>NC_087550.1:102487662-102793320 GCF_036250125.1 Pseudopipra pipra | reverse complement strand
TCCCTCAAATTAATCACTCACCCTATGAGCCATTAAAGGAACTGAAATCTATACACAGCACTTGAATAGATACTGCACTTGAGTATATGTAAATAGGCTCCACTGTTACATAGTCTGCTGTTTGAATGGGATTTCAATTACCTTACGATAAATTGGAAATTGTACTTGGATGACATAGGGCCCTTTCTCAAATGCAAAACATACAACTTTAAAATGAGCCCCATTCCTTCAAAATAGACCCCAAATAACCAGATACGGTCTCTTCAGAGGTTGTTCTTAGGTGTGGCTGGCTTAAAGAAGGTTTAAATCTTTGCTAAACTTGCATTAACAAAAAAAATCAGAACTTCACCATGAGTAAGACAGTATAGAGGCTATCAAAAACCTTCCAGCAAAATACATACATCCTTGAAAAGAGTTTGGATACTCCCTTCTCATGTTTAGCCCCCTCTAACACCTGTCTGCCTCATCACTCAGTGCTACCTTAATCAAGAGGCACGATAGGCCCAAGTAAGTTTGATTTTAAATCAAACTCAGGAGAATCAGGAGAAAACTTCATGAAGAGATCCCTTGAACAAAACCCATGAAACCTTCCATCACATGGTGAAGACTTCCTCCCACTAAGTACCCAAAGGATCTGGCTCCAAACCCTGCAAAGATCTTGCAAGACCATCTCATACGTAGAGTCATAACTTGTGTCTTCCCCAAAGCCATCTGACAGGATGAAGTTACAAACATGGATATTTGCTTGCTCATTCCACAGTCTTAGTGATGTGCATAGCTACTTTTAGGAGAAAAACAAGGAAGCAGTCACCTGGCACTCAGTGTGTAGGGAAACATCCAGGTGGACACACAGAGCTAAGGAATGCAGCAAATAATTCAATGAAAAACCAGAAGCCTGGGTTTTAGCAGGTACCTGGAGCTCCCACAATTAAAATTCTAATAGCACAGGCTCAAAATACAGAAAAGCATGGAAAATAACAGAAGAGAAATGCTTTGTCTCAATGAAAGCATCTCCTAATGTTTAAGGAATGACAGAATTACCTACATGCATTGCAATTACTGACCACCTTTCTTTTCCTCTGTTCCTGGAGCCAGAGCACCTGCACACCATTACAACATTACAGGTCTCGTTTTGTGTGTGTTGTAAGCATTATTATGTTAGACTGAGCTCACCATTCCATCCTGGAAGAGCTCTGTTTTTTGGGAAGCTACTGGCTGGTGTTTTGTACCCATCAGGACCAAGGTGTCAAGCATATAATGCGGCTTTTTGAGCAAGTAAAGAGGCTTTTGCTGGTATAGAGGCAAATGAGCAGCTTTCCCAGGAGTGTTTTCACAGGACACCAGCTCAATATTTAAAAAAAAAATAAAAATAAGTCAAGGATTATGTATGATGAACAGCTGGAGAATGTTAAACATATTTTACTTTAGGTTTGGCAGGGTTTAGTAAATCATGATTTAATCACATTCCCAGGCCATCACTGCAAGTGAACTCTGGAAATGCTCAATAAGACATAAAGAAAGGATAAACAGAAGAATGGAAAAGACACTTCACCAGGAAGGACACAGTCATTTGTTATTCAGCTTTGGAGTGAAACAAATGTGAATAAGTCTCAGAAAGCAGAGATGTGAACAGCTATGAAAGAAGACCGTGTCACCTTCCTCCCTCAATCACAGGCACACTTCAGCTGCAAACCTGGCCTGGACCTCTGGGTGGGTGTCTCCACCCTGCACACACACAGTCACACGCAGAGCTGTAGGCTCCAGAATGCTTTAATGTGAACTGCCTATTCCTTACTGCAATAAGACTTCAATGTCAGGAAACACTGCCAGCTTTTTCAATCAGCTAGGCAGTGCATAAGCCCAGATAAATTCAAATTAGTTCCATGGAAGTTTTGAGGAATACTGTCATATGCTTTCCTGAAGATTAAGGGAGAAGTCAGTGAAAGCTGTGAAACTGACTTCAGTGGCACAATGTTTAGCTGTCTGAGCACTGCATTTACCTTATTCAAGCAATTTTAATAGCTGTAATAAGTAAGCCAATGCTCTGATTTATTCTTTATTAACACCACTCATTCATTATTTGTGGTTTCACTACCTTCTAGAAGCCAGAGGTTTATAGATTCTGGGTCAAACCCAGAAGCAAGGCTTATAAAACTGGCATTTACTTGGGTAAATTATATTCTACAAAATTGTCTTAACTCCAAAAGAAATGCGAAAACAAAATGTTAAACTGGAGGTCAAAGTGATCATGTTTGAGTCATTGCACAAACCACACCATCTTCTGCCCTCCTACTAACTGCTTGAGCTCAGTCTTCAGTCCTTTGACTGGGTTTCTAGATTACAAGACATGGGCCTGTGAGACAGTGCAGAAGCTTGCTCCATCCACTCTACACAAACCTGATGTGGCAGCATCTCCCAAAAAATAAACAATGTCACCAGGAGTTGACCAAGCCAATGTAAAAGAATGTGCCATGACTTTTCTCCAGAGCAGTCCATTTCCAGCAAGGTGCCCCTCTGGAATTTCCTGAAACAGAGCAGATGTCCCTGCATTTATCAGCGCTCAGTAGATCTCCCTTTCATCAGTGGTCCAAAAGTTGAGGTGAGGAGCTCCCCAGTTGCTCGATGACCCACTTGACATAATTTTGAACTTGTCACTTCCTAATTTGCTTCTATGTTTCCAACATCCCTCTACTGTACCCAGCTCTTCTGGTTTCCTTCACGACAAACTACAGTAACCCAGGGTTCCAGTCAGTGGCCTAATAGTGTAATAGTGTAAATTTTATGTGGCTTTAAGTTCAATATTTCCACTGTCTTTTTTTATTTTACATTTACATTATTTTCCAAGAAAATAGTATAAAAATAAAGATTTCATTTTCCAATCCATTTTTTTACATGCTTGTGACTTTTCATATTATAAAAAAATGTTTACACCACAATGTAAACATTTTAAACCCTTGTTGTTTTTTATTCTTCATAGCTCAGGTTTTTACAAGAACTTTACAGAAATTTTGGTGTTTTCAGTAACAAAACTTCCATTCTAATGGAAATTTTTGTGAAATCACTGCTTCCAAACTGTGCTGATGTAAATTAAAGAAGAAAACCCTACCTGGTGTCTTTTATTCTTTCCTCTGCCCTGAAACAAACTCCTCTCCCTTGCTTAATAATATGCAAGTTACAAAGAAAATAAAGTTATACAACATTTTACAATACAAAGAAGTTTGCCAAGCATTTTGTTTTAAAGGATAGCCTGAGACAAAGTGGCAAACATCAGCTCTTACCAACACAGCTAAGTCTCCTAGCAAATAGCTAGATTGTCTTCAATTAGCTTTTTTAAGCATTTATTTTTTAAAGCATTCATGCACAGCTGCTTGATTACTTCTAATGGTTTGGCCAGAAAGATTGTTCAAACAATCATAGAATTGAAGGCTTGAGGGCTTTCTTATCTATGTGAGAATATTTTTTTCAAGCTTACTCTTGTTGAACATTTACACTCCCCAACACTTGAAGCAAGATGGCACAGTTGGCAGAATACAATGAAACCAATCAAGGACTGCAGTTGGGCCATGCTTTGAAAGTCAGACATTGAAACTTAAATACAAGGAGCTCACAAGTCAGTTGTGATGGACTTGTATGTTACCAGTTACATGACATAACAAAAATGTCATGTTCACAAAATGTTATCAGTTTTGCCCCAGGAAAACACAGTTTTCTAAAAATTAACAACCAAATGAACAAATTCAACATGCACTCAATTTGTCCTGTCTTGGGACTACTTGTGCTCAGTCAGATTCCTGCAAGGAACTGGATGGTTTTCTGGAAGGAAGATATTAAAGACTGTGGTAGAAGTTAATCCTTTTCATTTAAGCACATTTTAAAGACTGCTGCCAGCCACTAAGATATAAGACAACACATACCACCTCTTCAAAAGGGAAAACTAGGAAAAAAACATAATAAGGAAAGGAAAAGCCACAAATTGCAGTCCTCATCTTAATCATTCTTTGGACAGCAGTGGCAACTAGGCTGAAACACAAACAGTCTCCATTCAGAATTAAGTCAGTTTTTCACTTCAGAACATACACTTCAAAAATCAGTGTGTTTACCCATTATCACGACCTAAATACGATACTTCCTGCCATTGTAAGCACTACACAAACGGCTTCAGTTCAGATACATAAGCCGAGACAGTGTGTACTAAAGGCTTTCCTCCCAGCCCTGTGGCTTGTGGTGCCTGCAGGAGCCCCAGGACAGAAAAGATGACCTCAGTGGGCAGCTGTACCCCCACCACACCCAAAGCCAGTTACCAGAGGCCCACGCCAACCAACAGTAACAACAGCCCTTGTGGGACCACTGATTAGTTCCTTCAGTGTGGACAATGGCCAAGACGGCACCCCCACTGAAATTAATGGTAAAACCAGGACATCATGCTGGATGCCCAGCGGAAGCTGAGACAACAGTGCCATCACTTTAGCCACCTCAGAGAGTGCAGGAGACACCAAAAAAAAAAAAAAAAAAAAAAAAGAAAATTAAAATTAAACCTAATGGAGGATTTTGCTGTGAAGTCTTAAACTGAAAGAAAACTCCTTCAGAGACTGATAAATATGATTCGCAGCTTTTATCTAAGCATCAGCTCAAAGTATTTCCTTCTTTTCTAGTTAAAATAGGGATTTGAGTACCAGAACAATGATCTCTAGTCAAAGACTCTCACAGACGGAGGGATCACACCAACTCATTTCCTACTGGAACAATGAAATCAAACCAAGGTTCGGGAGACCATCGTTTGTTGCTATTATTTGAGCTGGCACCATGCTCACTCTGCAGTACTTTGATGTGGCTGCCTTAGGCAGCCCATAACAGAAGTAATAGTATTGTAAAATATAAACAATCCTAGTTAGCAGTTTGGGAAAGGATAAAAAAAAAATCCAGAGCCCCTGCTTTTGGAGCAAGAACCAGTATACTGCCTTCTCTACTTGCAGGCCCTGGTAAAATAACCCCAAATTTTAGCAGTGCCAAGACTGTGCTCCTGAATGTGATGAAATGCTATATGTGTGCCAGCACAGAGACTCCCCTGAGCCAAAATGAGCAATGCAGTGCTATCCTAGAGTTACCTCAAGTGTCCCCATGATTGCAGATGAAAGGGTTCTCCTGCTGACATAGAGGCTTTAAAAACTTTAAGTTGCCAATGAAAGTGATAATCACGAAAATAAATTTAAGTGCAGAGAAAATAATACTCACATTCCAGTGTACCCCTGACACATAGGAGTAGATAATTTTTTAACTCATTTACTGCTTTTCAAGTGCACATTGCAATGAAAGGGTAAAAAAGTGGGCACTGAAAAGAGCCACGGAGCACACCTAATAGCAGACAAACCCATACAACACATGCTACGTGACCAGCCAGGCATCCATCCTCCCAAACGAATGGAAAACAGAACAGATGTACACAATAGTAGTGCTTAGGAGTACTACTACTTTCTTGATTCTGCACCAGCTCCCTTTTATCTCCTTGGACCTTCTTACCTCTCTTCTTTTCACTGCCAACCTCATCCAGTGCCTCTTGAAATCAGCAGGCTTCCTGCTACTGCTTTCAACAGCCTTCAGTCAGACTCAACAACAATTAAGGCTCTGCCATTATGAGCAAACTCCACCAAGTGAGGAATTTCCATCATGAGATCTGATATGCATGCGAAGGCATGGCCAGCAATGCTTGGAGACAAGGTCTGACATAGTGGAGTTGAACCAGGAGGTGGAACAGAATGCCTAAAATCACAGAAATCCCAGTTTAGCAAAGGAAGACATAACCTAGCCTTGAGATGGAAGGGCAAAACTGACTTTGTTTTAATAACTGCAGTTCTGCCAGAGAAAAAAAAAAGGCAGCACATGTCAAGAAGTAGAATAAATTTAATGGCATTAATGCTAAGAAGCAGAGGGCTCCAAGTGAATCCAAAGCGGTTATTGTTCTTCTACTATCAATCGCTGTGCTAAAAGCCTTTTGTATTTTAAAGCCTGAAGCCAAGCTCACAAGTCTTAAGATGCATTAGATCAAAGGAAACGGTTTATAGAAAAACAGACAGATTTAAGGACATAACCAAACATATCTATTTACAGGTTTAATCCTTCAGGCATTGGTTATATTACTCAGTCTGTACATGGACAATGGTATTGATGGTGGTGCTGCTCCAACTCCCTTATTAAAATACATTCAGATGGAGATGTAAACATTGAGTTGTGTTTTCTAGAAGTAAATTTATAGCTATCAAAACCAGACAGTATTCCTCACTTCCTTTATTACATTATTTCCAGATAGATGGAATGCATGATATGAAATGCTGGTCATAAAATATGCAACCTCTGATTAATAAAATGAAGACAGGTTTTAACTAAGTCTATTCAGTAGCTTAAGAGATTAAGAGCATTAAAGAAGAGTGTCAGGGGGGAAGAATTAAAAATATGGCGGCTCCTTACCATTCATCCAGATTCCTGTAATTTAGAAATGAGTTCGCAAGAGGAATGTCAAGAGAAAAATATCTAAGCACTGTCACATGCATTGGCCAATTTTGAAAGAAAAACATCTCAATTCAACCAGTTTTAACTGTTATTCTTTTATAATTTTTCACTTTCTTCGCAAAAATAGAAGGTACTGTCACTGCCAGGTATCACTACCACTTCCAGATTAAACAGCAAAATCTACCAAGACCTCCCCCATAAAAATAGGGGGAAAAAAAGTACACAGTAAAAGCAGCAGTAAAAATCTTTGAGCAGGATGGAAAACTGCCTCTTACTGCACTTACAGAAAATAGCAATATGCCTATCAGGAAGTCCTCTAGACAGACAACCCACAATTTATTTATGTTTTGGATTTATTTTAAGGTGCTGAGATCAGTTTCAAGTAAATTCACCTTAAAAGGGAGATCATATGCTAATCTCTGTCCGTTATTGCCAAGCCCAAGTATTTAGAGATCAGTAGCCAAATGCTATTGGCTCCTAAAACAGAGTCCGCATACATATCATCCAGATAAAAGTGCCAGGGCTCTGTAGGTTGTTTATTAAAGGGTAGTTTAGTGCTTTTCATTTACCTTCAGGGCTGTGAACCTCTAGAGTTCAAAATACTAATGTTTACAAATAAACTAGCTAATTTCTAACTTGTTTCTTCTTAAACATGAAGAACTAATGTTCAAATGAACATATGATTCTAGTTTTTGGCAGTCCAACATGGTCAATAAAATCACAGAAGTTGGCAGTACTGCCCAGAGTGACAGCAAGCCTTAAACCAAGGGCAACAGTTCATCTACCATTTTACAAGGTCCCCTTCCATCAGTGTTTTTGCAGAGTTACTAGCAGCACCTCTCAAATAATACAGCCTATGCTGGCACAAAGTAAACAAGATTAATAAAATAGCTGTTAATGGCATTCAGGGACAACATTGTAGCAAAAAGAGAACAAAATGCTTTAGCTTCATTTGCATGCTTGGCAAAGTGTGCATGGCACACTGCATTTTTCTTGTGCACAGTTTTCACTTAAACTCAGTGAAGACCTTATAGAGTGCCTCAGCTTCACTGTTTCACTCATTCTCGTCTTTCAGAGGCCACAACTTATTCCTAGGTTATCCACTTTTTCCTCACATCAGGAAGTGACAAAGGGTTCAAAACCAATCAAACTAATTTCCACACAAATGAAGCAAGCAGCACAATTACATAGTTTTTTTACTGCAAAGAGATCTCTCTGAAAGCTTCAGTGTTTTAAGCACAAAACAGTGCTTAAAAAAAAACAAGCATACAAAAAACCCAAGGGGGGGTCAAACCATAGGCACAGAAATATTTGGGACTGTGCCACAGGTCGTGGAGCAGTCACACTGGTCCACTATGCCTGTCTCACAACAATAGACCTCTCAGGCATCTTCCTTCCCAACTAGCAGAAAAGCCTTAAGTCATGTCATGGAAAAGGGGATGCACCTCAGTACTACACTACTTACTGGGAGATGTATCACAACCCTTGACTCTGGTCTGCCACTGAGCAGCCCTGCCTCTCATTAGAAGTTTCCTGTTAGGTGGTGTAACCCAACTGCATCACAGCAATCCTTTTTCACCAGACCCAGTTAATTCCAGTACATATGGTCAGTCACAGGATGCTATTGAAATATGTATGAAATTCAGGCCTGGTTGCTAGGAAGGAGCAGGCAGAAGTCAAGTGTGGGGTCTCAAAGTAACATAAGCACCAGTCTGCTCCAAGCTAGGCAGAAATCACACGGTGCTCTTGAACCACAGTTTCTGAAGCCAGAGTACTGAGGCTTTCTCCAAAGTAAATCCATTTATTTGTAGCTAGGAAATCTACACCTAGCAGCCCTGACTCTGGAATAAAAGTAAGATAAACATGGAGGCAGTAACAAAGTATGGGTACTAGGAGGTAATGAAGAATCCATTAATGTTCTCACTTTTAAGCTAGATGACCTTAGCCATGCACACAGTACATAAAGGAGAAAAGTTAGCACCGATTTTCTCAGCAGTCCACTAAAAGACCGTAACCATGCTAGTCTTCAAAAATAAATGCCATTCAAAGGGGCCAACTTCCAGAAAACAGTGGCAACCCACATGAAACATATGGCCCTGTGCTGAAAGGCTACTGCAGTACTTCCAAACCCCACAGAAGCTCAGTTCCAATCCTAGCCTGACTTCAGGCCTGCACAGGGATGCAGCCCCACTCCGCACGCTTGTAACCATATTCCAAAAACAGCCATCAGCCTCCTTCCTCCATGAATATTTGCAGACATTATCCTCACTCCCCCATCACTGCTACATGCAGCCTAAGCCTCCCAAGTGAGGTTACCCTTTGAGGGCAAACACTTCCTTCTGAAAGGCCCTGACACGTGCCCCCTGGCATCGGAATGAGAAATCCACACACCCTGGTGACTGATAGACAGTAGGTGACTATTCTGCTGTGGGACATGGGGTCTCGAAGTTGAGTTCAGGCCATTCAGGCTCTAGACAATCAATTCTCAGCTGCATACTGCAGCAAGTGGCCATATTAACATCACTGGCATCACTTCTACCTCCATGCCAAGACAGGACAGCCACTTTCTCCCTGCAGTATATCCCAAAATGTTCCAAAAGGCAGGTCACACTTAAGGAAATCCCCAGCAGAGCTAGAGCATCACTTTATCCAGTTCTGCATCAACATGGGGACAAGAACACAACTGTGAGAGAGTTAATTGTCCCAGTGTGGGTATTTTTCTTTATTTTTACCTTATATGGAGTAAAAGAAAGTAATTCGGCAGCACAGGTATATGCTAACCCAGGTCCACAAGGACCAAAGCCTTTTTACCACCAAATCATCCATTCCACAAAATTTTTTTCCACATGCTTACAGTTAAGGTGATTTGTTTGAGCTTAGTTTTTTGGTTTGGTCTTGAAATGAAAAATGCGAAACTGTAAAACTGAATGTTTAGGAAGTCGTTTATATGAAACAAAGTATCCAGCACTGTTTTAATTTTCTTGCTGACATTCACATGGGTTCCTCACAGCACATTTGTCAAACATTGCCCTTTACATTGCCCTATAAAACCATACTCACAGCCAAATTTACCTTTATAGCACTTAATATAGAGGACAGCAACAGGAGCGTGCATATGTTTTCTTAAGTTCCTGAATCATAGCAAAAAGATGTGATTTTGAACATTTCAAGACAAAGATGTAAACATTAGCCCCTTTGATACAGATAGGAGGAGGCTTGTACCTACTGACTGAGCTCCTAACATTCAGTAAGAAAACATGTAAAATGAAGCATGTAGCCCATTTTCTCAAGAAAAGAAAGGTAACACTGTTCCCAAGCTCAGTACCACTGATTAGCAGAATATACCCTCATCCACTGCTACTGTATAGCCTAGACATACATAGGCCCTAAGTTCCATAATTAGTGTCCTCTGTTACAAAGATAGAGTATACATTCATGTCAGAATGGAGGGGAGAAGGACAGGGGTGGGGGAAGATACTTTTTCTGTATAAAAGAAGCTACTGTATTTCGCTGGCTCTCTACAGACGGGTTCTGTAGGTGGCCATTTAAACAACAAAGGAAGTTCAAGGGTTCAAAACAGACTTCTGTTTCTTAATACACAGAAATCTGCATTTTTAAACTCAGTCTCCCTGCTGTGCAATTATGCATGAATTTAAGACCAGTCGTTTTCTTACAAGAGGCTGTGTTGTGCAAGTGGGAGACAAAATCAGGTCACTCAATCATAAGAAGTAAATTTCCCCCCCACCAGTCGCTGCACTCCTGAGAGAGACAAAAAGGAAAAGACAGATTTTATTCCCTGTTCAGACTAGTCCAATTTCTAATCATATCCTCTGGAATTTTGAATACCTTTTCCATTTCCCTTCAGACTTGGGTACTAACGTGGGAACCTAATTAAACTGTAAGTATTGCTGTGTAAAGACCAACACTGTGTTAAGATTTGACTGAAAGAAAAGATCAGCCAAGGCTGCTGCTGTAAAATATACATCCTCTGTTTAAAACAAGGCACCTGTCCTCTCTGAGACTTCTGTGTCTATTCCAACCTCATTTTCTTTCTCTTATTTGCCTTTGAACGCTTCATTTAAAATTGTTTCTTTCCTCTGACACATTTTATATATCCACTCAGTATGTTCATAATGGTCCATATTCATTGAAGGTTATGCCCTTCCAGAGAAAAAAGGCTACAGAATAATAGACTAGTCCCAGTTGATGTGCTTTGCCCCATTCCTCACCTTAGAACCCCTCGAACTGTCAGCAGAAATTCCTCCAATTTCACAGCAGCTTTGCACAGGCAAGAAAAGTCACAGCAGCAAAGCCTGACCCATGAAGAAGCCTCCTCCCCACCACCCTCTAATGAATATCCACATACAAAGAACATCAATATTTTACAACTCTCCAGAGATAAAAAAAACCAAAACAACTTATCTCCTGGTATTGAACCAGAATTCAGTATTAGTGAACCTCTCTGAGACAAAACTTCTATTGCTAAAACCAGCTGACTTCTTGTATGCTTTCATAGGGAAACCAGTAATTAGGGGTAAGGCTTTTTCCAGAAAGACATGGCAAAGGAAGTACATCAAGCCTAAACTATATAACTGTGTCTGTCTCCTTTGTTCCCAACACAAAGATGTGTTTGGAATAGCCAACCTGGAAAGAAATTACCTCCTTGACTACCTTTGGGGAGATTACTCTCAAGTCAGCTCTCAACAGTTGCTTCTACAGGAGAGATATGACCAAGGTCCATCAGCTTCATTTATGGCAGTTCTGCTCTGTAAACAGTTCTGATACACAGCACAAATTCAGGGTGTGCTGCACTGTCTCACACAGGTTGGCTGTTCCAGGGCTGCCAAACAGTGTCTTATTTCCCTTATGAGTAGTCATTTTTTAGATTCCGTATCAAAAAATGAGTACTATCAGACATTTCTATTTATTAGGCATTCAAAAATGATTTTGTTGTTGATCAAATGTCAACAGTAACTGTATCTGGTTATTCAAAGCTTATTTGCAAAAGAAATTGATGCTGTACACTAGAGATTACAAAGTTAATTCTGTTTAGTTTCAACACGTGCAATATACTGCACAAGATCAAAAAGGAAAAACAAATCAGAAAATGTGTTTTCCTGCTCTGATCCTCCAACACAGCCCACAGTTTCAACTCTGACCCAGTGTAGTTCAGTGCTGAAGAGCTGTGGACTAATTCATGGTTAGTGAGTCAAGAAAGAAAATCAATCACTGGATCACAATAGTATCTTTCATCTATAAATAAGAAAAAGCCTAGGGTTTATCCTTTCTTTCCATATACAATGAAACACAAACTGATGCAAAGAATCTTGAAAAGAAAATTGAAATATGTGAATAAATCTAATAATTGAAGATAATATAATTTAAATATATGAATGGACAGATATTTAACCTGCATGTATTTATCTGTGGATGCTAGAAATTACAGCTAAGGTTGCCATGCTTAAACCTTGTTAAAGACCACAGTCTGACAAGCTGCCTGCTTTCCCAGTTCCCCAGCGCTTTCTCTTGCTGGGGTCACAAGACTATTTTTTGTGAGAGCGGAGAAAGTAAAAGGAAGAAGAATTTTGAAAACAATCTTTTTATTACAGTCTGAATTGCCACTTTTCTATCTGAAAGAGGCATCTGCGCATGGTCTACTGAAAACAATCTTTTTCTTCTCTAATTTTCCTCCTAATTTGTGAAGCAAATCTTTTTCTGCCTGCACAGAGCAGGTATCATAGACTATGTTCAGAGGGAGGAGACCTCTAGTAGCCCTAGAAGAGCTACTAAATATCTGTGTGTGACTTCTACTGACTGAAGTGTTCTCCTGAAATAAGAGTAAACTCTAACACTACAGGCCCAACTGCTGCTTTTTCAGCAAATATCTTTCAAGGGCAAGTTGAGGGACAACTGCTCTCTGAAACCATCATCCTCCAAGCACTTAGCAAGCCCCATTTTGAATGCACTTCAAAGTCTCCTTCCCTGGGAGGAGCTTTCCCATCAGCCCATTTTTGTAAGAAAATGCAGGTTACTTGCCAACTACATACCCATCTTTTCCTACATGATATGTCCAGCTCTTGTTGAATGCAGTTGTCCCCCCAGCAGTGACAGAGCCTCACAGGTCAGATGCAGACATTGCACAAATGAGGGGACTAAAACATTACGTTCTGCCAAACCTGTGCTAGCTTTGGGACTGCAGCACAACATTCATCTCCAGATGCACAATTGGCAACATCTAGCTGTGTGTACTAATGCTGTGGTGGAGCCAGCACTCTGGCCAAAGCCAGAGAGGCAGTGACAGCCTGAAGGATGAGGAAAGCAGAGTCAACTCAAGGACGGAAATGGTACAGTGAGGTGAGAAACTGGATCCAGCCAGGCCCAGGATCTACTCTAAGGTGTTTCATGTGAGGCATGTGACTGCAAAAAGATTAGATGGAAAAATTAAAAGCAAGCCCAGCATTAAGAGTTCAGATGATAAATCCTTCCAGATGGGACCCATGCATCACTGTTCTTTCTGTCCAATCTCTTGTTACAAAGGACTGAAGCCACAAAACTGCCCTCAGATCCCACACATCCATAGTGAACTACATCCTCTTTGAATTCAATTTCAGCAGGTATTAAAAGGAAGGGATTTCTCTTTCAGCTCTTGCTAGCATTTTCATCCCATTCTGGAATTTGTCTATCATTTTTATCTTTAGATTTAGAAATGTTAATAAAGATTGATGGTCTCCCTGAGGAAAAACAGGTGAGGAGATAGCACAAGTCGGATTATATCATCCCAATAAATCTTCCTTTCAAAACAAACACAGCTTTCTCTTCTTGCAAAATACTGCTCTTTAAAGACTGTACTTTGTTTTTTAATAAAGAAAAAAGTCTTTCAACTGTGTTAATGATTAGCAAATGAATATGGCAGCTCACCAAGATGCTTAGGCCTGTAGCTTCAGTCACTTATCAGATTAATACATATAAATGAAGGGTTTTGTAGTCTTCACTTACAATGGCTGAAGTCATCGGAATTAGATGGCACAGTACAGAAAGGTAACAGCACTGAGCCTGGAGAAAAAGGGAGGATGGAGAGAATCTAAGGAGAAAGGAGCTCCCAGAACACACACATAAGGATATTGCTGTCTGCAGCCTCCTTTGAGCGGTGAACGATACCGAGAAACAAAAGAGTTCCAGAAGCAGCTTATAAAAATAATTAGTGGCATGAAAAGATCTACAGATGGAAAGACACTGAAGAGGTCTGATATGTTTAATTTAGATATAAGGACACATGAAAGAGGTACACAAAGTAATGAATAGCACAGAGAAAGAACTCCAGGATTCTTTAATCATCCAGCTTTGTAATGCAAGAACAAGTGGGTATTCAGAGAAATGAAACGAATTCCAGAGAGTTCCCAGGCAATGCACAGGTAACCTGCAGAGCTGCTGGCCATGTTTCATCACTGAGACCAAGAATTTAGAAAAAACGCACACACACACAGAGCTGACTCAATTAATAGTAGCCTGTGCAATGACAACATACAGAGTCAACAAACAACACATAAGGAGCTCATGCTTCAAAGACCTGTCAAAGCCAAGCCTTCCTTCTCTAGGATAAACCTTCATGTGTGGGCAGTTGTTACTACTTTTTACTACAGTACTTCTTACATTTTGCTTGCACCATCTGGTACCAGCCATGATTTTTCCGATCAAAACTATTTTTCTAAGTGTCTGAGAATTGCCGTTAGGCTCACGGTAGAAAGAATACTCTTCCCCCTGCCGAGCCCTCTCCCTGTGCTACCTCAGCCTGAAGCAGCCCAGGCCTGCAATGGGGGAGATCCTGTGCTGCTTCCTCCACTGTTACAGCAGGAACACTAACATTGTCATGTGTTTGTTTCCATGGTCCTGGAACACCTCCCCAGAGGCACTTCATTACCTCTCCAGCAGCAGCAAGGCTGCATGTAGCATTCCAACCTGGCTGTTATCCTCAAGCATTTATTTTCACAACTGAAGAGAGTGTGCATGGACACAGCTCCACAGTTTTTCTTAAGAGCTGATAAAATGGGGAAGCTCATGTAGGTCTCCTGCCACTGGCCATAGCTACAGAGTCCTCCTCAAGCTGTAAAAGCAATTAAAAATGTCTCACTAGACACAGGACCAGTGGTCTGGGCTCATTTTCACAACTGAAAAGAAAACCAGGTTCTCCCCAGGGAAACGGGCAGAGGAGTCAGTCCTGCACCACATCAGCGTCTGGGGAGCACAGGGCAGAAGGGGCACCCTCAGTACAACTCAGGCCATAAGGACGGGACAGCTTTTGCCTCCAGAGGGCAGAGAAACGTAAATGGAAATGATCCAGCTTGACGCGACTGCTCCGTATGCCCGGTCCTTTTAGTGAGCTCCCTCGGAGAGGGAGGGAAAGAAAACCCCAGAAGTGATTCATGAGGGAGTGAAGCTTTGTCCGCCTGAATAATGAACTAACGGTTGGCCCTGCCGACAGCCCCGCGTCCTCTACAATCGCATCAGTCTGCGCTTTGTTCTCGGCCCGCTCAGCCATCAGCTGAGGAAGTTCATCTGTCTCAGCAGTATGCAGTAATGATGGCAAGGGTTAAATACCACTTACATGGAGGTACAAAAGGCCAGTATAAATTTATATGAGGTCAGACAGCTGGTTTGGGTAATTCCAGTTTTCACAGAGCTTTCTTTCCAGTAAGTCCCCTTAAAAAAGCTTTTCCCTGCAAGTTAATTCTCTCACTGGAGAATGCCAGCACAGCTCCAATTATCTGTGAGATAATCTAAAGCTAAGTTCACTGTTAAACTCAGACCCAAACTAAGGCTTCAGGAGAAAACCCGTTATAAAAGACCTCACCCTGAAATCATTTAAGGACAAGGTGGAAAGTTTGGTTTGTGTTGGGTTTTTTTTCCCTAAAAACCCTCACCACTCAAGGTTTCTAAGAGTTTCCAGATAAGAACATATGTTTTTAAATCATCTCAGTGCTGCTTTGGAGTTTCCACAGCGTACAATGACACACTCAGCTGCTTTTTATTAACTTATTTGTTTGTGCAACAGCATTGGTGAATGTTCATCCATTCATCGCTTCACATCAAGTAACTGGGGCAGATCCAGTAGCAGGAGTGTTCAGTGCTTGCCAATTCTGGAACATCAGCACTAACTAGTAGCTGAATCATGCTTGCCTTGCCTGAGCAGGCACTCATTGAAGACAAACAAACACACACACACAGAGTTGCTTATTAAATCCACTTTCCTTCTTGTTTTAACAGCTAAAAAGTGAACTGAAAACATAAGTCAACAGCAAGGCATTCAAGGTGCAGCTGAACCCTCCTTTCCCTTGCTACCTCATTCCCAAGATAATTCCAAATCATGAAAAAATGTCCTTGTCAGGAATACCCCTGCAATCATGAGTACAGGAAGGAGATGATCCATCAGGAGTCCTGTAAACAGATTTTAAGCTACCATGCACAGCTCTGCAAAGCTTTGAAATACCATCCTAGAAGCTCTTGGGATTTCTCACAGTGTGAGCTAACAGTCTCTGACTGCCAAAGAACTGAGGGGGAAAGGGGCAGAGCAAAGCAGGCTCACAGTTTGATAACATGCTTTATGCCCTTTACCTCAGCGCACTACTTGCAGCCTTTGGCACATGAGTCTGCTTTTGAGAACAGATGGAGGATACTAGGCATCACTCTTCAATTCACAGGACAAGGCAGGAGCAATAGGTGCACTCACAGGTGCAGAGTGTGCCACAGCAGCCCTCAGAGACCCAAAAAGAAGAGCTTCTTCACTTGAACAATGTGCACGTTATCACGAAAAGGAGAAAGTCCCTTTACTGCACTTGGTCTGACTGACAGGCTACTAAAGGCAGGTGGGTTCTGTCTTCCTTGCAAGTCTTCTTAGTGGCTCAGAGCAGTGGAATTGGTGACTGTCCTTTTAGAGGATAAATGAAAAAGCATGATCCTAGAAGCTTTTAATTAAGGCACCTCAAGCTCTTAAATGCTTCAAAGATCGGATTATAGAGGAGCACACAAAAGAACAAGAAAATCCCATAAAGTCCAGTTGGATTTCTGCAACTATATATTCTGTAACTACCCCTTTGACAGCACTATCCTATCTGATCTGATTTTGAATTTTTGCAATGAGTAGAAGTGGACAAGCTGCCTGGATGATGTGAAGATGCTGTGTGTGATGGAGCAAGGGGGTGTTTCAGCGAAAGGCAGGTTTCAATTTGTCCTACAGTGCCTGATGATCTTACAAAAACAGATTGCAAGCAGTTTTGAAATGTCTTGACCAAAGCACTATTGCTGTCCCTGCTGGAAACAAAAGCATCTTATAATCATGCCACAAACCAAGAAGTTTCATAACAAGCCCTCTCCTCTACCAATCTACCACTGTAAATCCAAGAACAGGGATCTCCACCTCCACTAAAATGAAAAAAGCTGTAGATCTGGGTTTAAAAGGTAAGGGGGATCTAATTACACTTTACAAGCCACCTGCAGATCTTGAGTAAACTACTATTTAATTGAGCCATTCTTCTGAAATTTCCTTTAAAGAGAAAAAAAGATACTGACTCATTATACTTTCTTTGATCCTTTCCAACATAAGCAGCTATGTGAAGAAAGTAATTTTCCTTCCCTGGGTCCTCTCCTATTTGCTTCCTGAAGTGTCATCTTGCTGCAGGAGGCAATCCCCACTCATGCAGTAACACTGCTTATCCTGCCCACGATCTCTTTTAAAGATGCAGCAGATCTGAATAAATACCATCAGCACTACTAATGAGGTAGGTCTACTGTCATGGATGATAAGCCAAAATGATTTCTGATGTGTACCCAGGTATAGCAAAGAACTACCACATCAGGATGCTGCTTGTGACTTTCCCAGCCTCTACCAGGATTTTGGGAAAGGGCTAACTCCTAATATATCCTGTTCTGGCCACATCCCCTCAGGAATAGCAATCAAACTTAATGTTGCCCCGTAACATTTTATGCTGGAGCAGCTCTCTCTCCCTCTAGACTTCATATGTAGACGATCATTTAAATATTCTTCTGCATGTGAATGGTATCTTCACTCCCTCTATGCTTGCAAACTACAGAGGAAAAGGAAATATTAGTTTAATAATGCACTAAGGTGTTGGTAACAAAAGCAAAGCTACAGCTTTCCATAACGTTAGATTTATTATTTGAAGCTTTTAATACTTGAAAAGATTAACAGTGACAGATTCTCTTGTAGACTAGCAAAAGCTATTGCAATTCTTGCAACTTTCACATTAATCACATTTAAACATGCTGCTAACAGATGGGCATCATGGAGCGCTAGGTCTCTCACAAGCCAGTACTAACAAAAAGCATGTCTAGGAGATCTTGTGGCTTCTACAGTTCAGAAAGATTGTATATGCAGGGACCTTGTTATTGTTTTTGTTTTATATAATCTGTGATTATTAGAAAAGCTCAAGTTAATAGATGACAGGCTTCAGCATACATGAGTGGGAAGGGAAAGGGAGTAGAGCAGAAAGAGTCAAAACAAGACCACCCACACAAAGTTCCTCTAAGTCCACATTTCACATGCATGATCCTGACTTTTCCACTACACAGGGAAAGCCTTAGGTTCTGTACTGTGAGTTTTCCTCTGACACTACTACCCACACAAACCTTTCCCCAAAGCTGAGACACAAGCCTGAGCTGTGCAAAGCAAGCTGCCAGGCTTTAACCTGGCTGGACTGAGAATCACAGTCTGTCCTCCCTCCCCTTTTGTTACAGCAGATGTCAAGCTAAGATGGTCCTTTTTGACTGAAGCTGGGAGAGCACCTGAAGAAAACATCAGCGTTAGCACTTGGCACCCAGATAGAACATATCAGACATTTAATAAATTTCCCAGCACTGTTTTTTAATTAAACCAAGTCCCAAGGTAAAAATCTCATCTTTACATGACTGTAATTAACCAAGACACACTGTCTGTAATTTAAGAAAGCTCAATCTCCTCTATGAGCCAGGCCTCAAAAGAAAGACTGGCAATTGCAAACTCAGACCAATCTAAGTTAGTCCTCACAGGGTACGAGCTGCAAAGCTCTGTGACAAGGACTCCTGCTTGCTGAAGGAGGACTGGAGAATTCCACCTGCAGACACTGCCTCCATAGGGCACCTGGAAGTGTTTGCCCATGAAGGACAGAAGCACTCCTTATGTGGAAGGATCTCAGCCTTGCAAATTGCTTGCCATTTACAAAGCACATCTGTGTACATGATGTATCTATCACCACACAACCCAACTCACCCTCACTGCTTGTGTAATAACACCTCTGAGAGGAAGGGGTGGGCTGTCATTCTGCCACAGAGCTGAGGAAAAGAGGTCTACAGAGACTGTGGCAGTACCCGCTTCACACTGTGACATTCACAGAAGTTAAGGGACTAATGCAATTTAGAAACTTTCTCTGCTCAAGAGTGAAAAGACAGGCTCACCTTTAAACGGAATGGATGGCCCAAAGTTTACAGTGCTAAAACTTGGTGATCTGAATCCCACTAACAACATTCATCTAAGTTCCCATGAGAAATCAGTGGATGAATCCAAGTCTCCTAAGCACTAGTATTTTAGCTGCTGCGTCCTCCTCCTCCTCAGTTCCAACCTGCAAAGCTGAACATTCTCAGGTGAACCCTCAGGAATTCCACACATAGATGGGTCTGAGTCTGCTTTGCACAACTATCTGCCATTTAAAGATAGCAGCTGAGTCCACCTAAAAGCTATCTGCTATGTTTTCTCATAAATTAAATGGTGCACATGTGGACTATCAGTAGAAAAATAAACAGAAAAAATACTGTCGTGTGCTGTTTTCCAAACCACTGTGAGGCCAGCCACCCCAAGGGGCCAGATTGAACAGGGCTGCCTCTGAAAGGGGTTGAGGTCCCACAGCTATGGTCTGTCAGGAGTTTCTTCCAAACCGTATCACACCTAGGATACACAGGGGTTGTTCAGGACAGAAGATATAAACTCCTGTCTGGACAGTTAGATGGCAATGGAATCTTTTAGCTAAGACCTATATTGTAGACTTATTCCAAGGGCTGCAGTGATATCGAAAATATTCTTCACAGGCTCCATCCTGGCCAAGCACGGCTGCCTGTGATCAAGTTTCAGTGCTACTCTGTCTGTAGCACCCTGCTCTAACACACACCGTCTTGATCATAAGGCACATGAAGGAATTCAGTGCTGCTCCACAACAGAAAACTTTGCTGGTAGTAAAAAAGGAGGCTCTGATTGCTGAATACCTCCTGAAGTGGCTCTTCTCACAGTTGCACCAAGGTTGACATGTACTGTCTTTTACTCTCTCTCTAATTTTTTTTTTTTTTGTAATCATCTCCCCACTATGCATACACACTACCACCTACAGTAACATTATGGAAAAATGACCCCCCTAACTTCAAAGTTTCTTCAGCAGAAACGGAGAGCAAAGCAGAGGAGACTGATTTTAAGCCACAGTGTGTATCGCAGCTTCTACAAACACCACTTCAGTGAGTGGTCTCTCAGGATGACAGAGACTGCTTCCTCACCCACTCCCTTCCCGCTGCCAACCCCTCTCCCATGCACCGATACCATCCTGCTGGAGGCTGCACAGCACCCAGGCAGTCACGCTGCCCACCAACATTACACATGGGAACATGAACCCTTGTAAAACAGAAAGGTTACAAAGAGGAAGCAGAGGAGAAACTTCAGCTGCTCTGTATCCCCAAAGCTGCTAAGACGCCTGTCAAGGAAGGGGAGAAGAAGGGAAGGTAGGAGACCCAATTAATTTGCTATAAAGGGCATATTCAAGCAGGAAGACAAAACGCTGCAGGATGGCAGCATATGGTTTCCAAGCTCCTCAGACCTCAAACTCACAATGAGAGCTGCAGAGCCACATTTCAGTGTTGATAACGTGTTTGGCCAGGACCATGCTGGCATGGTCACATGACGATCACCTGACAATCACAACTAAACACCATGACTCCAAAACACAGCAGAAAAAAGGCTGTACAGACATGAAAGGAAAATTCAGGTGAGCTTCCACAAGGTTGTAAAATATTCCTGTATTGCTATCAGGACACAAAGTAGTAGAGAAAGCTCTGTATTATGTTGACGAAAATATTACTGGTATACAATTTAACATCCTCATACCCAAGGAATATGATCTGAAAGAAAAAAAAACAATAATTACTTTGACACTAGAGACATAACTTGAACAAAGAAATATTGAGGTATTGGCCAAAGTTTGTCTCAGTCAGCTCCAGCCTGCAATACTAGAGCACTTAATTATGCTATCCAGCATTTAGCTTTAGGGCTCTGTCCATCTGGCTCATGCCACTAGAATCCAGAAGCTACGGAAGAGCAGACTGCAGCAAACAAGGTCAATATGTGCCAACTTCTGTAGAGACATATTTAACAAGCCCAAGGTTGGGCTGTCTCAAAAGGGAACAAAGGCAGGGGAAACATCTCTTTGCAATAATAAATACAAGACATTCCTTCAGTGCATCTGCAAACAACACTGTAGACTTTCATCACTTTACCTTTCACTTACCCATCTGTTTTCTTGGAAGATTTAATTTCATTAACTTGGCTTTTCTGCATTTTTATTTTATTTTTCAACCCTTGCTGTAATATAGCAGAGGCAATTTATTCAAGAGCAAAGGCTTTATGCCTGCAAATATGCAAGTACAACCAAAGAGGAGAATTCCCACATCCCCAAGCAAGATATATCTCACTTTTGATAACCCATTACATCCAGTAGAAGAGTTTCCATCGATACTATCACAACCTCTCAAGCCCAAACCAATCTTCCACTGTGAGGAGGGGATAAGAAGGAAGTCAACTCAACTATGAGATGCTTTTGGATGAAGATACAAAGTTAAAACAAGGAGAGCACAAGATACATCAAATGCTTTCAATTTTTATCTTTGTAATGAGATCTATAATACTGCATATTTTCTCCCTTGTTTGACCAGGTTGCTGCTAATCTGGCTGTAAATTTCTTCTCCCATTTATTAAGTTTTCTAATCTAAGTGACAAATATTATCTTGTCCAATCTTTCCACTGGTCTTCCTCCTTTATCTAGATATGTGTTTCTCTGTGTGTATATATATATATATACATATATATATATATTTCAACTATAATTTATAAAGGTCTGCACAAAAATGAGCACACTTATTTTATGGTAACAGAACCAGACTGGTCTCACAGCCCAAAATGCAAGACAGATCTAAAGCCAAACAGGATACAGAAAGGAAATAAATAAGCAACCTGAGCTGCAATATTTTGCAGTTCCCTTTCCCTCTTATTTTCTTTAACTAATTGCCATTCTTCTGGGTTCTTAGGAACAAGCAGATAAATGAAAAATACTTTTAATCTACACTAATAATTTGTGTTAAGTTCCACTTGGACAACTTCATAAATGAGTAGCCACATTATAGCTGCTGAATGTAGCTGTAACCCATTCACTCATTTACAGCAGTTCTCAAATAGGGGTGTTCATTTCCACAATGTACCTGTAGGCAGATGGTTTTATCACTGAATCTGATATAGAATTGCTCTGTAAATTTTGCATGTATTGACAGAGGTCCCTGAAATTGTTTACAGCACAAACTGGGTAAATACCCCGGGTCATACTTCAAACAGTCAGCCAAGGGAAGCTATGAGCACAGGTTCCGCAGCTCTGCCTTGGCCTCTCCCCTCCTCCTCTGCCAGACTCAGGATCAGCCTCATCTGTGGTCAGGCTCTCATCCTAGCTTTGTCCTTCTGGCTTGCAAAGGGGCAGCTTGCAGGCTCTGGGCACCAATTCACACCAGATAACAGCGACAGAGAATTAACGATAAACCTTCAGGTGAGCCTCCTAGTCTCCATTAGGAGGGTTTTGTCCAGAACATAGCTTATCCAACCTCTGTCTGGGCACCAAGGCTATTTATCAAGCATGTGGCAGCTGTAACAGAGGACAAAAAATATTGCTGAAGTCATGAAGTGGTGATACTTATTTTAGACTATTAGAAGAGTAATGACAAGATGATTGCCACAAAATACACTTCAGCTAGAGTGCAATTTGAAAGTGAAGAAACTTAAACCAGTGATTTTAATGTGGCAGGCAAAATAAATGCATTTACAATAACTATTAAAAGCAGGTTATATTTGGAGGAGGGGGATAATTACATTTAGCAGGTTAACGGTGGTTTATTAACTGAACAAGACAGTATCACATTAAAGATAATCAATGGAGAATAAACCACAGTTGTAAAAATTAATACTTCTTCATTCATGCAATGGTGGGAGTGGGGGGGCATTGCCTTTGCCATTAAGACAGAGTTAAAAGTATAGCCCCTGTGAAGCCACCATGAAAAGATGAGTAAAGGATAGGATGGCCCAAAATGAAAGTCATTCAAGGCATAAGTTTAAAAAATAATAAAAAAAAAAAATTAAAATTGAAAAGAAATAATCAGTAATTATAGAGGGGAAAGAGGAATATGAACAACCAGTTTTGCAAGCAGTGGAACTAATGAAGCCTGGTTTTCTCCAGCTTTTATGTCATGTAAAGACTGACTTTCACATTGAAGTAAATGTGAGCTCCAACTGGAGTACTTTTTTTTTTTATTATTTGTTTGGAACATTTATATGGGATTCCTTCCCCAGTGGATTTTCTAGTTTCTAATAAAGAACAAGCCCTTCCTTCAAATGCAGTAGGAATAATCTCTTCTCTCCCTTACCTGGCAGCATCTTTATGATTTCTGCATCATGGCAATGTAGTAGAAACTGTAGCTGAGTAACAGATACAAACTTTCTGAATGCCTAGTGTGAGATACACAGCCATGCCCACCTCTTAGCTGCTATACACACACAGTGTGCGCTGTTCCATAATATTGTTTTGATAAAAAAACAGGTAAAAACGGTATTGCCAGGATAATCCAGTTTATGGGGAAAATTTGTCTTTGGCATGCTAACTGTGTGCAAGACTTCAGGCAGTTTTCTGCAGAGACCAAGACTTCAGGTTCCTGCAGCAATACTAGTTGCAGGGAACAGTCCACACAGAAGGGAAGGTGAGATCTCCTCAGCATGCTGAGATAGGAGACTCCATGATGGTGTTAATTGCTGGGGTACAGAAAGGCCGGAAAGGGTTTTGGATAAGTACAAGAAAGCCACCTCCCAAAAAAAAAACCAAGATAAAAAAAATACTTGCACTCAAAACGTGGACTGCACAGAGCTACGTATCTTCCAGGATTAAAGCTGGGCATGTGAAAGTCAGCGGTCGATCCAAGACAGATGATTTTCTTTTTTTAGAAATGAATTATTATACATCTCTTGACTCTCCTCCTGTACACAACACTTCACCAAAAACCACTTCACAAAAAAAAAGACCATGCATACGACAAGAACTGGCCCTATTTTTCCTGTGAGCAAACAAACCTTACAGAGAGAAAAAATGGAGCTGGGTAGTGCCCACTCTTTGCACCCACTCTAATTTGCATGTTAAGCATTAAATCATAATTAATCTCTCATTTCACTTAAAATTAAATCGTTCACTAAATACTTGATGCAGTGAAATGTATATCATCTTAAAAAAAGTTTGAGCATCACAGCGAGTTACTGTTGCCTATCTTGAGTTTCATCATCCAGAAGATCTGATTTCTGCAATCATGGACAGTCATAGGCCAATGAACAATGCTCGGTAATGCCTTTTTTGGAAAAAAGTCCAGCGACCTTGAGCATGCACAAAGAGCCCAGTTTTGCCTTTAAAGCAATCCAAAGCCTCTGGACACACAGGAACTTTTCAATGTGCCCTGCATATTCTGCTCCTAAAAATGGCCCAATTCCATAGACACTGATACACACAGCTTCAAGAGAAGGATTAGCACCTTTTCCCCCACAATTCACCCTCTGTCCTGGCTAAACATCATCAAGATAACAAAAAAAAAATCATCAAGATAACAGAAAAAAAACTTTGAGAAGACAGGGAGAAAAGCTGCGGAGGCCTGAAGATGTTATGCATATTTATAGCACAAACACACCGCCCTATGCTCATTTGCCTTAATCACATGCACATGCTAGCAAGACTTCTCCTCCAAACTTTCTCAGGGACTTGGTCTGAGCGGCTGTAGTTCAAAGTCCAACTGCCTTGGCAGCTGAAAAGAAAGAGAAAACCATGGTGCCTTTGTAAGAATTACAGTGATCCTATTAAAAAAAAATATGTCATTCTCTGCCGGGACTTAACATGGCAGTGCCATGCAGCACTCATTGAACTGAACAGCATTTCAAGCACACAGCTCCTGGTGTAATTAGACTACAGGCTTAATTAGGTTCCTATCACTATTGCTTTCTTTCTGCCTTCAGCCAAGAAGGTATAAGAAAAGATTGTCCAACACAGATACTGCAATTTAAAGTCTCGAGTTAAGAACACAGTGGGTGTATATCTACTATAAAATCTACCCTAAAAACATGCCAGTTGTTAAACTAAGCAGTGCATTAGAAGCAGTTAGATATAATGAGAATGTAAATGGAAAGTATTCTAGGGAGATATTTCAGCTAAAAACAGCATACACTGTATGCTATCTTTTATTTTAATCATGCTCTAAGCCCTGCTTTTTTGAACTTTTTATAAATTCTGCTATCTCCCTTTGCAGTTACTTCCATATTGGTATATAAATTCAAAGACGAGAAGCAATTAGGAATGAAGCGAAGACTCCCTCTCTTGATGCTAATACATCAAAGGAAGTGAAAAAAACCTTCCCCCCTCATACACACTGGGTAACACAGAGAGTTTCTGCTCTTCACGGCCTAATAACTCAAGTAGTTCCAATCGAGAGTCTGATGTCAGTCTCCGATTACATGAAGATGCCAAGTGACTGGAAAGAGCAGCTTTTGAAAAATTGCAGCTCTCTGACTCAGAAGACCACACAACCCTGCAACAATACTTTTAAAATGTGTCTGTTTATTGCTCACATCAGCTGGTCCTATTTTTTCCCCATTTTGGACATCATAACATTGCTGTTAAGAGTACCCTGAGGGTCTCTGCTTGATTTGGGTACAACATGGCATGTATAAAAGAAATGTGTTAGATCAGGGGCTTTTTTGAACAGCCATCAGTCCCCTGCACCTGATTTCTTTTGCTCTCCAGTTTGGAGAGAGGAAGAGCCAGGTACTGCCTTTAAACAGCCACACTTGAGAAGTCTGCCTTTGCCAGAACTGAGAAGGAGAGGTTGGGACTGGCTCATGGCAGGGAGCGGTAAGGGCCGGCTCCCCTCTTTTTTTCCCACCTTTGCACATCTCTGCCAGACTGGTCATAATCTGATCCTTGAAACTGAAGCCACAGAACAGGTAAACCTATGTAAGAAATGCCAACAAATCCTGATTGTGCTGATCCAGAACAGCAACTGAGTGGCACTCTTTGACTGGGTATTTATATTTGCTTCCTGCAAGTTATTCCCTCAGTTCAAGGACTTTTGAGAATTGTGCAAGAGTTTTTTGGAAACAGTCCAAGCCCTTCATCTTTCATAAAGGAAAACTACCATCTTTTATGCATCTGAATCAACAGGTGAATGACCTCCCCATGCCCTCAGTAAGTTATCAGTCTGCTTATTTCTTAATCTCCAGATCTCTCCTGTATCAGCAGGGGAACTAACCAAAAGCAGGAATGACTCCATTGATTTCACTGCAACATTCATTTTATGTTTCTCTATGAACACACCCATTACATTATAAAGGCTTTTAAACAGAAGTAGGGAGTTTTAAAGGGGCTGTAGGAAGTATTTCTGTTAAACCATCAGATCCACAGTAAGTATATGTTTCTTTATGGGCCTGATTCTATCTTCTCTGCAGTTTTATTCCTATGTGAAAGAGACCTCATTGGTCTTAAAGGAACTAAAACATTTCCAGCAGAATTTCTAATAAACCCACCAGAGCCCCATGCTTGGTTCTTGAGCATGAGCCAGAAAGAAGTTCCACTAACTACTATTATATTACTCAGCTATGTAGCAGCAGTGAGGTGGGAATCAAGCACTGAATATTTTTTGGTATTGTGCCTTTTAACTGGCAGGCTCTCCATATAGCAACAAAAGCCCCAAACATTCAAACCTAGTATATTAGTTTAGGTACTATTAGTAGAACGAAAAGCAGGGAGCTGTAAAACAGGAAAAGGCCTTCTGAGCTCCACCAATGGAAGATCAAGTAAATGACACTCAGCAAAACTCCAGAAGATTTAAATCTGTATAACAGGGAATGGTTTCCAAGGAAAACCACTGCTATCTGCTCTTCATCTGTTACCAGGCTGTGCCAGGTAATGGCTAGAGAATCTACCTGAGCACTGAGTTCTCAGAGCCTTTCCACTGAGAGTCTCACTGATCTTGGCAGGACAAAAGATTTTACATTACGCTTTTATCTGCAAAGAGGCCAGTCTGCGTTCCACAAGCTAGCAGGACTGAAGGTGACAACCCTAAATTCCAAAGAATTGAATATATCTCTGCCAAAGCCACCCGACAAATTCCACCCCATTACCTTCTATCACATACTAAATGCATGAGCAAAAAAACACCTCAAGTCCAGCCTCTGAATGGTGGTGTTCCTGTGTAAAAGGTCCTCTATCACTTTCTGTAAACAAAGATAAGGCATCTTTATCCTAAATGACAGTACTCTAGCTAATGGTGCTCTAGCTAATGTTAGGTAAGGTGGGGATGGGATCCTTAAGTGAGCAGGTTTTTCTTCCTCTGTTCCTTTGTTGTTCTGACAGCAGTAAAGGTAAGCTGGAAAGCTGATGCTTTGGCCTCCTGCTCCTTTCAACTCTGATGACTTGCCACCAGTCCTCTGCATTTAGAAGAAGCTATGCACTGAGGAAATTCTCTAACTTTCCCACACCCACAACTTGGGTTATTTGCATTCATGGACAAACTACAGGCAAGCACACCAGCGAGGTGCATTCTCTAACTCAAATGAGTATACAGTGACCAGCACAACATCAAGAAACCACACCTGGCAAGTAAAGCCTTTCTCCTTTTCCAAAAGAATAAGTGAAGAGGATGTGTCATTCCATAGGGGCAGGTGCAGGACACAAAGCTGAAGGCGATGGATTACTACATCCACTGTACAACTGCTTTTCTTTGGAGGTTTTACTCTGCACCCAACAAGGATTTGCCAAGTCATATTATTTCAGTGTACGAAGCGAGCTCTGAATACACCCTTGTGCTTCATATCCCTCAGGCTACATCAGTGTGTACCTCTAAGAGTGTAATAACTACTTAGAAAGGCTCATTCACTATAAAGGACTATAACACAGAGTTAAAGGAAGCTAGAAATCTGTTCGGATTTGTCTCCAGCAGTATCTAAGTTATTTTTGCATAAATGTATCCAACCTACAGAGGTCTACAGTTGTGCCTCAGCACAATAGAATATCCATACAATGAAAATTGCACTTTAAATTCTCTAGGATTTTCAGAAACTGAGATAAAATGCAACATTTATCTACTCATCTTGCACTTTTATTTTTCTTTCAAGATGGCACCTACTCTTAAGGTCTTATGTACCTACCTGAAGATCTCTGCAAGGATGCTCACCAACACTTAGCCTGGGATGGCCTTAAGAGGCAATCATATTCTGAGATGGAAACATGAAAGTTTCTTGATTCCATTTCAACAGCAATTGAGACTTCAGCTCATTAAGTCAAGGGGGAGGAGATGCATTATCTGACAAGCTTTGGGTCCAATATATTTTTTGTAAAAATGGTAGGATCATGGCAGAAAACATATTAAAACCTTATAATGGATTAAACATTTCCCTGCAGTGCTTAAAACCCAAACAGAAGAGCATTATATCAGTGTGGTTAAAAATAAAATAAAAAAAACAACCACACTAACAAAAACCCCAAACCAAACAAAATCAAAAAAACCCACCTAAAAAGCACAATGAAAGAGACTAAAAGCAAGAGTGAAACTAGCCAGGCTGTTCTCAGTAACCAACTTCAATCAAGCAGAATAAATTAATGCAGAGCCTAAAATGATAAAGAATCAGTACAGAACTGCCTTTTTTATCTCAATACTGACACTTCAGGAAAGAAGAAAAACCTATAGGGGAGCTCACTGTAGAGATCCAGGGGCCTCTGAAGAGCAGAGTAACATGGGAGATCCCCACACTTCTAAGCAGCTGCATCACTAACTACTAGCCCATAGGAAAATCAGGAATGGAAAAATGGAGCAATGAAGATACAGCAGGCAACTGCTGGAAACGATACAGCTTTTAGAAAGATTGGCTACTGGTAACACGTTGATGCTTTCAGAAAAAAAGTCTGGAATGTGTGGAATTCTCCGGGATGCCAGGGTGCAAAAAGGATCTCATTAGCTAGGGCTTTCAAAATCTGCTGCCCAGTCGATGCCGATTATTCAGAAAGCAAGATGGCTTACATCATCAGTTTCTGAAAAGTACAATATTCCACTTAAACTGCCAGATCTGTAGCCGCCTAGACTGAGAAATCATCTTTCCAAATAATGGAGGCACCAAGTCCCAAGTCCAGCACTTCTCCTACCTTTCTGTACTACCAAGATAATCAAGCATCTAATAATAAAACTGAGCAGTACCACACTGCTCAGTTCTCTTGCTGGCAACAAGAAAACCCTAAGCAACACTCAGACTGACAACAATCATGTTATTCCCACATGGTTCTGTTTTAGAAGCAGACCCTGGAGCTGCTCATGATGAAAAGCAGTAAAGTACTTGGAGTGACAGAAGGGCAAAGTAGTTAGTTCAGGAGCTGAACAGGAAAACATTTCTCACCCTTGTTTCTTTTCCAGTCAGAGGGTGGGAAAGGATTCATATTTGCAAGATGCTAGCTGGCCAGAGGCTTAAAAGAAAGATGAAAGGACAAACAGCATCTGGGGAGGCAGAGGCAAGGGACCTTGAGTTTTTGAAGATGACCTGCTTGCGACAGCCCAGAATAAGTCCTTTATTGCGCCTAACGAGATTTTCCAATCCCACTTTCTGAACAGTGGCAAAAACAAAAGGGCAACACATAGGTAAATACCCTTACCCTTAGCTCAGCAGAGGAGTTTAAGTACTTTTCTTAATGCAAAGTATACACATTCTTGTAAATGTCCACCACCGCAATAGCAACAGAGCTGAGAATGTTAAGGCCTCGTGAAAAGGACAGCAGTAGTGATAAGCATTACTGAGAAAATCACAGTTTTAATTAATTTTAATTCTTTGTTAGTATTTCCTGAATCCAACATAGATGTTTTATTTTAATACCATAATACATAATCTTCAATATAAAATACATTATTATGCAAAATTGTATTATATGCTATTCAAGAGAGCTCCTTTCCTGCTCCACTTCCCCTCAGTATCACCTCTCCGATTGCCAAGGAATGGCATTCTGGGCAAGGAATGCCCCTCTAACCACTGGCTCCAGTAGCTCTGGAGATGGCATTAGCCTGTTATTTCCTTTTCCTCACCCAGCCTGTGCCTTCACAAGCGAATCTCAGAATCGAGCTGGCTTATGAGGCATGGAGAAAAAGGCCTTCCACTGTCACCACTCAGTATCTAGGACATGTCTGATAGCATTATTCTCAAATCACTGTGCTGCACTTGAAGTTGGAACATTAAGAATGTCTCACTGCAGCAAGATATCCCAGTAGTTTTAAACTGAATACTTAGAAAACGTGTGGTTGGGCTGTACTGTCATAGTGTTAACATACCCAGACTCCTGGTATGCAGTAAGCTCAACCATTACAGTGATGCCACAGGTGCAGTGGCTGCTTGCCTGTCACCAATTTGTTCCTTGTGGTTGTCAGTCCAAACCTCCATCCAGTTCTGAATTATTCTCAGATGTGTCATTTGGGTTGGACAGCCAAATGACACCCCTGAGGCTATCCCATCATTCCCATGTTTGCCACAGGAGGTAGAAGTCAGTATGCCTTAATGTGATTCTGGTTAAGTCCTGGGCAGACCTGTGACCACACACAATTGCTCTCTTGGTTTCAAAAAAACAACTGGGTGCAGTAACTTGAGCGTAATACTTTCAGGAGTGAATTGTGTAGGCACTTCATGCATGAAACAAACATTAGCATAGTCTTGCTGAAAGTAATAATGAAGGAGGAGGCGTCAGCCCAGAAAGGACAAAGCACACTATCATTATACACTACAGCAAGGATGGGCAGTTTCCTGCGAGGTAGTTTTATCTGTCCCTTGGAAACAGTGAGCAGCCTAGGGGCCAAAGGGAGGCGTTGCTGTAGGTGTATGTATATGGATTTGGGGTATGTGAGGAGGTGATGTACAGAATGTTCGGCTCAGTTGAGATGTTCAGATGTAGCACTATGCAAATGCAGCTCTGCTGGTCCAGCACTGGATAGGGAATAAAAGCAGCCAGAGCATGCAAAGAAGTTGACTGCTCATGCAGTTTGGTGTGACTTTCACCTTTAAAGAAATGTGGTACAGTCCTGCAAGGAAAGAAGTGGTGAGGACTGGGGGATGTGCCTGCAAGCAGCTGTATAGCTGGAGGCAAGATACACTCCTACTGTAGGATGGGTGGCAGCAAAGCCCCAACATTGTGGAGGATCCTTTGGCTGACCAGAGCGGGGGACATCTGCAGCTGTATCAGTGGCACTGTGCTGTATACAAGGGGGAGAGGAACAGCTGGCAGACACAGGGAAGATCATGACCAAAAGTCTCTCCCCTCCTAAGGAGAGAAGGATTTAAAAGAAAACAGAACACCAAAGAAACGGATTCTGCATTTATCATCACAGGGATAAAGCCAGACTCTCTAATTAAGCAGATGACATAACTGTGCTGTAATATCAAGATTTTGCTCTGTGATTTGCAAACAAGCTGCACTTGCACAATCCAGAAAGAAGAAAGCCGTACGGATTAGAACGGCTAAGCTCTGCTCTCACTTACATTAGTATATACCGGCAGTTACTCAGCTCAAAAGACCTACAGATGAGAATGTGATATGAGGAGTTTCATTTCCTCAGACAGTTCCCTCACTAGCTCAGCCAAGCCTCCTTCTCACCGCAGTTTCCAATCACAGCCCAGCACTCTGCTCTGATTACACACTCATCCTGAAACCACAGAAAGTCTCTCTTGGTCTCATTTACAGTTGATGTATATTAATATATCACCAGCAAAGTCACTCCAGAGCTGCCGAGTATGTAGCTTAAATACCGTTGAATACTTAAGGCTTGATTCCATTAATCAGTACAGCTTCATTGATCCTAGAAGAGTTACTTATATTCCATACCACTCCAAAGGGGAGGAAATCCAGAACACATTTTTTAAATGGCACATTCATTAAAAACACCTAGAAGAGGAATAGTCTCATTTACCCCAGTGTAAACTCACTTTACTGTACTCAGTGGAGGTATTCAGGATTTAAAGGGGTACAGCAGGAGGCAAAAACTAAGCCAAATTCCCCTTTTAAGCCATTGTTTTTCCTAAATCAGATAATAACAGGTCAGAATCGACATCAATCTCTGCTATTCCAGACTTCCAATCCACAGCCCTACCTAACAAAAAATACATATCCACAAGTCTTGGGAAGCACACACATCAATGAGAGTACAAAATCACTACATTTCTGTGAACACGAGCCATATTCAGCAGAAATCAGCAGCTGTTAGGACTACGGAGCCTGTCACCGCTTTTGTAGTTTGGGTGGAAAAGAAACAGGATTCAATCACTGCTCATAACACAAGTCGCATATTGCCTTGATCTTTCTCCTTCCCCTCCTCCCTTCCCCCCCCTTTCCCCTCCCGCCCGGCTCCTCAAGCCACTCTTTAAACAGAAAGATGTCATTAGTTAAACTTCCTTATTTTATGGCCCCGAAAGTTGGGTAACGACGAAACAGCTTTATTATTTCTACTTAAGACCTTAAAATTTCAACCGGGAAGTCAGAGTCACTTCTACGGGAAAGACATCTCTCGGGGACAGGGGACAGGCCGGCAAAGGGATAAAATCCAAAGATGCCCGGGTGCGGCGGATCATCCACATCCCATCACCCGCGGCGCCCCGCAGACAGACGTCGTCCCTCTCCCAAGCCAAACCCTTGGCTGCAAAAGATGTGCCCCGAGAGCCCCGCCAGCCAGCTCCTTACGTAAGGCACAAACCACTGACATCATCCCTCCCGCCGGCATCGCCGCGGCGCCCAGCGGCGCCCACCGACCCGACCCGATCCGCGCCCGCCTGGCCCGGCCCCTTCCCACTCCGCTGCCCCGCCGAGATTCCCTTCCCACCGACTTTGGCCCCAAACTTTGCACGGCGGTTTGCCCGGGGTTGGCTTTCCCCGCCAGGTGCCCCGAGCTGCGGTGCGCCCCATCCATCCTGCGGTGCGCCCAATCCATCCCGCGGTGCTCCCCATCCATCTCGCATTCCGTGGTACTTACGCACTGCCTCCTGCTTGGGGTCGAGGCCGCGCACAGCTCCCTGGAGGCCGGCGATGCGGCCGTGCAGCGCCCGTACGCGGCGGTGAGTGCCCTGGATGTCAGCCTCGACCTCCTGGAAAAGGGTGCAGGCGTGCCGGGCCACGTCGGAGAGCTGTCGGAGGATCCGCGACAGGGCTACGTTGCTGACCGAGCAGAGGTCCAGCACCATCAGCACCGCCGCCGCTTCCCTCTCCCCGCCGCCGGCCGCCTCGGTGCCCTCGCCCGCCGTCCCCGGCTCCTCCGGCGGCGGGTCCCGCGGCGGCGGCTCCGCGACCCAGCTCTCCTCCAGCACAGAGGCGGCGGGCTGCCGCCGGCACAGCCGCTGAGGCTCCACGGTCCGCTTGGCGAAGGGCATGGCCGAGCCCTCGGCCGGGGCTCTCCCGGGCTCCCGCGGGCACTGGCAGGGATCGCTGCCCTCCTCCTCCTCCTCTTCCTCCTGGCCGCCGCCGCTCCTTGCCCCGCCGCCGTCACTCGCGGGCGGCCGCCGGCGGGCGGCTCATCGCCTCGCTATCCCCCTGCGTGGGGCTCCTGGGCTGCGGAGCGGCCGCCGCGCCGCCGAGCATCCGCCGCTGCTGCTGCCGCTGCCGCCGCCGCCGCCGCGGGGAGCCGGGGCGCATCCGCGCCGCCTCGCTCGCTCGCTCTCTCGCTCGCACGCCGTCCCGCTCCGGCGGCGGGTGTGAAGGGGCAGCCCGAAAGCCCGGAGAGAGGAATCCTGCGGCCGCGAGGAGGAGCGAGTCGCCGAGCCTCCCGCCCGGGAGAGCGGCGGGGCGGGGGCGGGCGCCGGGACCGGGGCGGTGCCGAGCGGTCGCCGCCACGGGGAGGCGCTGCGGGGCCCGGCGCGGGAGCGCCGTCCCGGGTCGGCCGGGGATTGCTGCGTCGGGGAGACTCTTCCTCTGCGCCCCCCGGCCCGGCCTGCCTCCCCTCCGGCGGGAGCACCGCTCAGGTGCGGAGAAGAAGCACAAGGAAAAGCTGTCGCCAGGGGCAAAAGGGAACCCAAGTCAGCCAAGCCCGAACACTGCGGGAGGCTGGTGCCCTTGGGGCACCGCGGAGCATGTTGCGCTCCCTAAAGTCAGGTGGATGCACTTGGTCACCGGGCTTCTGAGGAAAGAAAAGCTGGGTTTCGGTCAGACAAGGAGCACTGCTTCTGACGCAAGACTACTCAGCTTGCATACATGCACTTCTGAAAGGTGAACGTGCCTAACGAGCAGGTGTGAAATCTGAACATAAACTCTAAATTATTGGTTATAAATACCACTGAAGGAGCTACCATAAAAGGGGAGCCAGACAGATGCAAATGCAGGCATTCCCCACTTTGGAAACCTTAGCCTAAGTTTGCCTGCTTGACCTTAACTTGTCATCCTTGCACATGTGTGTTGTGGTACAGTCTGTCATTACATGACCACATTCAGGCAGCTTTCAATTACCTCTGGTCAAATAGCCTGAGCTGCAGAGGGCATCACCACCAGCCTGGTGATACGGACACCCCACATTCTGCCAAACCAACAACATGCTCCTGGGACAAGCTTAGGTCAAGAGGGCAGATACGATACGGCTGCTTTCACAGAGATCAAAGTCTGAGCTGATAAACTGGCCCTGCTGCTGGCTTTTGGCATGGACTGATTGTGTGCCTTCATGCTTTACCTCTGGTAAGGGGAACAACCATGATACAGAGGCAGCTCATGTCTTTAGCTCAGTTTTCTAACTTGGCTTGAAATGGGCCCCAGCCCCGCGCTCAGAGAATAGGGAAGGCTCAGAGCCTGCCCAAATCTCAGCATCACCTCCCTACACCTCCTAGGGAGCTTGAAGTTTAAGTGCAACCCAGTGGGAGCAAGCAGAGATGTGAGAGCTGTTGCAGGTCCAGGGGCAGTGCTCAAACAGTACAAAAAGTATTTCTTGGACCCAAGATCAGCCAATGCTAAAATCACTGCAACATTCGTACCCCATGCTCCTGAGTTTCTTCTGCATCAGGGAGGCTTTTAGCTCTGGTAATGGAGCATGGACTGTGCTGCTCTTCCTACCTGTGGGAGTCGTGGCATGTTATTTATAAGCCACTGAAAGGTATTTTAATATTTCACTTGAGGTTCATAAAGCAGGGGGGAATGGTTAAGTTTTAATGCTTCAGTAAGAGCAGCAGCCATTCAAACTGGTGTGGGATCACAAGAAAAGGATGAAGAAACAGGAATATAGCACTCACCAGGCAGGGCCAGGAGAGACCTCTGAGGAAATCAGCTCAGGCACTCATCCTGCCTCTCTCTCAGGCACCTGATGAGCCAGTGAATTGAGCAATACATAACAGGTAAAAGCTGCAAGAGGCAGGATTTTAGATTGTGCCTTACCACAGCTTCCCAATTGCACATACTATCTGACCAGTTCCGGTAGGACAAGAGCTGTGCAGCTCTCTTCTTTCCCTTGAAAGAACGTTCTGCTTCATACTGCCTTGGTACCAGCAGTCCATCCCTCCTCAGTCTTAGCAAAGCTACCAGAAGCCGGCGCTTACTCTTCATTTACTTTTCCCAGTCTGTTATTCCTACTATACATTTCTGTAGACTCCACGGTCTCTCTTTTTACCCCATGCCTGGAAAGGTACATCTTCCCTTGGGGACGCCACTAGTCCCATGAGAATTGTGTGACTTCAGCACAGGACACAGTGCCAAACCGTGCATGAGTGAACTTGTTTAAAGGAGGCAGGTCCTGCCAAGTCTGTGCATCTCAACTATCGGGAGCATATCTCATTATGGAAGTCTTGTTTCATTATTGACCTTCCCTCCAAGAGTTTAGATGTTGCATTTTTCTTAGTTTTTCATTGCAAACAGAACAGGTTCCATAGACAGCTCATGTGAGGGGCACTGGCACTTTCCACCAGGCACGTGGAGATGACGCGTCACTTTCCTTTGATCACTGCAGGCACTGAGGAGTCAGGTGGCTCCAGTCATGCACGTACTACATGTTTTTCATCAGTAATATTGTGTAGTGCAAATTCAAATTCAGTAGCTTCTCAGCTGCCCCCAGGATTGCTCTTGGTATTTCTGTTTAATAGTACATGTAGTAAGAGGAGAGCAGTCCCAAAGATCAACCTCAGTCTCATGAGATGAGTCTCTGGAGTCTCTCTCTTGTAGCCAAAGGAGACGAAAAAGTCTTCCATGGGGGATTTTGAATGTTTAACATTGGGTCTCACTCTGAAGTGCCCTTCAGAGGGGCTGGTCCCTCTGCACTGACTGCAGGGGGGATAGGTTCCCTCAGCTGGAGTTAAACCTCAAGACCCCAAGTATTAATTTGTGAACACATCAGCCTGGACCAAACTTCCGCATCACTAGATTTCAACAAGCCCTTGATGACCTCAAAGATTGAGACATGTCAGAAAGAATATCAGTCATGAACAGAGATAAATATGTGAAATGATTCCTTGTGTATTTACTTATGACGGGAAAAAAATTGTGTTGAATCATACTGCTTTCTTGCACGTGCATGAGCTGTCTTTCCTGTGTTAGTTGCTGTAAATTTAGGTTGGGATGCTGCTGTGGATAGCATGGTTTTCACCTGTGGCAGTGAAAGGCTGCACCGTGGTTTGCTTTAGAGACACATCCAATACGAGAGTGGAAGAATGGGCTAACAGTAAAAGAAAGGTCCTGCTTAATCTCTCACTTGTGCTGCTGGTGGTAGCAGGCACCTGGTCACAGCCCACAATAACTGCTTCACAGCTTCCCATCCCCATACCACTGCTGTACTCATCCCCTGGCTCACACTGGCTGCTGATAGCCTAGCTGAGGTGTGACTTTACACAGCTAGGGGATGATCCTGGCCTTGGAGACAGAGGGCAGAACCATTGGCAGATGAGAAGGAATTTGGTTTCCTGCTACAGTGAGCCGCAGGAAGGAGGGAGTTAGGATTAGGCAATCTCACCCGGTTTGGCAGGGCTTCTCTGGCCTGCTGCACTGTGTCTTGTTCTGCTGTGCCAGAAAGGGAGGAGAGGCTGATGAGTGCTGTAGGCTATTGTCATTTCCTCCTCTTTCCACAGCTGTCAGGAGGGTGCCTTTAGGCATCATATTAATGAAGTTGTGGCCTTTTGGCCATAATGTGGAATCTGTCATTGCTGATGTTAGCCTGCCCTAAGTATATCGCTTATTTATTCTCAGCAAAGATGTCACAGGCAGAGCATTCCCAAACCTGTACCCACTTAGGCTAGCAAAATTGTCCTTTTTCAAGAAGTCCCTTCCATGGGGACTTCTGCCATTCTGCACTTAGACCCAGCATTGACATTCCTTCATCACACCAAGGCCACATTAAAGGTAAAAGCCCATAAGGCAGGAAAGTAGCAGTCAGGGCAGTTCCCTCTGGAACCTGCTCATTTAGGACTCTCAGTCTTGCCAGTTTGTTTCAGCAGGTAAATGTCAAAATTTTGTCCAAAGCATGGGACATTAAGATTTTACTGACAAATCCTTTTGCTGAAGACAGTCTCTAAGTTTGAGCGACTCAGTGAGGCAAAAGGCTGGTAATTCATATTTTGACAGTATGTTCAGGATACCGAGATGACTTCCTCCTTCAGTGAAGGCCACACTGCTGGTGTACTGAGACACATATCTTCTGGTTTCTGCTTCCCTACAACTTTATTGGTACAAACAGCTTTACAAGTGTATAGAGCATATAAGAGACCACAAGTCTCTTCTGAGAGTTGCCATCACCACTAATGTTACACAGTCTGAATTTTCTCTTGTCCTCTGGGCCTGAGCACCCTATTTACTCACCTTTTCCTCCTTCTTTGAGAATTTTACTATTTCCAGTAGAGCTGTTTCCTAACCTTCCTCACACCTCCGGGTGAAGACGTGTACAGGCATTAGAATGGTGAGTGTTTCTCTGCATTAATCTCTCTCCTGTCCAGCTGCATTTCCCCAAGCACTCATGTGCTGTCACCAGCTTACACTGATCCAGCCCGGTAATGCTCTTCTGGTAGTTGTTAATATTTGTATTGCCATAAACCTTTTCACTCTTGAACTATGACCCCACTGATTTAATCACTAGTTTAAGTGGGGAAAATGCAGGGCCAGCAGGAGTGTGTATACATGAAGCAAAAGCAATAACTGGACTACACATGGTGCTGCAAAACAGAATTAAATACATGCAAACTAACTTCCTTTCTCCAAACTCTCGTAATTATAGTTGTTAAAGAGTTTACTTGTAATCAGAGTAGGGATGGCATTTCAAACTGAAGAGTGATTATTAAATTGACGCTTCCTTTAAAATGTGCCTGAAGTCAAGGCTGACATGCTAATTGAATTTTATTAGCAAGAAATGTCTGTTTTAATAGGGAAACTTCCTAATCGCTCTAGGAAGTTCGTGTTAAGTGCACACCTACTGAATGTTTTCCATCACTTCTACCTGGCATTGGTAGTCAGAAAAAAGCCTCATTGGAACGTTCCTCTGAGCAGCAAATGCTGTAATTTCCTTTGATATCAATATTAGTTTCATATTCATACATTCCATTGACTGCTAGCACTAGGAGATGTCAAAGAATGAAAAAAAAACCTGTTTAAGCCTTTAAAAATAATAGTTGTTAAGACTGTGCAATAAATCCAAGATCAGATAAAAATGAAGTTGGGAATTGCTGGTAAATTTCAGGGTCCCCTAAAAAATATTAAACATTTCCAACAGATCCAATATGACAGATGTAAGTATTCACGCCATTATCCTAGAGAACACTGATGCTCGGTTTGTCATCTCAGAAGAGAGGAGTTATGTCCCAGACAGCTGGAATGCCTTTCTGAGACTCCATGCCAGAACACAACACAGCAGAGTAACTCTGTCACTGGAGCAGTCTCCAGCTCCGAGCTGGACTTTAGGGAAACTAGGTTCTACCATATGGGCTGTGCCACTCTGTTTTGGGAAAGGGCAGGTGGGTCCATCTTCAGAAGACAAAGGTCTTAAACTAAACTCAGGCTCTGTTCTATATAGGAGAGCTCTGTTGGGGCAAAATTGCCAGTGACCTCAGCTGGAGCACTGTGACACCTGCCTCCAGCCTATGCAGACAAGTGGTTAATTCAATCTCTACAGTCCCAAGTAGGAACATTCAGGATGACAAAAAGTTAATTCAGGAGGTTATATCTTAATAAAACACAATAAAAGAAGAAGCAGACAAAAATAAACTGTGTTCTTTACAAAGAAATGTAATCCATTCTAGGGAAACAGAAGGGAGAAAGATGTTTTACTTCCCGTGTGAGATCCATCCACCCTTTTTGTTGCTCTGACTTCTTAATTGCACTTAATTTGATAACAGTGGGGGTTTAACCTACGTTGTGGAAATTTTCACTGTTGTCTTTAATTTTGCCTGCTGGCATCAGGCAGTTTGTGCACATCAAGCCAAGTCTGCAGTCCTGATTCAGGACTCATCTGACCTCAGCTGACATTTTGCCTGTATCAGGACAGTGGGAGCAATACTAGTCTAGAGAAAGGAAGATTTATTGAGAAGATGAAAACACCATCATAACAGATGAGCATTTTTTCAGTGTTAACAACATACGTTTTTATACATTCCAAAATAATTTGGCACGTGCAGATTGCATGCTGAACGTGTCCAAACTCTCTATCATACAGTCTAATGTGGAAGTAATTTAAAGTTTCTGTATTCTGGTGCCAATCCAGCCTGCGGTTCATGTCACCAAGTCAAGATCAGTGAAATGTCACTTCCACTCCTTATTGTGAGGAGCTGAAGAAGGAGATACTCTGCGAAAGGCCATGTCAGGTCTCTCTGTGAAAGGCCTCCACATTTTCTATTGCTTCTTCCAGAGGCGAGGAACTTCAGTTTGGTTGGGTGGGTGTTCACCTGCCTATACCTTTCTGTGTTGTGGCATGACCTTATCTCACTCAGCTCTGGATGCTGCTTGGAGGGCCATGCACACTGAGCAAGTTATCTTTGCTTGTTCTGAAAGAGAAGGATTGGCCCACATCACAGGTTTCTTAGCAGCATCTCATGCCAGCTGCTCCCTCAGAGTTTTAGCCAAGCTCCTGATGTTGGGCTCTTTGACATGGATTCCAGCAGAGGAGGAGCACTAGTAAATCATGTTGGTTTCACCTTTCCAAATTCATGAGGGAGAGCGCATTAGGGCATTGCAAGCTCTGGCCTAGACTGTGCAGGTCATATTCCACTCAGTGTAGCAAATGTTTAATTTATAGGAAAGCCTGTGCTCCAGGGGTCCAAAATACCAAAAATGGAGCAAATCAGAATTGAATACCACTGGGGTAAGTAAATGCAAAAGCTCATGCTACCCTGCACGTAGTCTTTCCAGCTGTATGATTTCCATTATGAATAAATTTTCTCTGCCAGGAGTAACTCTTTGATTTAGAAAGAAATCAAAATAACAAAAGATACATAATTACTTTGTAGGTGGGCTAATTCCTTCTTCCATGTCTTTGTCCACAACGGAGGCAATAAGGGTAGTTTTATGCTCAGTGGCTTGGCAGTGCTTCCAACTCTCCACCAACAAAGGAAAGGCAGCCTAAACATTAATATTTTAACTCTTACCATAAAGCAGCAAAGACTGGTTCATATCCTTGAGCAGGCTGAATAGTTCTTCCACGTGGCAGTACTAGTGGTGGATGCAGGACCAATGGCCCAGCTTTTAAGAAGAATCTTCATCTGATATAAATCATTTTTAGTTGGAGACCACTTGTGGTCTCATCATGGCCAGTCAAATTGCTTCCTGTTTTGTTTAACAACAAGTAATAGTCTAAGTGCTCTGAAAGTGCACCATAATAGAAGTCTGATGAAGTAAGAGATTACTATTCCAAAGGAAAACAACGTTTATAGAAGCATAATTAGTCATTTGCTCTTAAACCAGAAAAATATGATAGAGAAGCTGAAAAGGTATATTTGGGGTTTTAGAAACAGATACAAAAACATGTTAAATAATGTAATGTCTTTAGAGTCTGCATTTATTTTAAGGATAAAGAGAGCTATTATACAGCTGCCCACCTTTATATCTACTCTTTCTGTGTTCTGCCTAGTGGGGTCTCTTACCTGTGTACTGAAAAAACCCAGCCCTATCCTCTTTACAGTTGAGTTGCAATATGCTGAAAATTATTACTTCAGATTTTGTACATTAAGTCTGTCTGCTGGCAAGAGGAAAACCCTCTCATATTATCTAATTATGGCTTCCAGCAGTACTAATGAAGAAGTTGAGCAGGCTGGGGCCTGTTGTCTCTTTTCTGGAGGCGTCGACAGAGAGTCTGTGGTTGTGGTCACAAAGAAGTGGGGAGGGAGATTGGGGCTGCCAGGAGCAACAGCCTTCAGAGGGAAGTTTAGCACTCAAGAACACAAGTGTGGAGTCAAGTCCACAGCCCCGATGTACAAATGCAGCCTTGATTCACGAGGCTGAGATCCCCACCAATGCTTTCTTCTCCTTCCCCCCCATCCCTGGTACCCTCAGCTGGGATGTGTCTTGGAGACGGCCAAGCTGTGTGGGATCAGAGCCCTCCAAGCTTCGGAAAGGAGAGATGTGCAGCTGTGCCAGCACAACCGCAGCACGTGCAGTGTATTCCTGGCAGTGGGCTTCAAGCCAGAGTGGGGAGAGGCTGTCCAGCTTTGGGAAAATTGTGTCTAGTTGATGGTGAGATTCAGGCGTATTATATTCCCTGGAATCAAAAGAGCTACTGAGATAAATAAAGCAAGCCCAGTGGAGACTCATGCTAGACAAGCCAGGCTATGTACTCATAGCAAGGACTGAGGCATGGCAGTGGAGATCAGTGAACTTGCTAGTTTAGTATCAGCCACAACCTAGCTGTAAAACCCACTGTAAAAGCCTAACATAAAAGTCACATCTGAGTTCCCTGTTGCCACTCATTACCTGTTATAGATTCCAAAGGTAACTAGTTTAGCATCAGCTGTGCTAATTTTGTAATCTTGGTTGAAACCATGGCATGGGCATACGTGTAGTCATTTAGAGTAGTGCAGAGAATAGTACAGATGCCAAATAGAGTGAGAAGAAACTCCACTGATAGCTAGCCTACATGAAGAAAAAAAGAGACTCAAACTTATATCTAAGTTAATTGGGATTTTCTTCTACATCTCATTAATCTCTGGGATGGAGAATCCAGCAAAGCTGTGATTTATTTACCATAGATGCACTCAAAGGATACTGCATAACTTAGTGTTCTGGTACTATGAAAGTTATTTGCAATAATGAATTTTTTAAATTCTTTGGAGAAAAGTGAGTGCATATTCCCTTCCCCCACCAAATTAAAAAAAAAAAAGAAAAAGAAAAGAAAAAAGAAATTGCAGAGTAACATTCAAAGGCTCATTAAAAGCAACCAGGGAAAATAGATTACGCAGACTTCAAAGACTCAAGATACTGGTTAAAAATCAGCTCTCTTTTTCAAAGAAAATGTTATTAGCTAATCCTTGAAATTTGGGTTTTGGCAGATGACACAGTATTTCCTGCAGGTGCAGAAACTAGACAGTATTAAAAGAGTTTTGGTAATACATAAAAAACATCCCTGATAGACTTACGGTTCCATCTGTTCAAGTCAGCCTGATCCCTCATATATGTACTGATATGTAGCAGTATTTCAGGAGTCTGTAACTACATTAAGCTGTATGTCTTTACTGAGAAAGCAAGTCTGTTAAGATAATGGTTTCTTGTGCTTTTTTTAAGTAGGAAAAATAATGCCTTAATTCTTTCTATTTTCAGTATTATCAAAGCCAATGCAATGAACAGTGGAAACAACGTCTACAGCTACACAAATAAAACATCGTGCACATGCAAATAAACATCACTCCACACCACCTTCCTGCTTACATCAGTATGGATATGTTTTGATATATTGTCTCTTGTAAGATCTTCTTTAAAAGGTCCCTTGTGTGTGTTTTTGTCTACTCTATCCATGGCTAATCCCAACTCCTCCATGAGCTAGAAGTCCCTGGTTATCAAAAGAGACAAGGCCAGCCACATCTGTCTCAAATCCTTTGTTAAGCTGAGATCCTTTGGCTTTGATTTAAAACTTGACTGTCTCACAATGACAATTTTTCCACTGAGACTTCCACCTAAAATTTGGCCCAAAAGATGCCCAAAGCTAATATCTTGCTGTTTCCATGGTAACCAATTGCTTGAAGTCAAATAACTGAGCGTAAGATGCCCTTAGTAGGTAGCAACCTGAAAAGGAGCACCTGAATGAATAAGGGATGATGGACTAGCAGCAAAATTTACAAGGAAATTTATTCCCATTTTCTAGAAAACCAAGGAGTTGTTCTGTAGGTTTTAATTTTCGGATATAATCCAAACAACATCGCTTATAAAATCAATGAAGTCATTCAGGTGCATTAAATTCAAACCACAACACAACTGGAGTTCAAAACTTGTAGTAAAGAGATTATGAGAGTTCATTAAGTCTAGTATTAATGGTAGAGACCTGTGTGTGCGTGTATGAGGAGACATAAATGTCAGAGGCACACAATAAAGCTTACCACTTTACTGAATGCTTTGCACATGTCTTCTAGAAAGTATTTTGAAGAGTTTTTGAGATCTTAAATATGTTATGTGGGCACTCGCATATGCTTGTAGGAGATAGCTTCTCCTGTTACTCACAAATCCATTCTCTGGCTTGTATTTTTTTCCCATACACAGTATCAGGTATACAGTGCTGATACCTAATATCAGAAAACTTGACACAGTTACAATTGTTTGAGCCATGTATGTGTGTTCCACAAAAGAGACACAAGATATCACATTGAAAAGTTAAGCTGATTCAGAAATGAATATTTGACTTGTATGTTTTGATTCTGCACCTAGAGTAACTACATATTTTCCAATACATATTTTTAATTAGAGGTCCCTGAACTAGCTGGGAGAGCTGGGGCAACCCCCACCCCTCTATCCCCCCACCAAAAAAACCCCAAACACAGGCACAAAACCCACATACATCCACATTTAAGCCATTGCACAAAGTGTTTTGATTCTCAAAAACATCTTTTGTTGGCCCTTATTGCTCTAGTTTTATTGACATTTGTGCAGATGTGTCAAAATGCCTGATGAAAAGTTTAATCCGATATAATACTGTTCAGAGAGCAAGAGGGCTCAGGAGATTTAATTTTTTTTGTCAGAAAAGAGGTTTAAAACAACTTGGGTGCTATGGAATTATTGGTCAAAGAAAAATAACCTAGAAGTTAGTAAGTGAAATAAATGTTTCTGGAAATAAAAAGGCAACATCTTGAATGCAGGGCATCTGAGCAGAGCTGTAAAAGTTATTAAACTTCTCATTTCTTTTGCACAGATTTATTTTCCTGCAGGTGACAATAAATGTTGGGTGTGCTGCATGATTTGCCTCTGACCCTGACACAGACTATTCCCTGTGGGCAGAGGCCACTGAAGGCAGAGAGGGTAAGGAGGGGGGAGAGAGGTTGCAGAAAAAAGCACAGTTGGGGGGGTACTCTGACCATAACATGAGTCTCCTAACTGTAATTATAAACATAAGAAAGGTAAGCAGAGCCCTTGTACTCACTCTTTACTTAATGTTGTGGTACAGTGAGTTGTTCATCTTGCTACGAGTAGAATCGTGCTCTGAAAGTGCCCTTTTGTGCCCCTGGTTTATAGAAGCACTGTCTTCCTAGCTTGGACATCTCAGTTATAAACTCAGTATCAAAAGTCAGGTGGAATGAATCTGGGCCCCAATATCTCCCTTTTGGTGGAGGACATGCTCGCGATATACCTCAGCATTTTCTGTATTACACTAGTGATGTCAGGGTTTCCAGTAAACTTCCTGGAGTCTCTTCCTCTTCACATCTAGAAGGTGGAGAAACAATGACCCTTGGAATGTTTTAAGCGAGTATGAGCCATATGAGGGAAAATGTTAGAAAAGTAGAGTGGCCACAGTGAATTATAAAAGCCACAGTGGTTTTAAGTACCTTGCTGGTTTTACCCACTGTAAGTAGATAGGAAAAGTAAGTAGGATAACCAGTTTAAAGGAGGTGGCACTGAATCATGATGCACGATTTTTGCTGCATGGAAACTTTTTTGAAGGCAGTATAACTTCTACTCATCACCCATTCCATTCAACAAGAGAACACTTCCCTGTTCATTCACTAGAATGACAGTACCTGTAAGAACTATGTTGAGATCCTTATCTTTATCTTTATCCTTAGCCCATTGTACTTGAAGTATTGGCTATGAATTTTATGTGGATTTCTCCATGGCTGCTATGGTGTCTGCTATCAATTTTAGTTTCCAAATGATGTGTGCTTATTGCTACTTTAATAAAAACATTTGCTTAGTTAGGAATATTTACTGTTTTGCACCTAGCTTGACAGCAGCCAAGGCTGTATACAGGCCAATAAAAATGTTCTGAGCATCTGAATAAGAACTGAGAGCACTCTCTCTGGTTCTTTACAGTATAGTCCATGCTACTCATATAGGCTCTCTTCTGTGCAGGGGCAATGATGTTGCTGTGAGGCTGCTGACTGGAGGATGTGACAGGATGGTCTTCAAAAGAGTGGTGCAGCACCCAGAATATTAAGGACTGTGCTACTTTTGGAATTGCAAGTAATCTTTATTCAAAAAGAGCTTTGATAATCAAGAGGAAGGAGAAGCATGAGGCAAGAAGTACATTTTTTTTCAACCTTGTTCTTACAACTTTACCTGTATTTGTTACTATTTTAACATTTGTCACAATACTTAAAATCTTACCACAGGCAAAATGTCTCAGCAATATTGTTTCCACTTCAAAACTAGACACAGAATTCCAGTCCTACAAGTCTGCCTTGACAGGCATACAACACTGAGCATTGTAAAGTAAAATCAAATTGAAATGGCAATTCAGAAAAATCCATGTGTAGAACACATTAAAAATTCACTGCAACATCACTGATCAAGTGTAAGGTCTTAGGTTACATGAAAAGAGTTACTAAAGCACAAATTGTTCTTTAGAGCTACTTATCTTGCTCTCCATAATTAATTTAATACCTTAGATGAGGAGAACAAAGGTTAAGGCTTACTCTCCAGTGGGGGTCACTGTTGAAGAATAGCCTCTAATTTTTGTTCTACAAAAGTTCAAACACATCCTAAAAACACCAGGCATAATCCATACAGCTCATGCAAATGTATTGGAATTTGACTGGAGTAGTTCACATCAACTGTCAAAGTGAATCCTAGGTGAAGACAAAGTGTGTGGACTGTAGGAAGCAAATTATCAGGTAATTAACACTATATGCATGACAAAGAAGTGAAAAAAAGATGGGAAGATGGGGATGTGTTTGACTTCAGACAAGGCTCGTCCAGAATGCTGTGGTCATGGAATAAGGAGTTACAAAAGTCAACTAGCAGCCCTTCATCCTGACAGGGTGGCATTTAGAAACCTTCAAGTCCTGGTTATCACATTTCACAGTTGCAAAGCCTTTTCATCCAAACTTGCCTTTCTTTTTAGTAGAAATGGAAAAGCAGAGGACCTCCAGGGTGCAGTTTAGAGAGGACTGCACACACAGCCACGGTGGGGTCCACGAAAGGAGTAATGCCCCAGAAGAAGGAGGGCAAGGTTTATGAAATGGGCTGGCATTTAAACACACACACCTGCCCTTTTGTTCTCCACCCTTCCTGGCACTAATGTTTTCCCGGTAAAAGCAAGAGCTTAATGCAGCTGTGAAGTGACTGCCCATATTTGAGCTGGTGTGAACTGAAAGATGCATGGGGGGGTACATTGAGCCGTATTGTGTCAATGTCATGTGGCACAGCTCAAATTACTTCAGTGGTGTCACACCCTTCCTTTCACAGAAGAACTGTTTCTAATTTCACAGAATAATCTGTGTTGGAAGGCACTCATAAGGATCATTCAGTCCAATTCTTAAGTGAACAGCCTGTACAGGGATCCAACCCATGACCTTGGTATTACTAGCACCATGCTTTAACCAACTGAGCCAATCTCAGGGGCATCCCAGGTGACTGTCCAAGGTCCCCTTATTACATCTTCGATATTAGCAGCTAATAGCCAGCCAAAGCACTGGAGGCTTTGTCCCTGGTGGCTTAATGGATGAGTTGTTTAGTAATGACAAGCAATAAATAAAATGGGCACTATTTCCTTTCTATGTAGCCAGGCTGCTTTTGTACCAGCTGACAGACTGGCCCATTGACTCTGCTTTGTGGGAACTTTACTGTAGGTCTGTATCTTCATAAGTACCACCTGAGCCCTGAATTTAACCCCTTAAAAAATATTTACTAGTATTCACTGTTGGTACTAGATTTTTTACTAAACTTGCTTTAGTGCTTCCATTCTGGACTGAAAACTCCCATAAAACTCAAAATACCCATTGAGAGCAGAGTCAGTGTTATGTGATATGTTGTTTCTCGACAGCATGATCTTTATACCTGGTTGTATTCAGATTAAAAAGCTGTTATTACTCTTTGTTTCCAGAGGACAGCAGCAGCAGGCCTCAGACCACAGGGGACAGATGGAGTTGCAGGCAGCCCTTATGTGTACTCTTAGAGGCATGGTTTTAATAGAACAGAATAACCATGCATTCTGGGTCAGATCTTTTGCTCCCATAAATCAGAGTGATGCCACCAGAGTTCTGCCACTTTCAGTGGCTAACATACAGCTCAGAAACTTTCAGTCTGTAAAATGGGAGCAGATGGCTCATGCCTTCACCTGGTATTAGAAAGGAAGAAGGGAGGAGATATTCTAGTAGTAGTTCCAAACATAATGATGTTAATCCCTGCCTGAAGGGATTATAAACTTCAGCTTTTTACAGTTCAAGGAGCAACCCCTACCACTGTTAATTGTCCTGAATAGCACTTCATGGGAATAGGCTAAAAGGGCTGTTTCGGGGAGTACATACTCACTGCTTCAAATAGTCCTACCAAAGTTGACATCTGAAATGCAGACATGACATTTCCTACTTACTACAAAGGTTTTGTATATTTTTTTAACCATTAGCATTTGTCAAGGTCAGCAACTCCTTGGCACAGAGAAGAAACCTGGAGAGCATGAAGAATACAATTCATTTGTTCCTGAGCTGGAACTGAGCTCTGCCTTCCTCACCATGCTGGTTCGGACATGTCTGCATGTGGGGCATGTCTCCATCTGGTACCTGAAGAGGAGACTCTCAGCTGCAAGCACAAAAGAGATCCAGACTTCAAGAAAACACTGAGGTATTTTAAGAAATGTCATTACTCTGAGAAATTAATGCTATGAAGTATCAGAGTTAAACTGTTATTTTTAGAAGCAGATTCTCTCTTTAAGAGGAAAATTGCTGGCAAAGATCATTCAAAGAGTATGTTCATGTAGCTGAAAGCCTCATTCTTTGTTTAATGCTTGCAATCTCAGCATCTTTGCAACTGCAAAATACCAGTTCCTTCACTTCTGTGCATACCCATGTCCTTTCATGTCCATGAACCTCCTTTCTCCATTTCATCTGACACACAGAAATGTGTCAGCCAATGTGATTAACCTGTGGTTAACTCTTCGTGCAAAAGAGAACATTATTTGTAATATGAAGTGTTTTATCTGGAGAACTTGGATGCAGTGTAAGGAGAAGTTGTATATGACAAAGACAAAGATCCTTCTCAGCTGAGCAGATGTAAACCTGTGACTTCATGATATGCTTCTGTTGCACTCCATTATAAAATAAAAGTTGAACATTTTGTTCTGCTCCAATTTTAGCACCATCTCAACAGATAACACAGCACTTCACAGACTTTTCGAGAATGTTTTTTTCCCCCATAATGTTTATGGAAAAAGAAATTTGTCACGTTACCTTGCAAAAGGCGGTTGCTTTGTTGACCAGATGCCAAAATGAAATTCAGACATGGATGGCCAGAAATAAGATTTACTTTAATCCTACTAATCCTGTGCTCTTGATTGGTACAAGGCACCATTATAGCTGGGTAAGCTTCCCAGGCTTATCATCTGATTCGCTTTGGAGTCATGAGATCACTCTGGATTCTCAGTTTTTCCCTTGTAAAGGGCAATGTTCCTGCCTCATGTTCCATTTTCTGCTATAAACAATAAGGAGCAAAAGAAATCACATATCTTTGCCAGCAAATACAGAAAACTCAAGGCATGTGTTATGCTGAGCCTGGTGATACGCTTTTCCAGGGAGAGTGGAATGAGAAGACTTGTACCTGTCCTTAAGGAGGTTAGCAGTCTGCCCCAGTAATTACAGGGCCTTCTTGTACTGACTTTAGTGAAGCCCCAAGCCATCTTCAGAAGCTGAAATTGTACTTACAGAATCTGAAATTGTACTTACAGAATCATAGAATCATTTAAGCTTGAAAACATCTGTAAGATCATAAATTCCAAGTGTTATCCCAGCACTGCCAAGTCCATGGCTAAATCATGTCCCCAAGTGACACATATACACATCTTTTAAATACCTCCAGGGATAGTGACACCACCACTTCCCTGGGCAGTTGGCTCCAATGCTTGACAGCCCTTTTAGTAAGGAACTTTTTCCTAGTATCCAATATAAACCTCCCCTGGTACAACTTGAGGCCATTTCCTCTCAACCAAAACTCACAGGTCCTTTTCCACTGGGCAGGTTTCCAGACATTCTTCCTCAAGTCTGTAGAGTCACATGGGGTTGTTGTGACCCAGGCTCAGGACCCAGCACTGCGACTAGTTGAGCCTCATACAATTGGCCTCATCCCATCAATCCAGTCTGTCCAGACCCCACCCTCCAGCACATGAATACACGTGACCAACTTGGTGTCATCTGCAAACTGACTGAGGGTGCACTTGATCACCTTGTCCAGATGGTCAGGAAAGATGTTAAACAGGACTGAGTACTGAGCCCTGGGAAACAACTTCTGACTGACCACTAGCTGGCTGTAACTCCATTCACCACCACTTACCAGGCCCAGATGTCCAGTCAGTTTTTCACTTTTCATCGAAGCCATGAACAGCCAGTTTCTCCAGGAGAATACTGTGGGAAATTGTGTCAATGTTGTCAGGTAGACAACATCCACAGCCTTTCCCTCATCCACTGAGTAGGTCTCCCTCTCCTAGAGGGACGTCAGTTTAGTCAACCAGGACATGCCTTTCACAAACCTACACTGGCTGGGCCTGATTCCCTGGTTGTCCTGTATATGTCACGTGCTGGCACTCAAGAAGATCTGCTCCATGACCTGCCCTGACGCTGATATCAGTCTGACAGGCCTGTAGTTCCCTAGATTCTCCTTCTGGCCATTCCTGTAGATGGGCCTACTTCTGGTAGAAAGGCTTAGCTGTGTCTTGCCTATGGGAAGAAGGTGAGAAACAGAACTACTGAACCATTTTCAGTTGGATTTGAGGACCACCAGAGAGCTGGTAGGAGCCTATTCATATTTCTCTTCCATCTGGAAGAAGCCAACAGAGTTTCACAGGTCTGTGGATTACAAAATGGAAAAACACTCTAGACATGAAGCACTGACCCAATCCCATTAGTAGCGGCAACAGAAGAAAGAGTACTGTGCTCAAAGCCTGAATGCTCACACTACCTAGCTGAAGGATGAAGAAAGCCTTTAGAGTAAGGTTGTCTCTTGACAACAATCTGCTTCGTCTACTTTTTTTTAAGATACTGATTACATTATGCGTTCCAACTTGACAGAGCTGTCTCACAGTCCAGAACACCCCATTTGGTGTGCTTTATATCTCACTGGGATATTATCTGTAAATCTGTTGCCTGCATTCAAGCTCCTCTGCAAAAATTCTTGTCCTTGAAGCTTATCGAATTGCAGGATAGCTAGAAGGACACAGATTCCAATACATCTGATGGACCCTATGTTGCAACGTTATCAAAGTAGCACCATCACATCAACAACAATGCAATTTGAGTTGAAATAAAAAGATACATATTCAGTTTTAGGCTTAACTTTATCTAGGGGCTTGAAGATAAAACTTGAAAGGACAGTAGATAAGTAACAAAAGGCTTCTGAGGCATACTTTCACCTAGAAAGAAAAGGTGAAAGTTTTAAAGAGATGAGAACAGCTGAGTTATGTTGGCTTTCCATTTAAGAAGTCTTCAAGGATTTACACCTCAGAGTTTTTGAAACTGTCAATTGCCTTTTTTAGTGTGCTCAAGGAATCCCTGCAATGGAGCCTGCTCTGTTTCTGAGGCTTATAGGTGCTATGTTAATACAGAAAATAGGTGGTAGTAAACAACAAAACCTCCCATGCGTAATATCTATATAAGGCAGATGATTGAAAGCACGTCTTATGATCCCTTTTAGCAGTGGATGCAACTAATTTGTTAACATTTCCCTGTAGTCTCACAAAGAAGCTGAACAACATGGAAATATAAACCGGATAACAAATGCACGTTGTTGATTCATCTCCACTCTGAGAAGTTATCCATCATTTATACTAAACATCTTGAAACACACTAAAAGGGAGTCTCTTCTTATGCCAGTGCACAATGTGTTCTTGAGGCCACAAAGTCCTTCCAAACATAATAAAATATTTCATGCCATTGTTAAGAAGTTAAGAACTGCATAACTGAGGTCAATTGGTGTAGTGGTGGGATGTGTAACCTTGATCAACCTCTGTAGTTACTGATCTCCAGCCTAACCAACTCTCATCACTTTCCAGAGGAATTTTTAAGGGTATTGATTTACAGAAGTATTATTTGAAAATAATATTATGAACTTGTGATTTGCAAACCTATTAGCTCAGTCTGGCTCTCCTCTCACAAATCCTGCTTTCCAGGGGTAGGATGTGACAAAATCCACCTTTGGAAAATGGTACCTGACAGAGATTTTGAATGGAAAGAAAAATGTGAGAAGCAGCAACTCCTGGCTACCCCAGAGTTCAGGATGCAGCAGGAGCTAGATATGCCTGCATCTGTGAGAAACTGCGTGGGAGGAGCAAAAGAAAGTGGCATCCTGGCCAGTACATCTCATCTCCCCAAATGCAGTGCATATCTCCACTACAGGGAGTAAGTTCCTCAGATACTGGCAGCCTTCGGCTACTTGTAGGCCTAACTCTGCGCTGTTGAAGTCAGTGGAAATCTCTATGTTGTTAAGTGCAAAGTTGATTCCAGCGTTACGTACTAGACTGTTGAAAAGACAAAGAGCTTTTTAGCTGCTGTCATTAATAGAGGAACAACAATTTTCACTGTTAGGAGACTGCCTTATACTGGAAGACAATCTCTGAACACCCTTTTTGCAAGAGTATTGCACTTACAAGGAATTATTACAGTAGGGTCAGGGAATTACTGCAGCAAGTTGACTGAATTTCTTTCAAAACTTCTCTCCTAGCAATTTTAGTGGTGAGCTCATTCTCCAGTTGGACAACAGGCATTTCTCCATGCGTTTCCATGCAGACATAGGCAGCTCAAAGATCCCTCTGACTGTCCTAGCTTTTTGATTTCTGACTATATACAACTTATGGTTCTGACAGTCACATAAATAGTTTTATTTAAAGCAGACCTGATGATCTCTTAATGCTTTTCTAGGCTAAGGTTTCAAAAGAATTTTCTCTTTAATTTAGTTTATGGCAGCACTGTATTTCACAGCTGGTTTTAATGTATTTTTGGAGTTTATATGGAATCAGTACTTGAGTTACAAGGTATGTATATCAGATGGAGACATAGCCACCATTCCTTGGCAAACCATTAGATCAAATGAGCTGAATCTCCTCTACTTTATTGCCTAATTAATTCTTGAATGATCACTGAATTGCAGGAGTGGGAAACCTTCCAACTTTGGTTCCCCTCTGTATAGGGTTATGTCAGAAAGGGCTGGAAAGTGAGGGTTTTCTTTAATCTGGGTTCACAGAGGAAAACTTCTAGGTAGGTGGGCAGTGGTTTCTTTTGCCTGTTTTCACAGTTGAATAGCAAGAGGAAGCAGCTCTTCAGCCAAGGGTCAAAGTCTCCAGGGAGGAGCAGATCCTGCTGGGGAGCAGGACGATGAAAGTGCTTGCACTTCTCAGTTGCCAGCTTGCTGATAAACAGGATGGGCTTGATTATCTGCAGACAACTCTTCCTTGGATGACTAGATCTTTAGTGGTTTTTGCAAGCACTGCCAGAATTGGGACAGCAGATCAGTTGGAGAGATAAGTTATGGGCTGCTGAAAATGGGGTCACAGGACAGAAAAAATTGTCTGAGAACTGACCCTGACGAATTTAAGAAACACTGTCTTAGAGAAGAACATTGTTTCTGGTATGGTGATGTTAGACCCAGGATGGCAAGTGAAAAGCTTCTTTTATTTTTCTGGAGTAATACTTTCCTATTTCTGAGGCTTTATCCTGGTTTTAAGCACGGGAAGACTCTTTTAGGTATCTGGCCACATGACAGGCATGTGTGCTTACACTCCCTCCAGAAAAATACTGTTTATTTTACAGCCATGGGCTTCAGGAGCACCTGACACCTTCCTGGTGTGCACAGCTGGAGGCCTCACTTCTGCACCACCTTTCTGGGCCATGTTGATCTTCAGGTGGTCGCCCAGAGGTCTGGGCAGCCCTGGCAGCAGGTGCTCTGTCTGGGTGAGCTGTAGCTGTGTGGGGCTGAGTAGAAGGGTTGCTTTCATCTTTGCTTTCTGTGCAAGCCAGCCTGGGCACCAGAAGTTGTCTGATACAAGTAAAAGAGCACATAGTACCGTGGGTACAGGAGTGACAAGTCCGCAGTGACCATGAGTATCTCTGCACAGAGTTGCACTGAGCTGCACAAGCTGCACCTTGAACATCCCAGCAGGAAAGAAATAAGACTATATGCAAAAAAACAGTGTCATCAACCTACCACTCACCTATCCCAGTGTTGTCTCCAATGGTGACAGTAGTTAGAAATGCCAGTCAGAAAGAGCATATAAACCTGTTTGCTTTCCTTTCATATTCCCAGCATTCACTGCTGAGATTCACTGATGCCAGAGGGTACTTCCCAGATTCCTGCCTTTAGCATTTGTATATATAACTGCTGCCCAGTTTGTCTAAGGCGATAGAGTGGAAACATTGTTGGCAAGGATACTGTTTTATAAGATACTGTGGATGTTGCAGCTATGCTTATTCCTGGAATGAAGGATGCAATTGAAATCCTACAAATTAATGCCACCACTTCTACTTACCGTGTAAGCTCAGGCCAGATCTAACTGTGGGTGTAACTGAGGTCAGTGACACATTGCATTTGTTTTAATGAATGGAATAAAATTGCCAAAGGCTTATAGAGAATTCAAGATATGATGAAACTTAGTGACTGTTTTACATTTGAATGGCAGGCAATCAGCTTTCAACTACTATCTTGGTTGGGCATTAGAGAGCTCTTCTTTTCCAGCAAACTGAAGGTCCTGGATAGGAGTCATTTAGAGGTGTGGGAGCTCAGCACTGCAGTAAAGACCAGAAGTGGACCCAAGGGCAAAGGCCCTGTAACAGTACTCGGGCAGACTTCATTTTTCTGTTTGCTGAGATGCTCATTGGTTTCCAAATGATCTCTCTGCAAGTATCACCATTCTTTCCCCTTCTGTTGACTTGACTTCTGTTTTCAGAGTCACAGAGACACAGAATATCCTGAGTTAGAAGGGACCCACAAGGATAATCAAGTTCAATTCCTGGCCCTGCAACCCTGCTATGGTATGTAACCCTCTGAGGATTTGATGGTGATCTCCTCAGAAGTACTGTGAAGGTTCTATGCGTGTATAGAAACATTCCACCTGGAATACTGGTGCTCAGAAGGTGTGCAAGCAATTCCTTCCTTCCAGTGACTTGGCTCACATCTGCAGTAGTTCCCTGGAAGCCTTTTTCCTTGTAAAGCTTCCTCTGGTGGGCCACCAAAGCAAGCAAACTTTTGCAACTAATATAACTCCTGAAACATGACCCACTATCTTTTTTTGAGCAAAAGCCTTCATAATCCCCCCCAAATGTAACAAAACGGCATGCCTGAACACATGCGAGCTGAGTTAGACCCCAAACAAATAAATGAAAAAGATAACACAGAACAGCACCACCTCATCCTGTCTATCACTACTGCAACAATGAACACCTCCAGTAGCTTTTCACTGCTCTCATCCCTACATGACCTCTGTGATCCAGGAAAAGCCATTGAGAAAAACAAGCCTATTTCTAAATTAATGTCTTTTGGCCACATAGGCACTTACATCTCCACTGGTCACATTACCCGGGGATCACAATCAAAGATGTTGAAAACCACAGTCCTATTTAAACTGTGTTAAACTTGTACAAAACCAGAGCTATTCCAAAAGCCACTCTGGCATTCAGGGGTGCTTATGGAGAGGGAAGACTATCTCACTGATATGCTTCTATTTTGGTCTCTCCAAGGGCTGGAGGGAGGAGGAGACTGAGCTCCAAGTGCGAGACGGAGCCCATAGAAAGGTAGATGCTCTCCAAAATGTTTTTACCTATAAGAGTGTTGTCTATGGGAGCTCATGGCAATAGCATGAACAGAAATGTGCTTGTTCTTTCACTGTCACCATAAGAGAAGCTCATTGTATGGTGGATCTAGGCAACACTGGAGACACCCATTTCCCTTCAGTGTTTAATATGTAGGCTGACTTGTTCTTGTTGAAATACCGACTCATCAAAATCTTCAAAGCACTAATTCTTCTTGCATTTTTGAGTGCAATTGTGAAGTTTTTGCACAGAACTAATCCAGACAAGGACAACATTAAATTAACTCTACAAAAATCACCTGTTTCTTTTCTTACCACATATGAAGGAGAGCTTCAGGGAAATAACTATACTTCTTTAAACAGAAAATAAATGAACATAATAATAATCATATGAATAACATAAATAATATTAATTTACAGGACTGCTTTTCTTTTTTATTTAATTTGTCCGTATTTCCAGATCATTCAATAATTTCTCAATTCTTTTTACACTGCAAGTACTTAGTTGTGGACAATTTATTCTTGGAGCAAGGTATAAGGAGCCCCAGTTAGGACAAGTGTCCAGAAGGTGAGAGAGAAATGGTCAAAGGGTGGCCAAGAGCTGCAAAGTGTGACAGTGCCCACTCTGGGTGCAAGGGACCCTGGTCTGCCATGGTGCCTCCATGCTGTGTGCAGAAAAGCAGGGTGAAGAGAGGCAGGCACGTTGCGTTGTGGCAGAACAAAGAGGCAGGAGCTGCTGACCATGCAGAAGACCCTTGCCTGTGGCTCCTGCAAGAAGCTCAAGGCACCCCTCATGCTGCACAACTATGGGCACTGGTACAACTGGTCTCATTCCAGCATCCCTGTTGGAGGTGCCCAGGATTCCGTGCCTGCCCGGTAAGCCCAGTCCTCTGTGGTTTGTGTTGTGATAAGCCTCCTTGGAGAGAACCACATGAGAGTGCCGTAAGTGAGCTGGGGCACAAGGAAAGGTTTCATTCTAGGAGCATTTATTTGTTTTGGCTGCAAATCTCTCTCATGTGCCTGCGACACTATAGCATTCATCAATAGATACGGATCAGTATTTGTATGCTCAGCACCTTCCTTGCATCTGAATTTTTTCCAAACCAACTAAGTTACACAGATCTGACTGATATGCCTGAAACCTACAAATTTCCCTTTTTCTGCTCCAGCTGGCTGCTGCTGATTAGTCTAGTAATTAGCAAGGGTGGACCAAAAAGAAGAGAAAAAACCCCCAGCTTTTAATTCAAAGACATATCCCCTAGGCACATAATTGAGGGATCACCATCTCCTAAGAGAAGTTGCTTGCCCTGCAATACATGTATTTATATTTCACATTGCGTGCCATATCCTGCACATTCTTTGCGAAGAGTTAAATGCAGCAGAAAATTATACTTAGTATTTTAATAACCTTTAACTGTGACCCCTAGCCTCACTACTCTGTAAAGGAAGAGACCCAGGAAAAAAACACTTATTGGGGAAATTTAAATTAGCTGTGCAACTTGCTCAAAATTATTGCAGACTTTCAGCACTTTCATGAAGACGGGCTTGTTTCCTTGGGCTTGTTCCTACAGAGCGATCTGCAGTCATAAAGCTCCAGCAGATGCAAACCCAGCAGCATCTTTTCTGCCATACACAATCCTGCAGTGCCACCACAGTCTTCCTTGCACAGTCATTGTTGTGCTCAAATGTGAAAGCTTTGTTTAGTTTGCAACTACTTTTTCCCACATCAGTGACCAGCCTCAAGACTTAAAATTTGGGTGAGAAGACCATCATACTCTGAAAAAGCTTCACATTCCTTAATTCCATGTAAGAAGTACCCCAGATCAGATCTGTAAGTTCCTCCCCTTCCTTGCATGTTCTACCTAGCAGAAAATCCAACAAGACCTTCACAGTCCTGCAGACACCATGTGAACACAGAGGCAGAAGACACACAAGCAGCTGCTATCAGCCCTGGAGAACAGCTTTGGACCCCCAGTAGGAAGGAGTTTCTTTTTCCAGGGTCCTGTGGACTCTCAGAAGGACCATCCTGTGTCACCTCCTGGGCAAGGAAGTGCAACAGCTCTCCATGCCAACTTCTCTCTAGGAGCTGTATAGCAGGAGGAGGACAATTTTCTTTCCAAAAAGCAAATACTCCCTTCTCACTCTGGATAAGAGGTTAAATATGACATGAGATGAACAGGAAGCAGAAGCTGTGTGGAGCAAAAGCAGTGAGCCCTTCCCTGGTATCACAAACAAAGTTTCACAGGTCAGCCGGGTGTTTCAGGACCTTACACATCCATATTTGTCTCCTCAGGCTCTGCAGATGGCTACACTGAGATCTCTGACACCAGAGCACCACATCCACAGGGCTGCAGATAACCAGCCACCCACTCAGCTCAGTCCCTCCCATTTTCATTACTGTTTTGTGCCATTACAAGGCTGAGGACCCTCATAGGGATACTGCTAGGCATAAGAAGAAAAAAGATATACTTAAATATTCACAGCAACATAGCATGCAGCTTCTAGTACAGCTCCATGCATCTGAGAGCTGATGGTGCTCGAAAGGCAAATACCCAGTGCCCATCTCTAGCTCCAGGTGCTCTCCCTGCTTCAGACAGAAAAGATGCAAGTACGATTCCCATTAGTGGAGTACTCCTGGAGGACCACACAAGCACATTCCTCTTCATCCCCTTGAGTAAAAAGTGGCCTCCAGCCTTTCACTGTGTCAGCACAAAGAGTAATTCACATGCATATGAATGCATTTGGCTAATCATAGTGTAGGGATAATTCTCTGTATATAATTACATGCAGTACTAAGCAGTTAACACTGCAGGGATGTTAAAGTCTGCTTACATGTAGGAAGGGGGATGGAAGGTTATTATGCAATGTTCACAGGGCAAACAGGCAGTTTCAGGCCTGCTGGTATATTTTGCATAGACATTGAGCCAAAATCTATATGTAACTCAGTGCAGTCCTGATTAAAACCAAAAATAGCTGTTGCTGGTAAGGTTCAATTTAAACTCCATCCCCTTATCTTTGTCAAAAACTTATGTCTTTGTATGGGGATCTCCATCATACTGATAGCTGAAGGTGCCTGGCTTCCTGCATTATTATTAAGTCTGGTCCTATGCACCACGCTCACTGTCTTACTTTCAGAAGTTCTGAGTAGCTGTATGTCTCATAGACAGCAAGGGATTAGCAAGTACTTAGTATCCCTGAATATCATGGCAATTTTGTCTGGGGTTGAAGCTTTTCTGAAATCTGTGAGTGAAAGAGAAATATGAAGCCTTTTGAGTAGAAAAAAATACTATAAACCTGAAAACAGTACAGCCTTTCCCCTATTTTTTAAATATATAAAGTACAATTCAAAACTGAAGAATAATTGTAAAAGGAAAGTAGAACAACATCCTTGAATTAGGTGTTGTCATAGTTTGAGATTGGCCCCCCTGAGAGGCTGGGGGGGCTCAGAGGTGATTGGGTGCCAGGGCAGTGTTCCCTGGAGAGCCAACTCATGTTGTTCGCTTCTGCTCAAAATCATATATCACAGCACCAGAACCTGTTGGCAAGTTCTGTCTTGGTGGTTTTGCTGTTGCTGTCTGCTGCGTGTAGGTGGACAAGGCCAGGGGGTGGGTGGGCTCCCTCTCTTCCCCTCCGGGGGGAAGAGGGGAGACCTGCGACCCCCCAGCTCAGCCTTTGGCTAGAGTTAGAGTCAGCATTTGGAGTGTATGCTGTGAAGGAAGAGATTCACAGCACCTGAGGTAAGAGGGAGGAGGCTAGGCCTTCTTTCCCCCCCCTGCAGCTGTGGGACGCTTGGGACAGTGCATAACTGAACCGAGCTGCCTGTGGCCAAGGCTAGGGGCTTTTTTTTCCCCCCACTGCATTTAGGCTGGTGGGGGGTGGATTTTAAGGCTCAGCACTTGAGCAGAGCCAAGTGGACAGGCTGATAAATCAGCTTGGTGCCTGGGAGAAGAATCCCAGGAGAAATTGGAGGTGAGCCAAGAGCTCAGGAATTGCCTGCCGAAGCTGACCGGGGACAGCTGAGAACTGATGTGGAGGAATGAACATTCCAGGACACAGGCGCTTGATAAGCTACACTGCAGCAGCCTACAAACCGAGGTGAGACACCGAGAGGGAGAGATCACCAGCAGCAGAAGAGCAAGGACTCAAAGCTATCTTCTTGGACTTTGTGAGGAGAGACTGCAACAAACAACTGCTGGAACTTGGTGAGGGGGGAGCGTTCAGGAGCCCAGAACACTCCCACGGCAGACTGTGTTACATATCAGCCTTAAAGGCTGCTCCTGGCCTAAAGTTAAAGGAGGGGCTTGAAAGGACTGACTGATAGCAATGTAATATATATATATATATAGTTGCCTTTAGTTTGTATAGTATTTATTTGTGTAAATAAATGTATATATTTCCCCCTTCCCCTACAGAAGCCTCTGGTCTGAAAGTCTCTCTCCAGTGTTAGGATAAATTGTGGGAAGGGGTGGGAGGAAGCCTAAAAATTGGATTTTAGATTTCTAATATGGCTCAAACTGTCACAGGTGTCAAGAAGAAAGGGAAGAAAGCTACTCACAACACTGGGGATACAAGAGACAGGAAAACTCAGAAGTATGAGCAACTCAACAGCAAGAGAGGCCCAAGCAGTCACAAGACACAAGACTATTTTCCGAAGCTCAGAAGTCAAGGAAGGTTTAAAAGAATAGAAACTTCTATTCCAGTTTCTAAGCATGGAGAAGATACACCAATCTTCTTTTGTCCAAAGCTATTTTTTTGCTCTGCTGTCACCACAACTGGAAGCTTAATTCATGCAAGCCATGTTTGAAATTAGCCAGATTTTTAAGAAACAGCAAATATTAACAGACTTGTGAGAAAGTCTCATGAACTAGCAAGGTTGAATCAGGAACCCCTAGTCTCAGACCAAACCCAAACAGAGACAACATGAATTGCTGAGTGAGGCCAGGGCAAATCTCCCTATAAATCCTGCATGAGCCAGTGATTCTCTGCATGAACTTTGGCAAATCGTTTGGTCTTGGTTTGTTCCTCTGTCTACTCAGCTGGAAAACCAGGTTAACAGAAAAAAAAAAAAAAGCAGGAGTTGACTGAAAACCAGATGCTGAGCATGAGCTGTCTTTTCAGGTAAATAAATTATTTATGATAACACAAAATGTTAAGTATATCTCATGTTTTATTTTATCTATTTACTACTGGACCCAAGCCCATTTATCCCAAGAGGATGTATATGGTGACAGTTGAGAGGAGAGATCTGGTGCCAAATCAATAGGGAGATCCATCAATCCTTGCAGGGTACATTGGACTGCCAAAGACAACACTGTGATAACAGCAAATCCCACCCAGATTTCCAGCCCAGTTCATGGCTGAGGCTAAGGCCAAGGTCAAATAGTTTTCTGTTATGCAGAAAAGGACAAGGAAGCTACTAGGAGACCCAGGAAAGCCCTTGAGTTGGTCTCTGTGGGTCTGGGGAAATCCCACAGAAGCCTCATGGCAGGGTCTCCCGTTGGGTTGGTTTGGATCCTGGGAACTGCTCCCGTGGTTTCTGCCAGATGACAGAAAACTTTCCTTAAATCTCCCCTCACTTCAAAATAACTCAAACTCGATAACCTTTTGGAGATACACTGCAGAAGGCATTTGTTAGAGCTAGTTTTGTGGAGAGGCTGGGGATGCATTCCAGAAGCAAGGGGGAAAAGGCTGTTGGTTTTGGGTTTTGGGTTAGGTTTGTGGTTTGTTTTGGTTTGGGGGGGGGGACAGTTTGTAGCTTTGATTTATTGCCAAAGTTCACTTACTAGCATTTATGTACTGCTGCTGGCAGGCTGAGCTTGCATGCTGCCTAACAGATTTATCTGTAAGACTGCTGGGTGGTCACCGTTCTTTTGTTGTAAGATTAATTGTAAAGACCCCTAGGGCAATTGGTACTAGGAAGTTTAGGCTATTTAAGTAAAATAATAATGCATTTTTCTTCATGGCCTCATCCATCTGCAATAGGGAAGTCAGGAACTCTAAGAGACAAGTGGTACAACTCCTTAAGCCATGGGGAAGGGCGGTGGCTGTCACAGCACGGACAAGGCTTGTACACCTTATCAGCTCATTCTCCAGACCCATCAGTGCTGAAAACATCCAAAACCTGCCTTGCTGCTCCCTTTGTTCCTATGAGAACGCCACAGCTATGGGCTGTAAATGTTTTACTCTCATGGATTTCCAGACCTATTGGCTCTATTTAGCCACTGATGAACATGGAATAAGTCACTGGCATGGAAAATCATGTCTAAGTCCTCAAGAGGATCTAATTCTTCTTCTGATACCTAAATGCTATTGATTTCTCTTAGTTTGATTTGGAGGTCAGCCCAAAAATCCCTTCTGGGACCTGTGCTTAAAAGCCAATTATCAGTGAAAAAAAATATAGTTAACTCTAGTTGCTCTGGTCTGAACTGAGCTTTTCTTGTTGCCCTGACACTGTGATGAGTTCAGGAAACGTTCACAGAAAGCACTGAGTTGGCACTAATTTATCACATGTCTCCGTCTGGGTGTCAGGGGTCAGTGATTTGGGCTGGGAGGGAAATTGCTGGCTTCCACCCCTAGGGCCAGACAGTGGTCACCAACAGCTGTGACACGGAAGCACAAGACTTTCAATGCTGATGGTTTCTCTTATTTAGGCTGTGAACAACACCTGCAAAGCCAACAGTGACTCTTTTCATAGAGGGAGCTCCACTGGTTTCACGATCTCATGGCAAGATCCTTACCTGCCCAGTGGCTAGACAGGGGCTATTGGGAATGCCACGTGTGCTCACACCGGTGCCAGCAGGGATGAGTTTTACCAGTGAGGAGTGGTTAATGGGAGTCTCGTTCCCTGGCAGGATGTGTTGGAGCAGATACATACCACAGAGTTAGAGTACTGGTAATTATTACACTTATGGTTCTTAGAGTGAGGAGACAACTCTGTGACAGAGAATATTTTTAGACTGATACTTTTTATGGGTTTGCACTGAGTGAGAATGAACTAACTTGCCAGTTCAAACATCAGTTCTAATAAACCTTTCAGGACTTTGCCAGTTAAGGAACATAGGGGGCCATCTTCCTGGGGTGTGTAGATTGCTGGTTGGGATTTCTTTTCTTTTTATACTTCATTGACCATTTTTTGGCATTAGCATCAGCTTCTCATTTCCTTACAACTGAGTGGGCAATAACAAGAGCTTAGATACACAGGGGCTGCTCTAAACTCACATGCACACACAGCAAGCAGAAGCTTCACAGTAGATCAACTGGACTTCAGGCACCAAATAACCTCCTTCTGGGTTTCTAATGTTCCAGCTACAGTATGAAAAGGTCAAGTGCCAGATAAAACCTGCAGAAATATCCCCTTTTGTTCCTGATCCGACCCTGTGTAACACAGTGCTTGCACAGCAGCCTGTCAAGGAGGGTGAGCGGCTGGTTTGCATCCAGTGGCTCCCGAATCAGCCAGTGCTCGAACAAGCCAGATCCCCAGGAGCTGTGAGCTCTGATGTGCTACTGAGAGGGAAGAGTTTCCCACCCTTGATCAAACTGGTGGAGGGTTGTTAGCAAGTGCGTTGGCCTGTTTGCTCCTGTGCTAAACAAGGGTTCCAGCACCGGTCTTCCTTATTCTTTTCCCATAATTCCCCTTTCTAGAGACTTCTCCAGGTTTCTCTGCTCCCAGTTCCTTGTGTTACCCATACCTCTGCAAATTCGCCCCTCTTGCTCACTGTCCCCACTGGTTTCGTTCTCCCATCATCAGGGCACACATGCCACCTTTGAGCAGGTTTGGTGGGCTAACCCTTCTCCTCCACAGCTGCCAGGCCAAGACCAGGGTGATAACACGAAGGTTATCACACATGCACACACACTTCTTCTTTTCAAATACCTAAACCCTTTAGTATATTTCATCATCTAGAAACCCATCCATCAAAGGTACACCATGGGCAGAATGGGAGGAAGGAAGCAAAGAACTGAAGCGAATGTCCTCTCGCCAGCTCTAGACCTTCATTTTTTTCAGGCTGGAGCAGTCTTGGATTGCAAGAGCTTTTGGAGATCCCTGAGCAGGAAAGAGAGGTGAGATCTCCAGCAGGCGGGCAAAGTCCCTCAGCAGATACACGTACTTGGTAGCTTTTGATTTGTTGGTCCATGGAAGGATCTGCCTTGTCCATTCCTGGGTCTGTGGAACCAAATCTTTTCCATAATCCTGACAAATTGATTACGGAAATGTTCTGCTATGGGACGAGATTACAAGTGTTACTTCTTAGAGGTTGGAAAGACTTACTAATCCCTACAAAAACTTGTGCGTTAAACTAGGTGACCTTTAAAGACCCCTTCCAAACCAAACTATTCTATGATTCTATGAAAACCCTGAGAGTCCACCCACAATTAGGATGTGTTAATTGATGGACATAGACTAGCTTGCCTCAGACTGTCAGAGAAGTATTGTCCAAGAGCATCCTACAGCAGCCTCTTCTTTACCACATTACCATGATCACCCCCTGATACTGCTTCTTCCTGTGGGCAGCTCGGTCAAGAAAATAGGCTGACATGAGGCACTTTGTTCTCTCTAAGTGATGGTTAATCCCATGCAGTTAGATCCATAAGTCCCCTCCTTCTCCTGCAACTTTGGACAAAAAGGTTCAGCTTGACTGAACCATGTCAGGAACAGAGTGAATAATCAATGACAGAAATGGAAAAAAGCTTATAGAAAGTACTAGACTTTCATTTTCCCTCTCTCTTAATTACAAAATTACATTGTTTGATAGTTTCTTTCATGAGTGTAACTTGCATCAATTTTAGTGGAAGTTTTGAATGAGTGATTGTTGCCGTATTTAATTCATGATAACCATTGACTATATAACAACATTAGTGCCAGCAAAGCTGACACTTTAATGGCAAAGTTACCAGTTCTCAGTAGAAAATGAAATATTTTTTTCTTAAGTGCATTTGTAAATTCAATGCATGGTTAAATTTCACTCTCTGCCTTTGAGCATAGTGAGGTATAAAAGCAGATCAGAAGGTGGGGAATGCAGAATACAGCTCTGCAACAGCTCAACTCCATTCTCCTTTTTTTTTTTCCTCTTTCTTTTTTTTTTTTTAAGTAAAATGGATAGATATTTTTCACAAGCAGAAAGTTGCTGTTGTCATTTTTTTAGCAGAAAGGCCTTTTTGCCTCTCTCAGCAAAACTGGAGCATTCTTGTCTGTAAAAATGTCACATCTTCACCTAGGGCAAATTCATGGAAATTTACAAAGATTTACAACAAGAAGCAAAGTTTTAATTTTCATGAATATGCCCCAGGTGAAAATGTGACATTTTTACAGAGAGGAATGTACCATTCTCCTCAGCAAATGAGTATTTTCCTACAGAAATAGCAGTTCAATTTTAAAAGCTGCCTTCTATTACATTTTTTAGAGCTACAAAAGGAAACTTTATTGTGCCCATAAGCTCCACTCCTTTCCCATTTTGCCACAAACTGGAGCTTCTCAATTATATAGAGAGCATTATTTTTTTTGTCATTATATTTAGGATCCTTAATCATGGATCAAGACGCCATCGTGCCAGTCACTGTATAAAGAGAGAACATAAGGCTGGTTCTTGCTTCAAAGAGCTGAGCCCCCGTGGCAAGAGGCAACAGCATGGGGGAGCGTATGGAAACGAGACAACGGATTATTGGCAGAAGAGGTTTAGAAGTTGATGTACCACAACCACTTTGCCTCGTGCTGGGAGAATGGAGTCACCACCTATCAAATCACAAAACCTTTGAATTCGAGCTGAGGATTAGGGACAGACTTTGAAGGATCTTGCTCTGCTGCAGCAGCCAGAAAAAGATGAGGTGCAATGCCATTAATGTGAAAGTCTCCATTTGTCCTGCTGTCAGCCAGATAACAAGTTGCTTATATATGAAGATAGGACTGATATAAAACACTGGGACAGAGCACCAGAAAGAAGAAAATGATTTAGGGGTGACTGTGGCATGAGAAACCAATGATGTTCTGCTACTGCAGAAATTGGAAGCATTGTGCTGGGGTACAGCACCAGGACTACCACTTATAAAACTGTTTGACATAGCTTTTGTCAATTTAGTGCTGCCAAGGCCTCAGCTGGAGTATTTAATTCAGTTCTAAGCACATCTTAATTTATTTTTTTGAGGGGCTGAACAAAAGCTATGTCCCAAGTACAATTATTCAGAGTAGATCAGTTAGAGATCTAGAAAACATGAATTATGAAGTAAGACTGAAGGAAATTATGTTGTTTAGTCTAGAAAAGACAAGACTGAAGGGAGTCAATATCAGTCTTTAAATGCATCTAAGTTATCTGTAAATATGCGGGAATAATTTTGATGATAGGATGGGAAATAATGGGCTTTTATAGTTGCAAAGGAGATTTAGGATAAACATGAAAAAATTCTAATAGTAAGGATGATTAAGCACTAGATAGATTGGCTGCAGAAACTGTTACATCTCTATTATTTTTTGTTTGTTTTTGAATAAGAGCTTAGCCAAACATCTGTTGTGAACAGCTTAGGTACAAGCTGATCCTGCTGTTGGGCAGAGAAGGAATCCGATCTGTGGTAAGCCATCGAGGTGCTCTGAACCACACCAACTGCCCAGCTGGAACTGCATTCACCCGAGGGGTACAAAAAAACCCAACCAGAGTGAGTGGAGACACAGGTGAGAAACTCTAAGATGTGCTGGGCAAGACCATCTCTCTCAATCCTTTCAAAAGTAGTTTGGAAAATTTATGGCACAGAGTGCAATATATCTGGTGGCATGTACGATAGCTAGGGGTCTTCAGCACGTATGCATGCTGCAGTTTAAGGAAGTCACCAGGGATTCTGAGTACCTTGAAGTTTTGTGCAATCTGCAGCTTTTCGAGAACATGATGGTCACTGGCCCTCTGGAAGCAAAAGAAAAAGCTTTCAGACATTTTAAAAGCTTGCTCTTCTTGGACACCCATAGTTACTCATGGCCTCTGCTAATTCAAAGGCACCTCTGCTCTGCAGTCTTTTCCAGACCTGTTTGGGGCAAGACTTAATCAGCATTCATAAAAAGAGATGATTGCTCTTAGACAGTGTAGAGAAATGGGAAGCAGGAAACGTGGTTGCATTGATGAAAAGTGCAACCACTGAGGCTTGAGTACAGCATTGAATCAAACCACAAAAGTGCACAAAAAAGGGATTCTGAAGACATGCAGAACAGCCAGGAACTTGTGCTCTCCCAAAATTTGCTCTGTGGTTTGGAGCTTTGGGTCAGACCACACAGATCAGAGGGAGCTGGAATGACAAGGGTGGGAAGCAGAGAGACCTGCACCACAGCAAATGAAACCCTAGAAGCGATTTATAGGAAGTGCCTCAGTCTCACTTGCCTAAAATCTCTTTCAAGTGGAGTTGGAGGGAGAGACTATGGCTGCCACAGCATCCTGCTGCTTCCACAGTGGTAGGTGCTGCTACACAGCTTTGAAGCAGGCATGTTGGGTTCTGAAGGCATGACCATATGAAAAAGATTACACAGATACTCTGCAGCTTTATTCTGTGATATGTAACCTTTCCTGAAAATGGGGAAGAAGCTATTTCACTGCTGTTGGGTTAGGAGCAAACACATGGACAAGTACCAGGGTGAAAGACATGCCGTAAGATGTAGTCATTAACCTTTATGACACTTCTTTGCCTTACAATATGGTGGAATACTTAGCTCTACAGTGTTTGTTTCTCTTTTGAGTATTACAGCTTGACACATGAAGACTTTGTTCCTTGGAAACAAACACTAACCTGATGGTTGAGAAGAGAGAAGGAATGGTCAAGAGACAGGTTGTGGCACAGAAACCACTTTAGTTCTTGCCCTTCCATCCTGCTGCAGCTGCAGCCTGCTGTGGAGTCATTTAAAAAAAATAGCTCATTGGCATCACATTTCTGCAGAAACACCTACTCAACTATCCTGGCATCAGAGATGCATGTGCGTCTTCACACCTATCCTGCTAATGCCATGAGATTTGCCCAGGACCAGTCCTGGAAAATGAGAGCAATGATCTCTCATGAGGAAACAAAACATCTGGAGAACATGCACTCAACACCTCAGCCCCTCATCTGTAATGCTGCTCTTTACCATGTGTTTCTGCCCAGAGAAACAAACCATAAGAATGAGTGATACAGCCAAAACAAACAAACAAACAAGATTCCTAACCCATCTCAGACCTGTCCCACTTTGGGAAGATGCTGCCTTTCTGTCTCACACCAATGCAGCTCTGGTGACAGACAGGACAACCAGAGAAACATGACTGTTGACAACATTAGGTGAGTTTCAGAGGGTACACCCACACAAAGATCAGATTTCCAGCAACCAAGGCAAGAGGGTGTGTGCTGCAAATGAAGCTGCACTATGGATGTTGTCAAGTAGATTAGAAGAGAGTGGAAGACATATTTCTGCATGCATTAACTGTCTGAGTTTTATTCCAAAATTTGCAGGAAAAATGTAGTTCCCCACCTCTGAGGAAAATTAATAATTTCTATAAGATGTGTGGTTTTGTGGTTGAGTTCCCTTCTTTCACATAAAGAAGATTTTTTTTTTGGGGGGGAGGTGGCGGTGGTGGAGTAGTGCAGACCAGAAGTGACCAGGAGAGTGCTTGTCCAGTGAAGAGGAGAGGTCCCCACAGAAAATATTTTTCCAGCCAGGTGGTCTAGAAAATATGTTTCCTGCCAGGTGGTCTCCTGCTTCTCAACTTTGTAAAACACCTGAAAGACCTAGATGTACCAGAGGTGCACTTATGCACATGGGAGAGAAAGGTGAGCGGAAAGAAGGCAAAAGAAGATAACAAATTACTTTTGAGGCAAATTTTGACAGGAAAACACTCTGGAAGTTAGGTTGCCTGGAGAGACTGATTCATTTCAGCTTGAAGCACAAATGTAGTTGCTAGCCTAATCTCCACAAAGCCACAGAGAACTTCCACTAAAGAGTTCATTAGGCTTTGACAAACTATATGCACTGGGCTGTGCGTGCTTGTTGGGCTCTCCTGAGACAGTGGAAAGTATTTAATACACAGGCAAACATTTTAGAAGGGAAGGTATATTTTCCTCATATATTTCCATGTAAAATATTTTTTAAATATTTATTCAGTGTAACTTCAAAGCTGCCATGTAGCTCCCAGGAACAGCTCTGACCTTGGTAACGAATGGGAAATCAAAGAACTCAGCTCTGAAAACAGCCTTTCCAAGCTGCTCTCCTTTGGTGTCACAGTTCTAAGATGGAACTTCCCAGTTCAGTGTCTATGTGGAGGGGCAAATAAAAAAAAAAAAAAAAAAAGGAAAAAAGAAAAGATGTTTCTATTCAACAGCTCAACCCTTACAAAGTATTATCATGTTTCCTTCCCAGGGAAGTGCCTAGGGAATTAAGGATTTAAGGACTACCAGCTTCAGTTGTTTCCAGTGATCTATTTTCATCTCCCTTCTAGGTAGTCTAATTCACTTTAGGCAGTCAGTGGTAAAAAACAGCAATCAAATTAGATCATATTATCAGCATAAGATAAAATAGTAATGGTTTTATATTTTGAGCATTTTTATCTCAATGGCACAATTTGGAGCAAGTCCAAACATTCAGAAATTCTGTAGATTTGCTTTTAAGAGCCCAGCAGGGGGTTTTCACAGAAGACGCTCTAGTATATGAAAGAATTTTTGAAGCCAGGATTTAATGTGGGTTTTTTGCAATGTGATTTGGGGAAGTCTACATTTCTGGTTACTACTTCCTACCGTTAGGTTTTCATTTTAAAATGCAGGAAAGTTTTCCTTTTCAAAAAAAAGTTATTACACTAAATAGCAAAACAAGCAAGTCCTTAATAAGATTATTGCTCTAGCTGTAATGTTTTGAAGTTTGTGGGGAGAGAAACATCTGTTATTAGAGCTACTGACAGGCCTTGGAAAAACAGACGAGTCATTTCTCCAGCCCTGAAGCAGCTATAGTCAAAGCCCAATTCTGTTTGACCTCAGAGAGAATGATAAACTATTATTTTGATGAAAAATTTATTATCCCAGGCACAGCCATGAACTCCTGTGCACTTCTATTAGGGAGCTGTGCTCTTAAAAGCTAATGAATTCTCCCTTTTTAGGCTCTGATATAACCCCTCACACTTGTTTAACTTCATGAAGTATCCTCAGCTCCTGAGATGGCAAATTGAGGCTGAAGGAGCATATCAGCAATAAGAAGGAAGAGCTTTTTCAGTCATTGAGCACTATGCAAAAGCCATGTTGGCCCACATGATGCAGGGCCATGCTCCTCTCTTAGCTTCCCACAGCCTCACAGCCCACCATGCAGGCTGGATCCAACCCAGAGACCTGGACACCTCGGAAATCCAGTCCAACTCATGCTATAAAAACAGACATCTAGGTGATGGAGGCATCCTGACAATGCCCTACTAAAGAAAAGGCTTTGGAGTCTCAGCTCAGCACAACGACAAATGCCCCATTCCCCTCCATAAGGTGGTTCAGTCCTCACTAGGCACTAAAGCATTTATGTAGTAAAGGGTCCTTCACAAGCCCTGCTGCTCTCAGGAGCACAGTGCCTTCCTATGCCTATACCATGGGACTCTAATTAGGAATTAGTTCATTAGAGACCACTATCTGTAATATAACATTGTACTTGGTTTTCAAATCTGGTGTTCGCACCGCCATCCAAGAAACAAGGCCTTTTTTTTGGCTCTGCCACTGCACCCCTGAAGAGAGCACTGCACAGGACATGGCCCCAGCAGTTTTCAAGTGCTTTTTGGCAGGAAAACAGTGGCTCATCATGCTGCTGATGAGATATGTAGAGATGGTGCAGTTTTCTTAAGGACAATCAGAAAAAATGCCTTTCAATAATCTTCAGGCAGTGCAGAAAGATGGCAACAACCACCACAGGTTTGCCTCAGTCTTTAGCATCAGCCCTCTCCAGCTCTCACTAGCCCTGGAAGGGCAGAGGGAAAGATAAAACCTGTCATTCAAAACCTATCTTTTACTCTGAAAACTATTGATAAGTATTGGTGTCTTCAGCTACCAAAACAAAATCCATTTAATCAATAGCTTACCTTAAAAACATTAGCCACAAATATAAAAAAAATTCACAAATATCTTTTTATTTTGCTAGCTATATATTTTTCCCTAACATTGCACACAGTTGAGAAAAATCTGGGCTACCCACTCACTTTCATGGCTGAGAAAATGGTCAAAGTGGTAACTTACCCTACAGAAGTTTGTAAGAAAAAGTAGAGTGCCCTCAATTTCCTCCTTTGTCACTGTGCAAAGAGCACCTTTCAGAAATCCTCCAGCATTCATGATCTGGTCTGCAGCCCCTCAAACACATGTGCTGACAATGCATGGTTTTTGGCACCTGTGCAATGGGGCTTTTTTGGGTCAAGGGAGAAAGGAAGAGGTTTCACCCAGCCCTCCCAGCCATGGACCTGTTGGGTCCCTCCTAGTCCTTGCTGACATGGGCTGATTCTACATCTTGTGAGGGTTTAGGATGCAGCTGAGGAGTTTTCAGGAGTTTCCAGGGTATTGATGGCCCAAGCTGCCAGGGACCATAGCCAGCTCTGCCATGCCAAGGGCCAGCTTGGCCATTTGTCAGGATCATAATCAAAGCAGTTAATTTGCATCTAAATTACTTAGGATTTTAATCAGAGATTAATAAAGAAAGGTTTTGGTAATTATCTATACAGATCACAACAATAGTTCTTCACACAATACAGCGTCCAGCATCATTTGCTCTTGGGACTGCAGAAAAATATTGCTGCAAAAGAAAAACCCACTGCTCCACTGGATCAAATTTTTCCACATTTAGCTTTTGTTTCAGCAGTGACTGGACTCCCACTAGGGCACAGGTTCCTCCTTTCCGTGCAGGATAGGGAGCTCTGCCTGAACTCTGCACCTGGGCATCTCTGCAGAGTCCCCAGAAGGCAGGAAGCCACCACTGCCTGCAAGCAGAGCTCGGACCTGAATCCTTTCTTACTTCTCCTTTTCCTCCTCATTCTCCTCACCAGGAGACACCCTGCTTTGGCACAGCCTCAGCGGTCTTGGGCTGCCATCCAGACTTACTGAATTGCCACACTTGGCCCCCTCAACACCAGGTGACCTTGTTAAACACCCACCCATCCTAGCAATAACCTTTGCTACTTCTTTATATCACATCAAGAAAAAAGCACAATGCATCAGTCTTCACTGGCAGAGGATCATCTGCCTACACAGTGCCCACCAGGCAGAGTGAGAGAGGGGAAACCAACTCTTCCCCACAAATACTTCACATTGAAATAACATTACAGCTCAGGGAGATTTATACTTCTACATGTTAGCTTTTAATCACAGATGTGTCTCTTGGTTGCTCCTGTTGATTCCCCTCTTATACACTTTCAGGTGTTTGTCTTCATACATTCATAGGCTGCAGTTTGGTTAAAATATAAAAGGAGATTGGACTTCAAGTTCTTACAAAAATCTCAACCATTTTGCTTTATGCTGCTCTAGTTAGTCATACAAAAATAGAGGATTTTAAGTCAGTACTGCCTAGAAACTGTTTTTGCATACAAAAGGAAGGAAAAGGGATCTCTGTCCTTACTTAAAGAAATGCAGGACCAAAAACATTCCCTAAGCACAAAGGTGCTCTGCTCAACACAGCCACATCAGTACGCCTAGGAGAGCAAGGTCAAGACAGTTATATAATAAAGCAGCAGCTCACCTGTCCCTGTTTAAGAAGTCACATCCTTAGGCACTGCTAAAGAAGAAATCTTCTCTAGCAGGAAGGTACTGGAACTTCTCACCAGCATGAAGGACTTGAGTGTTTTTCCAAGAAACTTGATCTGAGCTTTAAGTTTCATTCTCCTCAGCAATGCTAGGCAAGAGCAGGCACAGCAAGACTATTTTAGCTTACTTTTTGTTAGTGGCTTGCAAACGGAAACTCAACAGCTTAACAGTTTAACACAGCTGGGGGCATTCAGCTTCAATGACTAAATATGCCTGAAAGATGTCATAGCTGACTTGGAGGATTTTATATTTATTCTGTCCAAAGACTTACTGTAACACTGTTTGTCACTGCAGGTAATTGGCTCTGCTCAGTCTCTGTGTTCAACAAAGGAAGGCTCCACATTTTTCTGTCCATGGGTGAAGGAGACAGTGTTTTCCAGTCCATCTTGGTGGCAGCTTTCAAGATCTCTTTTTTAAGGAGTTTGCCAGAAGGGACTGATTTCTGCTCAGGGATGGGCTGGGCACTGGTCAGCAGGTGGTGAGCAATTGTATTGTGTATCACTTGCTTCTCTTGGGTTTTATTTCTCTCTTTTTCTTTATTTTTTCCCATTAGTATTATTAGTTTTTTTTTTTTTTCTGATTCTCTTTCCTATCACACCAGGAATGAAAAGAAAAAGAAAGCACATAAGTCTGCAGCTGCATCTGAGAAGGCCTTCCACACTGATGCGTATTCACAGGGATGAGCAGAGTTGCGGACAGGAAGGGAGAAAAATTAAGTGATTTTCAGTTTTTTTCTCCCATTAGTAAGTCCTGTGCATCTCTGGCCACATAATACACAATTTTTCTCTCCTTCCCACTTGTCCTGATCTGTTGAAATTGTACCTGTCCTCATCTTCAAAAAACACCTGCCACTGGCACTGCGTTTTACTTCTGAGATGTCTTTGTCTGAGTAAGCACCTCCTGGCCTTCTCCCAACCTCCTCATCCTCCTGGGGCTGATGGCCCTTCCTCATCAGCACTCTTGGCTCCAAACTGAGCACATGGTGGGTCCTGGCTCCAGTGCAGGTGAGGATCATTCCTAGTTCAAGTTAATCTGCTGAGGGAAAATCTCCTTTGTCTTTCTCACTTCAATGTGTGCAAGATACTGTACAAGCACCCAATAATCTGGTGGGATGCTTGATGAGAAGGATGGAAATAGATGGATGAGATGAGTGGAAAAGAGCAGCCAGGACCTCCAGAGAAGCTGACAGATGTGCTTCTGCCTGGTACAGCTGTGCATAAGGACGCAAAGTTACATCTCTTTCTCACTGCTGAAGACGCGATTCAGTGAAAACACCCATAGTGTCTGCTTTGTGAAAAACTTTCCGGGTTATAAAATCCCCACAGAAATCAGGTTGGAGGGGGCTTTAGGAGGTCCCTCTACTCAGGGCAAGTCCAACTGGAAGAAGTTGCTCAGAGTTATGTCCAGTTTGGTTTTGAGTGTGTCCAAGAATGGAGAAACCACAATGCCTATGAGCAGCCTGCTCCAGTGCTCAGTCATCTCTGCGGTAATTTTTCCTTGTATGGGATCAAAACTTCTCTTGCTGCAATCTGTATCCTTCATCTCTTGTCCTTTTTTTCCTCATGTTTCTCTGAGAGGAGCCTGGCTCTGCACCCTCCCATCTGGCAGCTGCACACAGCAAATAGATCCCCCTCTTTGTGGTTTCTTTTCTAGGATAAACAGATCTTGCTTCCTCAGCTCCTGCTCATACAACAAGTACTTTTGCCCTCACTATCTACCTTCATGTCCCTCCGATAAGGTCTCTCCAGTGTGTTGACACCTCTCTAAGTTTGGGATCCAACACTGGAGACACAGTTCATCCAACACAGTCTCTCCACTGATGGCCTCAGAAGTGTCAATGCCTCCATGGTAAGGTATCTCAACTGTGCCTGAGTAGGATGCTGGAGCAAGGAGAAGGCTCTGAAGACCCCAGTAGACCAGCTGCATTTACTCTTTCCTTGTTAGACCATGTCTGAAGTCTGTGTCTAGGGGTCCCTGATCCAGGGAAGTCATTGATGACCCAAAAATAGTTCAGCAGAGGGCCACTCAGCTGGAGCACCTTGTCCTGTGAAGATGTGCTGGAAAACATAGGCTTCTTCAGTCTGGAGCAGGGATAGCTTCAGGGAGACCTGCCAGTACCTACAAGGAAGTTACTGAGAAGATGGAACACTTTACTGAGCTGCACAGTGAGACAAAAAGAGACAGTGGTCTAGTCCAGCAGAAGCAGGTGTCACCACTCCCAGAGGATTCAATATGTGCCAGAGCTGGGCCTGGCACAACTGGAAGGCCTGAGAGAAGGAAAGATTACTTCTGGGACTCCTTTTACATACCCTGGCATCAAGGGTTGTTATTTTACTCCAGGGTGAGCCATGCAAACTCCCCTTTGGCTATTGGGAGGAACATTACTCTCATGAGAGTGGGCCCTGAAAAGGGACAGAAGGAACAGTCTACAGCAAGCTCCTGGGCTGTCCCTGTGAACACAGCATGGCCCCCACTAGCATCTTGTGTGGCCTATGGTTCTCTTGTTCATGTCCATTATGGAGAGGAGTGATGCATCAGAAAATTTCCTGCATCCTGACTGTAAAAATAGAGTCAAAGTAGGACATTTCCTCTGCTACTTCAGGGCTCATTCTTCGTTACTGAAGCACATCATGTAACAGTTTGCAATTAAAACCATCAACAGCATGGAAGGCCATACCACAATAGCTTTGTAGTCAATTATTTGATTTATAATTAAACATGCAGAATTTCAGCTTACTGACTAGAAAGTAGGACAAGTACTTTCTGTTTGCCTGGTTCTAAAAAAAAAAAAAAAAAAAGCCAGGAATTCAGACTGTAGTTTCAATAGCATGGATAATTTCTCTCCTCCAATGTGGGCTGTCTAGACAATGAGCAGGTTAGAACAAGGTAAAGGTTTTGGAATGTAAATTTTAAGTATTACCATAATAACAATTAGAAAGTCCAAAATAAACAAACAGCTGGTGGCTGCAAAAGCCCCTTATCCATGTGGGAAGGCAAACTTGGTAAGAGAGAGAGCACTGCCACATGTGGGTCAGATTGGCGTGCTCCCTCCATGTGATGCATTCTCCTGGATTCATCAGTGCTGCCATCGGCTGAAACAGCATAGTAATTTTGAGTTAGCACTTTCAATTGACCCCAAGGATAGCAGTATCCAGCTACAGCTGCTTGTTCACTCACACACCAATACCACATTATCCATCCCTTCATTCCCTCCCTACCTCCCCCTCAGATGACAAGGAATATTTTAAGGTTATTCTTGTGTCAAAGTCCTCCAAAGGACAAAGAGGAGTTCTTTGTGTTTGTCAGCTCTAAAAGAAAAGACAGAATAATGAAAAGACCAGTTATGTGACCAGGCTCAATCTGACTGACGCACCAAACTTTGTTTCATCAAAACCTCCAAATGCTTGTTGTTCTGGGGCCAACTGAACACATATGGGGTTTGACCATCTCTGGTAAGCACACCAGAACCTGATATCTGTGGTAAGGTCTTGTTGGCTTCTAGTTTTTATGCACATAAAGTGCTACACAGCCTATTCCATGGGCATCCTGTGCACAACACGCGGTGTGCTAGGGCTAAAACTAGTTTTTACCCAGCTGAAGGACAGAGCACTGTACTGGATTTAGCCAATTCATGCTGTGTTCTCTGAGAAGCAGTGAGCCTATCTTAAAGGCTATTACACTTTTCTAACCACTTCACACAATTAGTCTTGAGGGCCTTTTTAGAAAATTTCTATAAAATGTACTCTCTCCACTGCTCTCTTCTGCGCATTAGATTATGCTTTTCTCTTCCACAGCTTTGTAAGAGGCCACTAGAAACTTGCAGACTCTCCACCTCCACTGGATGTGCCACAAAGCTCATGAGGACCACCAGCTCCCAGCTCCTCGGGGATTTCCACGCTCATGTAATGAGAATGAATGCTGAGCCACAGCTCATTGTTCAAGACCTCAAACATCTGTTTGTGGGATAGAGATTCTGTGTATTCATACAATTTATTCTAAAAGTGACTTCTCTGTGAACATAGTGTGACTTGTACTTCAGGCTTGGATGCTTTTTCTACCCACAGGCACTGGGTGGGTGCATCACTGCAGCAGCAGAAAGACTTCAGGTTGTGAGTGGCCAAACATGGATATATATCTGATGTGTTTTCATACCTGGAGAGAAGAATTAGCTCACTATGTAGACAAAACTATCATTACCTTTCTCATACTCCAGGTTTTTAACATCTTCATTACTTATCCTTGAAAAACATTCACCTTTAGCATCTTGACATGACAGTGAAATAAGACCTGAATAATAAATATCTGCCTATTGCACCCCTTGACAGTAGAAATGGGGCTTTACTTGCTGATTTGTACAGTGGGGCCTTTGTACACATGCTTGCCACCCTGCTTTTCTACAGTGGTGATGAACTGTTCTTCGTAGACAAGACTACCCATTGGTTCAACAGAAGAATCTACAACTTGCATGTGCTATTTTAGGGAAGTGGAGCAGTAATGCTTACCAGGACATTGTTTCAGGAGTCAGGTTTCAGCTTGATCAGTAACAAGTATGTCTCAGCACAGAAGTGGCTCCTCTCTTCTCATGAGCCTAGCCCAAGCATATTTTCCAAAGGCTTGGATTATTTGATGGGTGCACACACAGAAGAGGCAGATTCCTATCTTGAGAAGGTTGCAATAGTTGGCCTAAGACCTTGCAAGAGTTCAGAGGAGCTCAGAGGTGTTCAGCTGATGGGTTAGGTTGCAAGACTGGAACATCAGTGACATTTAATAAATGCCAAACAAGAAATATTCCTTTTGTGTGTCAGTGGAATTAACACAATACTAAAAATACTCAGCATGGTTACAATTTTCATACAGAAAAGCAATCATGCACAGAGTAGAAATTACTGGCTTTAAATGCAAGAAAACAAAAAAGAGAAGAAATTGCCACCCATAAAAACATGCATTTCACTTGATGCATTCTTCCGGCTCAAGCCCCATTCCTGAATGGACAGTCAGCAGTGGATTTTTTCCCTATTTTCATCTTCAGTACACAGAAACACATGTTCTGTAACCATAAAGATCAAATGGTAGAGTTCTAAATAAGGGTTATGTCCAGTATTTCTACATCTACCAGCAACATCAATTGTTAAAAATAAAATTAAGATAATTTTACCATATTTTCCTTGTTTCGTCATCCAGCCATTCTTCTGAAATTAGATTTTCAGCTGCACAGAGCAGCAGTTTAAGTATGAAACACCCAACTGGGATTTTTGTATGACTAAATGTTATTCTCCGGGGTCTGGGAAATGTTCGCATCAGCTGTTGCCAAATCCTGCCTGCCTCTCAGCCACCACAAGGCCATGGCCTCTTGCTGGGGAGTGGAAGATGTTCCTCTGAGCCCACTAAGTCAGGCATGAGATGACTCAGAGTGTCTTCTTCCTCCCAAATCATGGCGCTGGCCTAACGCGGTACCAAGTGTAGTTATTTACCTCTCCACAGTGTAAAGCTGTGTTTTTGCATGCAGACTCCACTCAAAAGAGAATGAGGGGAGTTTCAAAATGTAAGGCTGCTTTTTTAAGCAGCTTACAGGAGATGCAGCGTGCACCAAAATCCAGGTCTTCTCCCCAGGCCTCTCCCTTGTGCTTCCTTGTGAGGAGCATCTTATTATTTTTCAGACAAATACCCAGAACACCAGCAGAGAACAGGAGCCCCCTGGCTGGGTTTCAGTCTCTGGAAGGAGACCTCTGGCACATCTGAGCTCCTGGGAAGGCCAGCATGCTTAGGCAGACATTTCAGCCAGTAGTAAATCTCCTTGGCACCACAATGTCACAGCAGTGCTCTGTGGGGAGCATCTATCCAAGCAGCAGCCATGTGGGTTTTACTGGTACACATTCAGTATGACAAAGAAGTCAAAATGACCTTGGGGTTCACCTCCAAGAAGCAAAAATCTTCCCCACAGTGTATTTCCAGTGCTTCATCCAGCCATGATTAAACTGTACAGTCAATGGCGTGGGACCGTGTTTGCAGGACAGAGCAGGGGTGCCCACAGCTGCTGACTGGGGCCAGTGATTCTGAATGCTACTAGCCACCACCATAGTACTGCTCTTCACCTTCCCCAGGCATCACCACACTTCTCCCTCGCTGGCTTTAGGCTGTCTTGTTTGATACACAGACAGGAACATTTTCTGCTCCTCCTCCTCGTTAACACCCCAGCCCTCCAGTGAAACACACTTCCATTCATCACATTTGCCATTTCACCAGCTGTAACCCAAATCTGTGACCACTAGAAAGTACCCATTCAGTTTCCTGTGGTCTGTTATTTCTCAGGCATGGACTCCAACTGCCACCTTGATGGCTTCCCATGTGAATCTCTAATAGAAGAGCTGGTGGCAGACAGTCTCTATCTGGGACACTATAGGAAGGCAGCAAGTGGTAGTTGACTCCTCAAAGGTAGTATTTTCTTTTCTGTGCCCAGCTCTCTCCCAGCAAGCCACTGTTCTCATTTCAAATCCAAGGAGCGATTTGTCTCTGAAAAGAAAGCCCAAGTAGTTCTCACTGGTAATTGGCACCAAAAAATGATTGTCTTTTTTCCATGAAGTTTGCTAGATCTCATTACTGGAAGTTTATTTCTAACAGCCATGCTGCTGAACATTGATTGGCACATTACAAAGTATTAAAACAAATGCAGCAAAGTCCAGTCCATGTCACCAAACCTCACACTTTGCTTTTTCATTATGTTCATTCACCTGCAAAATTCACTTGCTTATTTGGGGGGAGTAAGGGAGCCATTAGGGAGAATTAAAGAGGATCTGATGAAACTGAGCAAGAAAAGCTTAAGTATCTGCATAGAAGGAAGGGAGGGACACTTCTGCAGGTTGGTTTAAGGCTGTGTAACTAGGACTGCACATACTCCTGGGAGAACAGAAATTGCCTGGAACACAAGCCTGTGGTCCAAAACTAACTTCATCCTGGAAATGCTGGTCTCTGCCGTGTGGTTTCTTAGCCACGGTTGGGGTAATTATATCCACAGACTCATGAGCACGGCAAAAGCAGGGAAGAATTTGCGGAAAGGAGAAAGCTGCTTATTTTGTTATCACTCGGTGGAGGTAGTGAGGGATTTAGCCTGATTACATGCGCTGCACCTAATCTTTCATTCCCTGGCACCTGCCTCTTGCAGGGCCTCTCATCAGATAATGAGGAGTGACACACGGTGTGAAGTGCCAGCCCTATCTAATCGACGCTGTCATCGCCACTGTCACAAGGAAGCACTACGGGAGATAAATTTAAGCCTGACTGGTGTTTAGAATTTGCAAGCTGTTTATTGCTATTTTAATAAAACAACTCTTCAACTCTATTCTCTAACAGAGGCAGGAGGAGAAACTGCTGAGTCACTGATCATGAGAAACAATTCCAGCTAATTAGTTTTTCTGACCCATACTAGAACAGCATGCTTCTTTTTTTTTTTTTCCTTTGTGGGTGATTCTAAAATGCATCTTACAGGCTTGAGTCTGATGTAGAGGAGTTGCTGTAACTGCCAGACTTAGCATCTCACTAGCTGGTTTTGGGATCGACTTTGTGCAACCGTTTTAACTCTTTGCATGCAGTTTCCCCAAATGAGTTTTGACTTTTTGAAGGTCAGATATAAACTCTATTTCATGGCACTGTCTGAGCCCACATGAACAACTGTACGTAACAAAACAAATGCATGAGTTGGCAAATTTTTCCTGCAAGGACTGAAGTTTTATTTTGATTCTTCCAAGAGATTATTATAAATGACTGTGGGAAAATGATGGAAAAATGCATACAGGGTCCTTTCATAATTCTTGCACTGAAAAATATAATAAAAGAAAAATAATTCCTCTTTTGTCTCTATTTTCTTGCATAATCCTTGGTGTTAAAGCTGTGATCATACCTTTAAGCCCTTTTCTTAACAACTGTTAATTATAATGCACCATCCACATTTCACAGATAGTAACCTCAGACCTCGTCATGCAGAAGTTTACACCTATGTTTAAACTCCTGCACAGTGAACAGCCTTCTTGGCTTAGAAGAACTGCTCCCTGTACAGAAAAGTCCAGTCTGTGCTTGAAGTCCTACAGGAGGACTGGAAGTCTCAACCTCTTAAGTGGTCTCATTCAGCCCTATATTATCTGTGCAGAAACCTCCTTACTGCCTGACATTTGCAGAAGTCTACCCACACAAAACTAAATGACAAAATTTTGGCCTCAATCTGTGGCAACTTAAGATAAAAAGTTCAAAAATATTTTTTTCCCCAAGCCAATGAAAGGAACGTCTGACTGTCTGTAACACTAACAGTCATTAGCATTTTGAAGCATGCACAGCCTTTGCTTTGTTGGCAATGAGTGCAATCATTGTTTAAAGGACTGAGAAGTGAAATCCATGGAAGCTAAATTCTGTGGGCTCTCTCCAGACCACAGTATCCCCCCACATGTCTGTAGACCACGGTGTCATAGTGGCTGTCCAGTGGTCTCTGGTGTGGGTTGCAGTGGGATTAGCCTGAAAACAACTGGGCGAGCAGTGGGTGCTCACAAATGTAAGGATATTATAAACATCTCTGCTCTATTGGGAATGCCATGACTTGCAAACAAGGCACTTACCCTGTGATCAATGTTACACCAAAGAGTAGCAAAAAAACCCTGCCTTTAAACCTGGCATACTTTCCTATGGGATCCTAACAAGGCTCCCGGTAAACCTCAAATCTGAACTGCAATTTTTCTTGTAAGCAAAGGAAGCATGTGCTGACCACGTGGGTTGAGGACCAAATGAGGCTGGCCTGCTCTGAGACCAACAACCATGTGGCTTCCGCAGCTACAAGTCTGAAAATCCAAAGACATTTATTTGGACTGTCAAAAATCAGACTCTTGGAATAATGAACTCTGTCGGCTGATCATAGTGGAGATTTGAAGCCATCTTCATCATTCCCACTCTCACCAGCAGCAACTGGATTATTATTCTGGATGGTGAAACCCTGCTGCTGAGATAAGGTCCAGGTTTCTCTTTAACCAAGCCAATGTTTCAAGAGATATTACTATTTTGTTTCAGAAGAGGAAAATAGAACAATTTGTATTTCCTGATTGTGTGTTTTCTGTTACTGCATAACACTTTAAAAGAAATATTCATACATAGTAAGTTGGGTAAATCTATTACTACGGAAATTTTACATAAAAACATCATGCAAGCTCTGCTCCCACTCACCCCAATCAGTGACTTCAATGTCTGAAGACTAAACACTTATCACTAGGTCAAGACCAGCATGTGGATTTTGGTGTATTTCTTTAAAGAAATAAATTAAAATCAGATTACAATGCACAGAACTGCTAAGGCCCATAAACAGCTCCTGAGTCCCTCCCTTGAGAGAAAAGAAAAACAGAGTTTTCAGCAGACTTAAATTCCCATGCAGGAATCCCTATCCCCACAGGAAAATCCTAAAGGTTCCAGAAGCCAAAATACTTCTAAAAACCCAGCTTTATAAGGTAGGCTTGCTCTTCTCCCTTGTGTCTCTCTTTTTGTCTGGAATATGATATTAATTACTCAGAAATAATTATAATGTCATGATGGATCCTTCTGCGTGCAGAGGAGAGGTGGATGGCATCACATACACTGCTACGGCTCTTCTCCCATCATCTGGGAGTCAAAACACGTTCCACATCCCATGGGGCTTACAGCACTGTGGGAGCCATGGCACCATGGGCTGCTCACTGGCAGCAAAGGACTACTTAAGACACAGAGATCCTATTCTTATGCAAATGATCCTAGTGATAAATGAGGAAGGGAGAAAAAAATAATAGATCCAGATTAGTATTAAATTAAATAAACTCATTTTCAAAGTTCAACATGATTTATATGTTGGTCTCTCAGCCAACTTTATTTGAGGCCTTCTTAAAGTTTAAGCACCTCCTTTGCTACTTGTTTCACATCTTTCTACTGGAAGAAAACCTGAACTAGAAACACAGGTAGGATGGCTGAAATATGACAACATATGACTAAAGTATATCCTAACATGCTTCTAAGCTTTAGGAAATCCACATTTCTTTGCACTCCCTGTGGCTTCAGACCCAGCTCCACTGTTCTTGTCCTTCATATTTTTTTCCAGCGTGACTTGCCATAACCATGAATGTCTGGCTATTTTTTCATTTCAACCAAGATATTGCAGTTGATCTCCACTTGTTGGTTAGCAGGTAGTTAATTCCAGTTTAACAAAGGTGACCATATACAACTGCTCATGAAAAATTGCTCAGTACTTTTCAGAGTTTACCCTCCAAATCAGACTGGACAATTAGGTCAGCACAAAGAAATGTGTCTGTGATGTGTAAATTGTAAGCTACGTCTTGATCCATGTCCAAGTCTCTACAGACAGAATGGCATTTGGGGAAAATGAGTCTGTAGCATATCATTTACCCTTCAGAGGAAGAAAAGCCGTTTAAGATGGAATCCATATTTGTAAATGCAGAGCTCACCAGGTGAGGAAGGCAACTAGGACTAGCATTAGGACTAGAACTTACCAAGCACTCTCCTAAAATACTCACACAGCAAAGAAATTGTCCCAGGAAGCAACCTGTTAAGAACCTACAAGCTGAAGTCTGCATGTAAGATCCCTTCATGAGACTTTTTAGAAGAAGCAGCAGCACTGGTTGCATTTGGTCTTTCCCCCCACCCTCCACACCCCCCTCCTTTTTTTTTTTTTTTTTGCAGTTTTTCTGAACAGGAGACTTGAACAGGCAAAGAATATGAGGAGTTGCTTTGGACAGGAGGAGATCTGTATGGTTGCCTTCTAGATATGGAGTGGAAAGGGTCACTTTTTGAAGACCACCCCAAAAATACCGGAGATCTGCATTTAGTTTGTCTTCAGACACTCTGAATCAAATTCATTCCTGTCTTGAGATGGACCATATAGGGGGGAATGGCTTCTTCTCATCACAGAGAATGTGATGTTTATTTGGTGAGAAGAAAGAGGATCTAGTTACTGCTTAAAAAATTATCTGTAAATTTCATACAAAATCTCCATGGTGAAGAGGTTATTTTTACCTCTCTTCCTTGCCTAATTAATATTTACTGATTACATGTGAAGTAGGACAGCTTCAAGCTTGAGAGATCTTTTCTTGGAAGTACTTTCTCACTGAGTGATTGACTGAAGCCTAAATTTCTGGCAGAGGCAAGTAAAAGACCTGCCCTTTCCCTCAGTTTTCCCACTGGCAAAGGTATGTCATTTTGCTTATAAAAATCTGAGGCTGGAAACCGAGGGGATGGATATCAGTCAGCTGTCTCAATTCCCTAGGGAAGATCTCTGTGTGCTAGGCCTGTGATGGCCTTTTGTGCCACATGCAGGTGCTATGGGTCAGGGAGTTCCTGCTGGTGTATGTCACTGCTTAAGTCACAGTTTTAGGCAAGGCTGTTGCCTTCTCAAGCAGCCTGGAAATGGAGTTTTGCCGTGGTCCGAAGAGGGGATGGGACATGAGGCTGGGATGCAGGTAGAATGTTTTATTCACGTGTGTATCCAATCTTTTATCAGCTCGGGAGGGGAAAGGGCCAGAACATAGGGTGGAGCATGAGACAGACAAGCAGGGGGGCAAACCAGGATAGGGACACAGGCAAAAGAGGGAGGAACGTGGGAGGAACCAGGGAGAGAAGGGGCGAATGGAGGCTGTCCCCTCTCTCTGCAGCTTCTCCAGCCAATCGGCAGAGAAACAGAGGAGCAGGGAGGTGGACGGGCCGGGGCATGCCCGGGAAATATAAATTCTGGGGAAGCATACAGTGTGTATATACATAATAACTGTAAAGTCTGTATCACAAAGTCCGTTCAACCGCTGCACATCTCCTTCCATTCCTGAGATTTTCCCCATTCTGACTCCTGGTCCCTCACAGAGTTTGGAGTTTCAAAGATGAAGGCGTCCTTTTCAATGCTCAGAGGTACTTCCTGAGCTGAGATGAGGGATGAGAGACACACAGCTCTTTGTGCATGTTAGTTATCCCATCAGTTGTCCTTTGGCCAGTGGGCTTCTTACTGTGGCACACGATGGACTCCAGCTTGGTAGCTGACCTCTCCAGTGCCCTGCTTTTCCTTGCTTGAATATTCACTAAAGTATCCAGCAAGGTGGCTCTTCAGGCCACATGCACTTCATCTTGATGCCTGTAGTCCAAAGCTACCACGGGCAATAGGGAGGTTGCCTAAATCTCCAGCTCCTGATTTAAAGACCCACTTGGGGAGACACAGACTGCAGAGCAGGAGCCAGTCAATCTTCTAGGAAACTTCTCTCTCTATGGTAAAGGCAGCAAAAAGACATGGCAGCCTTGCAGTCCCCAGATGCAATGTCCTGCCACATATCTTCTTTTAATATGAGGGCTGGTTTTGGTCTTCCTTACATAAATGTCCCCACAGTGCAACTGGGCTCACAACCTAAATTGCTCTAGAGATGCTAGTGGAGAAAGGATCAGAAGGAAAATGTGGGTAAATACGCAAGGTACCTACCAATGCAAATGTTGCTTTGCATATTTACTAATTCCAGTAACAACTGGACCAACTAAATGCTGCCAGATTATTTAGCAACATTGTCATATTAAAATCCTTATCTAATATTGCTTAGCATGGTGGCTGACCCTCCTTACATATGTTGCAGAAACTGCTGCAGGGAACACATCAAAACCCAAAATGATATTCACGTTAATGGGATCCACTGTGACCTTCTGCAGTGGTTTGTGCTCTTCAATGCTCCTGCACTGTAGTTTGTGTGCCATGCTTGGGAAGGATGACCTGTGCCCACAAAGTACTTACTTTCTCTGTTAACTGGAGCCCTGTGTGACCAGCTCACTGCAGGCTTTAGTCTTTACTGCAACTGTGCTAAGTTAGATACCCAGCCACTAAGCTCTGCACATACACCAACAGAGCCAACATGAAGTGTCACATTTAACTCCAGCTGGAGTAACCACATATGCTAAACTAGACATGTGAAGAAATGGTTGCAGGGTTAAGACTTGGGAAGCTAAAGCGATGTGGCCTCATTTCCCAGTGAGTTTGCTGAGCACTCAGATCTCCTGTTGAATTCAAAGGAGCTGTAGGTTCTCAGCACTTCAGAAAATCAGTTTGTACCAGATTTTTATAACAGAATGATGCCATGCTGCACTTAAAAATAAACATTTCCCCCTCCTGCCCCCTCTCTGTGTCCCATTTTAACTTACTTTTTTCACTTGACTTTCTCCATAGCTTTCTTGGCATGAGCAAAGGAAAGAAAATACCTAAGTGTTAATTAGAAACTAATCTTTCAACCTACAATGTAAGTAAGGCTTTAAAACCCAGGAAAAAAATGTTGAAAAGCCTGTTATCCTGAGTTACAAAATAAATATGCAAACTATGTCACCATACTCTTCGTAAACATCTTTCAGCTGTTCTTTTTAATAAAGAAAAATATGAACACTTCTGTATTACTCTAAATTTAAAGTAGCTCAGATATTTGGTCTACCAACTTTGACAATGTCCCTTTAAGTTTTCTGATTTTTGTGGAAGATCTAGCCCTCAGGTTTTTTGGCTTAGACACAGTATTTGTCAAAACCCTTCAGACTCTCTTACTGAAGTGGTTGATGCTGAGTGGTTTGGATTTTTTTCCTTATTATTATTCTTATTTCCCCCCCCCCCCTCAGAATGACCTTATTTCCAGTTCCAATTTCATGAGAAAATGTGATCGTGTCAGAATTTTCCTTTGGAGGGAATTTTCATTTTATGGATCTGACAGATTTTCAATTTCGTGTTTTGATTTGAAGTTTCTGTGATTCTTTTCATCTTTCATTTTAATCTGACAGTCTGTGAGGCTTGGGGGGATCTAATCTTGAATGGTTTTGCAAAAGGTTTTGCATCAAGAGATCTGGATTCTATTTCTGGTGTAATCTCCAGACTTGCTATGTAATTTCAGCAATATGAATATATGAGTTTGTATGATTGTGTTTCTGTGTGTATTTTTCTGTGTCTTGCCCTAAAAATATATAAATAGGATTTAAATAGACAACTATATGCATAAAAGGCAGTAATGCTTACCCACTGTATTTCAATTAATGTTTTTGAGTATTTTAATCTTTTTGTCTGTAAAAGGAAAAAGAAATTAATGCATGTGAGCGTTATAGTATCAGTTAAAGTGTTCTCTTCAGCAGTTGAATTTTGATGTATTTAAAACCAATGTTGATTTGCCAAAGTTTTGCATGTCTGCACATTCATGCAGTATCCTAAACATACTTTTGTTTCAGCAAACAGGTAGGGAAAGCTGCAGGCTGCAGAGCTGAAAACACATGACTTTTTAGTGCGGATTTGTCTTCTGCTGAGGTGGTTCCTAAAACAAGTTTAGGCTCCCTGGTCAGTGACTGAGAGGCATCTCCCATGGAGGCTCCAGCCACTGCCAAATAAGTGCCTTGAGAGCAGACAAATATTGCCAGTTTCCTATTTATCTGATGCAGAGAAATTGAGGTGCTTCCGTTCCACAGAACGTATCTGCTTGGGAGACCTTCAAAGGCATGTACTTCTCCATAGAGAAATGAGGTGGTTGCTTTAAAATGACTATTTCACTAGGTGCCAAAAATGGAGATGCAAATTACATGCTTCTGTTGGCTAGATCCCTGTCACAGAGATGTGAACATTTGGCTGTAGATCTTCAAGAACCCTTCATCTGCTTCTCATCTTGTGGTCATTAATATTTTTATATTTCTGTACTCATAGGGGAGAAATTCCTCACTAAGAAGGCTATCTGAAAATTAAAAAAAAAAAAAAAGGCCAGTCTAAAATGGACACCGGATCACAGACTGTTGAACACTGAAAATACTGCTCCATGAAAATCAACTATCAGCACTCCCATCCAGGCTCGGAAACTTTGTGCTGCATTTGGAGGCTGTGTCTTTTATTTGTAGTTGAGCCCAATGTTTTCCTCTTCTATCTGTCAAATAGAACTGGGAAGGGAATATGGAAAGCCACAATTTTGTTTTTGCAGCCCAACTATTTTCTCATTCATGAATTACATGGGAACTATGGGACTATTTACAATTTGGTTATTACCTGAAATATGATCTGTGTAATTGGTCAAATCATTCATATCTACCCTCTCTCAGACTAGACAATTCCAAGACCATAAAAAAGGTTTCAGTCTTGTCCCACCAGCCTTGCCAATGAGAGTCCCCAGGTGATCACTATCAGATGAGTTTTCACATGGTTTTCATTTTACAGACTTATTTTGGGGGGGAAAGGGGAAGAAAAAGGAAAATTAATCTACTTGAATGCTCGTGGAAAGCACATAAAAGGAGATCTGATACTATGAAAGAGAATTTGCTATTGTCTTGAAATACTGGTATTTTATCAGCTACTGTTCATTCAGAGGTGATCTGTATCCTGCTCACGCAGAATTTATCAGATCTGATGAATGATTTGATTCGTTTTCATTCATATTCATTTGGAGGGGAATAATAAGCATGTAAGAAGAAATGTGACTCTTCCATCTCTGGCTATACACTCAAAAGAACAGAATTTTAGGCTATGGAAGAGACTTGTTCAAATGCTGTCAGGACCTGAAGTCCTGGAAGGATTTTATTCTTGGTCTTGTGAAGAGACTGTAAGTTCTTTTTTGGTATGTTCACACGGTGTCTGCTGCAAGGGGCTGGGACATAAGGGCAAATGCACTATGAAAGTAATACTCTATAGTGAAAGGCACTGCATCTAGAAAGGTATATAAGTGGAGAGGGAAATAAACTTCAAAGAAGAGTGTGTAAAATATCATTTCACAGAAAAATGCTATGTTTTAACTAAAATCACATTCACTGTTTCAATAACGCTCTCCTTTAAAAACAGATATTAAAAGTGGCTGCAACAATGTAAACCTGTTGCTAATATCGGTCTCTCTGTCTCCTGGGGAAGGAGCAGATCCAGCAGCATCCTCAGCTCTTGGTAGAGACACAGAACTACAGCAGAAGCAGTGCAGTGGCATAAGTATGGCCCTTAGGGGGAAATTTTTAATCCTCCATTAAGGTGAGGAAGTTTACCTTCAAGTGGGGAGGGGGATGCTATCTTGCTCTTGCCAAATTTGGCACAGGACAAGGCTACAAATACAGGTAGTCATTGAGAGCACATGTATTTTGTGTTTTTACAGTAATTTATTGCATTGTAACTTCCTGAATAGTATCCTGTATATGGTAAATGACTTGATTATGTTACTTCATTTTTCCTGAAATACAATATTTTTCTGGTTTTGGTTGGTTTAGCAGAAGTGTGGGGGGTAGTGAGCAGGGATGGGCTTGCAGTGGGAGAGAGTTATATATGAGTCCAGTATTTTTAGGAATTTATTTCATATTGCAACTTTTTCCTCAACCAGCTATTCTTACTTCTCACTGAACTGTGTTCAAAAGGCTAGGTAAGTTGTGTGTGAAGGATTCCCCCCAGAAACAGCGTGGCTCCCCAAGCCTTGACATGCCTCACATGTTTAAAGGCCTGAGTGCTCAGTGTTTGAACAGCACTGTTCCCTGCAAGGGACACTCTTTCCCTCCCATAGAAATGAGTTATTTAGTCTCATATGTACAGGAAAAACTTAGAGAGCCTTCTTTCCTCCTGGCAATACAATTGTAATTTATCGGTCTCTAATAAGTCCTCAACATCCCACAATAAAATCCAGCAGCCTTTCAATTAGAGGAATGGCAGACCAACCAGCCCTCTTTTCAGATCTCCTCCAGTTCGTTCCCCATCCTTCCTCTTCACCATTTAAACCTTGATGCCTCCACGTGTGGAAGGAGTTTGTTGGGTTGAGTTTATAAAAAATGCATCTCTTCTAGGAAGGTCTGAAATCCAGCCTATACTCATTTCTCTGGAGCAGGAGTTTCTGTGGATGAAGCACTGGCTTTGTTGTCATACCAAGGACAAACATCTTATAGGTGCTATTAGTTTCAGGGGCAGCTATTTTAAGCATCAGAGAAATGCTGCTTTATTAAAGAACATTACAATGCTGCTGGAATGGCTGCCCATGGACAACTCCTTATCCTTTTAGGTAGGAGTAGTATCATTTAATATTCACCATCAGCAAGCAGGGTGTTTGCTCTGAGGGAGCCATGTGCCCTCTCTCTGTGGTCTCTATGGAAAGATGATCATGTGAAAGGACAAGGGCCCCTTTTTGTTCCACAGAGGGGTAAGTGTCAGGGTCACAGGAGTGTTTTATGATGGGATGCTAAGGCTTGGTAATGTGAGCCTTGGAGGTGTACAGGGGTATGAGAGACTATTAGATCTGCCACGATAGTGCTGTGGGACAGTCTCTGAAGATGTGGGGCAAACTGTGGCCAGCAGTGACCAGCCTTCCTCTTGAAACTCATTACAGAGGGTGTGGAAGGATCTCAGTAAGAATTACTTGGCAGTGTGGGTGAAAAGGAGACTGATTTGATAGCACAAATGCACCTCAAGTTGTCGGGATAAATCATCCTGTGAAGGCATTTGTGGCTCCAGATACAATTAAGAGAGCTATGACAGCCAGGCAGAGCTGTATGTCCTGCTTTCAGACTGCTAGGGCTTAAAGAGAGGAGCCCCACTGGTGTCTCAACCTTTTCCAGCCTCCACAGGTTTGATTTCTCCCCTCTTTTACTATGTCTGCTGGGATACAAGCCAAAGCCACACAGAGTTGGATCTGCTCCTGTTGTTCGTCATGTTCCCACTGTTCATCTCCAGGGCTTTGGGTTGGCCCTTCAGAGGAGCTGAGGCCAGCAGGGAAATTTGGAGCTTGATCAGCTTCCTAAAGGGGGGAGTTTTGATTCAGTGGGTTGTTTCAATCCCATCCCCACCAATGTTTGCTAAAATAACAAAAACTCATTTCTTTCCATTAGCTCAACTTGGATTTGCTATGTTGGTGGTCTCTTTTTCTCTCCTTTAAGTCTTCCCATATAAACTTAATCAAAAAAAGTTTCCTAGATTTGCTGAGTGGTTCCATGACATTTCCTGACCACTTTCTTTCACATCTGCTTTGCCTGTTCCTCCCTATCCAAGGATCTTTAACACAACCCTCTGAACCCACTCAGCCCCAGCCCTTCAGTTTTCCCTTTATAAGGCACTGAAACAGGCTGAAGTAAGCTTGATTATTTGACAGAGTAGGGCTTCAGGGTATCTCTCTGCCGACCAAGGGCAAAATCCCTTTCCCTGACACTCAGCTCTGATTTACAGCTCATGTTCTATGTGACCAGCAGCTCTCCATCACCTCTCCCCTCTCTTTAGGTGGCTGGTTTTCACAGTGGCTCATCATGTCTGTCTTGAGGTACCTTACAAACTAGGAAACTCATCGTGTCATGCTGATGGATGGCACTGGAGGTGGGAAATGACTGCTTCCCCGTGCCCCAAGCCCAGATGGAGGTATGCCTGTCATTCAGAGGTCAGGGTGCAGATCCCTCTGGCACCCAGAACTTGCTCCCCAGAAAAGTCCACGCTGCCTCTTCTCCTGCCCTGGATAACCGTGACCTACCTTTCTGCATCCTTTTACTTCTCTCTGGCTGAATGCCCTTTCTTAACCTTGCAGGAATGTGAGTGCATACTAACCAGAGGGGATGTATAAAACATGTCAGCTTGTACATAATACCATGTGAAGGCGCTTACCTGGAGACACTGGGGCATGAAGACTACAGTATGCTGCCAGGGAGCAGGAATATTTATTGGTGGCTTTAGACCTGACAACCTTTGCTGGCTCTGAGTGGCAAGGAATAGAGGCAGAGACAGATTTGTGGTTCAACCCTGCTTTAAGTACAAGGAATTTATTGTTCAATTATTAACATCTTATGTAGAGGCTCCGTACTCCAAAAGCTGCAGGTATTACACGGGGAGGAAAGATCTTTCTGCTCTTTCCTTGTTTCCTTTAAAAAAAAAAAAATCCCAAGTTATATATCCCATGGAGTGTTTGTTTTGTTTTGTTTTAAAAGACTCCGCAACAAGAGGGTAAAAAGTGTCAGAGAAAAACCAGCGGTTGCTTTGTGGTTTTCCTTGATTCATTGTGTTCCAGATGACCAGCTGCAAACATTTTTTTCATGCCTTCATTGTTGTTTTTACTGTCAGTGGTTTTATTGCTTGATTTCTAATCGGACATTTGTTGCAGGTGTACCTCCAGTGGTAAATCAAGGCTGTCCTCAGCTCTTTGATACAGGTCTTCAAAAAACGAAACCGAGCACTTATCTCTCCCTTTTATCCAGGAGGCTGTGTACTTTGCCAGTGCTAATGAGTCCAGTCTCACAGCACCGAGGAGACAAGTTGTAGGTAGCTATTGTTCCCACTTAAACAAGGTTCAGGCACAGCAAGGGAAGGCAGCAGTGCTGCCAGAGCAGCAAACCCAGCACCGGCTGCCACAGGCTTTCTAAACTGACTCCCCCTACTTTGATAGCGACACGGGGAGAGCAATAGCAAGCCCTGGCAGGTGTCATTGCTCCTTTGTAGATAGAAAGACTGGTCATAACAATGAGAATACACCATGAAGAAGCACGCTTCATCTTTAAAGTGCTTTTAAAAAATAGTTCTATAACTTCCTGGGTACATACTTTGCCCTATGATCCCTGCTCAGGCTTACTGCAACTGCTTATCTGCTGTGCTCTTACTAATGACTTTCAGAGCTTGGGACATTTTTCTCCTGGGAATTAAGGGTGTCTATAAGAGACAATGGGAGCAAGTCAAAAAAGAGAAAGGACTACATTTCCCTCTTAAAAATTTGCCCAGCCTGTTGTAGAGCATAGCCTGTGGAGAACCTGGTGCACAGCAGATAATAGCTTCACAGCTGGAGACACAGAGGGCCTAAAAGGGATGACCCATCTAAAGCTGCAGGGCAAACCAACAGGGGAAGTAGCTGTGCTGTTGGACAAGGAGTGGGTTATTTTGATGCAGCTGCCCAGGCTTGCCCACTGAAATGCTGGCCCACGAGAAATGACACAGAAGTTGATTCTTAGCGATCATATAATCTAGTAGCTGTTTCAGATCGTCTGCTGACATGTTTTTCCATGCCCTCCAGAATTTATAATCCCAGTTTTAAGAAAGAAAGGTTGTATACTCCTTGTTATAGGGCAAACTGTGTTCAGATATAGCTTAATATACTCAAGATACCTTGAGTTGAATTAGTAACTCATGGGTCTGCTCTTTCACTGGGACAAATTGGATTATCTTGTCATCAGACAAGTGCCAGAGCTGGTGCAAAGAGAGTCAGGGAGGAGTGAGGAGTGTGTGGTGCAGACTGGAATCTGGAGGAGGGGTTTGAGGGGATCCAGGGATGGAGGAAAATGGGCTCTCCCCTCCTGTAGCAGCAGGTAGCTACTGATTCAGCTCACCCATAACCAAGCCCTTACTGACCAGAGATCAGATCACAATGGTGTATGGAGACCCGAGTCACTTCTACAGCTGCAGGGGGAAATCTTCTGAAGGCTCTCATGGCAAGCTCAGTGCTTCAGGCCACCGTATTGAGGACTCGAAGAGCAACTACAAGAGAGGTGTCAGCTTGGAAGACTAATTAAGTAGGAGAAAAAAAAAGGGAGCTATGTTGTCAAGCTCCCGCAAAAGTATTAGTATTATAGGCTGGTATCATACTCCCACAACAAGAGATGCAAATTTTAATGAATACATGGTAAAAAGTAGGGGAAAATAAGGGAAAGAAAATATGCATTAATGAGCCAAGCTGGTTCAGTAAAGCAAAAAATATTTAATGATGAATTAAAAAAAAAACCCACACATGATAAGGTGGGAGAAAATGCAAGTGCAACAGAAACAAACTGGCAGACTGTGAAATTCATAAGTGGAGTCTGAAGAGAGGGAGGTAAAGGGAGGAGCTGGTCAGAGATTTCTACTGACTTCTTTCTTTACTGTCTCATAAAACCCCACATAGCTCAAATTATTTTACTCCAAGACACACATTATAAAGACAAACCTGTTATTAATGGGATACTTAACTGATATGAAAGGCAATGTGAATTTGATCTTGTTCTTGCCATATGTTTTCTGAAATGACAGTTAAAGATGGCTGAATTGCCTCCAAGTGCTAGGCAGTGGTTACTGACTAAGGAGCTTTTTTTATTGAGAAAATTATTATATTCCTTTCCATGATAATAAAATTCTTCATGACACTCATTAAAAATGTTAAGACTTCCCAGGTAGCCACTGTGCCCTGCCGGGAATGTGGTGCTCTCCTGGAGTTCAGGCAAGCCCAAGTAATGTGTAGAGCTGGCTGTGCATGTTCAACATCTTTGCAATCCTTCTTTAAGAACTTGTGATTTGAATAAGCCCAGGAGTGTCCTGATGCTTCTGAGCTGATTCTTGTGCTGCTAATCTTTGCTCCACTATTTTTAGATAATTTTCCAATCTGCTTGCTTTTCAGTTACATACTTGCTCAAAGCGACGGCTTATTTATGTGGTCCAGGAGCGTTTGCTATTTGCCTCAGTATGTCAGTCTGAGCTCTGTAAACACTTCCCGACATAAGCAAGCTCCAGCTCCTCTTATCATCTGTTCCCTGCTGTAGGAGAGGTCCTTGTGAGGCACCTGACCACGGAGTGCTGCAGGAGGAAGGTAGAGTCCAGACCCCTATTTCGCCTTCAGTATGTGTCCCTGTTGCCCACCAATATAATAATAATCATCATCAATAAATAGTAGTCTTCATGGTTTCAAATGTTCAGAAAGAGTAGGTGTTCCTACAGCTAAAGTGTGAGTGCATTGTCCGTGTACAGTAGTGCCTCCAGCCATGGCTGCAGGAGGTCACTGTTGCATCTAGCAGGGAAGGTGCTCTGGAACAGCTACAAGCTGAGTTTTGCCACAACTCACTCAAAGATAAGCACACAGATGAGGCCAGAGGGTCCTGTGGTCCCAGACCTACTCAAATTTACATTTGTGCTGCTGTGCAATGAGCTACAGTAAGGTACAGGGTAAAAAATTACAACTTGTTTCCAAATCTGTTTTACTCCTGTGCACATCAAAATAGCTGCAAACCAAAGACTGATGGTCAGAGCCTGGTGGGTGCAGGAGCCATCCTGGCCACCTGGTTCCATGGATGCTTTGGTGGCTGCATGGAACCCTATTCTGTTGCCAGGTGGAACAAAAATCTTCTCAAGACTAGCAAGCCACCCTGCTCCCAGAGCCCTAAGGGAGGGAGCGGGGGCATGAGCCAGGGCTGGGGGGATGTCTGTTGTCCTTATCACCATCTGAAGTGCTCCCAGACCAAGAAACAAAGCATTACTACATTCGAAGCTTTATTGCCTTAAATAGTTGAAGGGATTCAGAGCTGCCTTCTGTTTTTGAAGCATGGGCTCCTCAGGCTGCAGCTGCTCAGCATGTGAACTGCCAGCAGTGGATGACATCTGTGTTGGCACTGCAAAGTAAGACTTCCATTTTGCTGTGAAAAAGCAACATTTCTTTATACAGGCAGGCAAGTTTCACCTTGACTTAAACTAGGACAACTCATGCAATATTTACTGGAGGAAATACAGTGAAAACAAACCTATGATGGCAGAGAGATGGGCTTGATAGTTTTTGCCCCCATCTCTGAGTCTACAAAAGTGAGGAAATCTCACTTAAGGTCAGATCTGAGCATCTCTGTGGATATTCACAAATATGTCATGTTTTGCTCAAAAACAGCCCTGAGCTGTTCAGACGAGACAGTTCAAACTCACCCTCCTTCTCTGCTGAAGGAGTCAAGAAGCAGCAGAGGGTTAGGGAAGCGTGTTTCAGCTACAGTGCCGTGGTTTGTGTTTCACATTCCCATGCAAACTGTGTGGGTTTGCACTTTTAGGAAATGGGGCTGCCCTCGAGGAAAAAAGAGAAGTTTATCTGAGCTGATGCTGTGAACAGCACTTGGCTGCTACAGCTGCCACTTTCATTTAAGACCAACACGAGCTCACATGCTTTACACAACTACAAATGCCGTGGATGTTGCAAAAAAATCAACAACTGCTGACAATATATCTACGGATGAGTCCAAACCCAAGCTATTCCTTGAACTTTCGACACTGAACTCCACTGAAGTGCCAAATACTATATATACAGGATACAGGCAGAATTTTAATTCTGAATATTCTTACAGCTAAAGTCTTGCTTAAAAATGGTTCCAAAGTAGTCAGTTCAAATCCCTGACTAATTTGTTTATTTTGGGTTTCTTTCTTTCACATTTGTGACTCAACAACCTGGCAGTAAAAGGTCTCCATTATTCTCATTATACAGGGCAGTGTGTTTAAAGAAATTGGACCCAATTATGTTGGTTATGTTGATCTTGCCGAACTCTCCTCTTCCAGCAAGAAACTACGTAGCCAAGATAATTTCTGAGTGATAAATCTCTCTCATTTCCTTCCAAACCACAAGTGCCTTATGCCCAGAGAAGGCTGACCAGAGCAGCAGGATGGTGAGGCCATCTCCATCCTCTGACCCAGAAGCCACCCATGTTCTTTGGCAGGCTGCCTTGAGCACCTGTCTCTATCAAGGGCACCCAGGCCACTACTTGCCAGGAGTCCATGCTGCTGAGAGGGTTATGCAGCAAGGGCTCACCACCCACTGAGACCTGACCTGCACCTGGCTGGGTGCAGCCTCTGGGAGCCCCAGTTTCACAGCTGGTGAAGCAGAGGGGATAGAGCTTAGTTCACCTTCAGGACTGCTGAGTATTCAGGTACTACAGTGACAGAAGTCCCAGGAACAGATTATATGCTGAGAAAAATTTGTCTGCCTGTGGCATTACCACCTCTCTCTGCCATATGGAGGTATCCCCTGATCGAGAACAGGAGCCAGCAAGGACATGTGAAAACCTCAGTATGGTAAAAGTAAAAGCCAGTGCTTTACTGTACCAGGTCAAGGCAATATAACAAACCCCTTCAACCAAACACAACAGGTTGAATGGCAAAACAAGTTTTTCTTGGTGTGTTCTCAACGTTTTTATGTGCTTATATCAGGGCTTAATCCCCACGTGTGAAGCTGCTCACTGGAGATCACAGACTTGCAAAAAAGTTTACTGCAGACCTCTTTGTTCCCATCTCACCTTTGTTCAGACCTTAAAGCCTCCTTGCCCTTTCCCTAGTAGCCCCTTTGCCATGTAAACCTTACCAGTCTGCTCTCCCTGCTGAAATACCTCCCGCTGTCTGCTGCCACCTGCATGGCACGGGGCCTACCTCAGGGCTTTATTCCAACGGCAATGCTTCTGGCAAAGTGTGGTTGATCTGGGAAGTGCACATGGAAATATCCCCCAGCGAGCAGAATTTTTTGGTTTCAGATTAGGAACTTGGCTTCAGAGAAGCTGTGTGACCCCCAATAGGATGGAAATTTGTAGAAACGGGTGTGCGTTTTTAAGGATCATAGAAGCTGTTGTCATAGTTATTTCCATAATCCCATTTTAGGGTTCATTCGTCTCTTTGCGAAGGGAATCCCACTGTGGGAGATGCTGTGAGCTATTGTAGAAGAGAATTAGAAGAGGTCAGCTCAGCCTTGTCTCCCAAGCACCCAAAATACCCAAACAGTTTCCAGGAGGTGACTAATGTCAGGAAGGTTAGTCTTTGATGGGAAGAAGAAACATGGACCATGAGAAATTATGCCGTAAAACAGGGGCATTAAAGAGTCAGTCAAAATAAAAACCAGGAATGTAGAGAGCTGCAGAGGACAACTGCTGTCACCTGCCAGTGACAGAGGTCCCCAAGCTGGTGGCACGGACAGCACAGTCACGGCTGGGAAGGCATGCAGATCCCAAAAGTGCTCTGTCACAGGGTGATTGGCAGCATGGTCAGCCCTGTTTTGAAAGCACTGGAAGTTGGGAGCTGCCCTTGAGCTCACACATTGGAGCTCATTTGTTCACTGTGGGGCACAACCTACAGTGCAGATCTGTGGGGAGTGGGCAAGGGGCTGGGCAACATGGATGCAAACTTCGTTTCTGTCTGTGCAAAACAGACTCAGAGAAGGTACATAAAATGGAGATCAGGATGGAGGTGGACATTTAAAAAACTGCGAAAGGCTCAGACTGTGGATTCAGATCCAGTGCTGTCTTTGATTACTGCAAACCTTTTCCCTTATAGTCTCAGGAGTGATGTAACTGAAAGGACATCATAAACCATATGTCATTGCCAAGTCCTTCCTTTTTTTTTCTTTTTCCCATTTCTTCTCCCTCTTCCCCCCCTTTTCTCCCTCTTCTCTTCCCTTCTCTTCCCTCCCTTTCCTTTCCCTTCCCTTTCTATGGATTTATAACTAATAAGGAAAAATGATGGAGTGCCCTGGGTGAGCAAACCCTGCCCTGTGTACATACAGCTCATACAGGTAACTACTGACAGTTAATTGGGATCAGTAGGAAACAGGCAGGTGAACTGGGAGATGGCAGTGGCTCGTTCAATTGTGCAAGCTGAGGAAAATGGAAAATAATGTCAGAGAAGAGCATAAAGAATGAGAGGAAAAAACTGGAGCATCCTTTCAATAGGCATGACTGGGAAAAAAAGAGCTTTTTAAAATCCCTAGTGACCTTTGGAGATATCCAAATCGAGAGCAACAGGGGGCTGGGGGCAGGTGGTGGGGCAAGATAGGAATGTGATGACAGGTTGAGGGAAAAGGAATAGCCATGAGCCTGCTGAAAATCATAAACCTCTGACTTCACCCTCCATATCTGTCCATGCAGACAAACTAAAAACCTTCAATTTTCAAAGTCTCTCACATTCAATTCCCTTTAAGGCACCTCATAGTGAACAGGCAAAATGTAAAGAGCTAAAGTCACAGGGCACTCTAGGAATGACCAAATATACCTATTTTTAGAAAATCTTATTTTGAAATTATAACTAGTTTTATCCACTAAGGATTTTTCTAATGTTTTAAATTAGTCATGATTTGCATATTTTGGAAGAAACAGCATCAATTATCTTTATTATTTTAAATTTGGAAACAAAATGGAGCTTTCCTGGTCCTCCAGTCAGCACTAAATCAAGGAGGATTAAACAGTGCACAGTGCATTTCTCATTCATGCTCATTTGGCCTTTTTTTTTTCCCCTAGAAGGTTATGGCCTCTCATCTTGAGCTGACATTACACACCAATCATCACCACCAGTGCTGAAAGCTAGGATAACACTTGTGGCAGCAGCTACTTCTCAACTAAATCCCCCTGTTTACCTTGAGAAATGCCAATCATTCGCCAGCATCCTAGACAGGCAACTGGGACAGCAATGGCAACCCACAGACCACCTTGCCTTCCAGGAGCCAGGACACACAGAACCTAAGCACTGGGAGGGGGAACTATTCTAGGTCTTGAGGCACCTGATCCCCTGGAGCCTCACTGAGAAGGGGAAGTTAGTGGAGCTGATACCGGTTTGATTGAAGTTCTTGCTGAAGTTTCTCGTCATCTAGAGTTCATCATTGGAAGGGGAATTTAGCCCTCTGTCTCCAGAGAGTTGTAAGCTCAAACTAAATTTTCCAACAAATCCCTTAAGTTCTGCAGAGGTCAAGTGTAAGAGCTGGGGAATTTGTCAGCTAGCACACTGAAGAAAAAAAAAAAAAGGAAGAAAAAAAAGAAAAAAAATAAGGCCTTTTAATAAATGAAATGCAAGCCACAGTAATAAAATAAGCATGGTAGATTCAGTGTTATTTGTTTTTATACTAATTTTATGCTGCCCCCACAAACTCAATATACCACAGCTTTGTATATTAAGAAAACATGTGCAACATGGAAAGTATTAAGGACATGATGTAGAGGTTGCTTTAGAGGAGGGTCGTTACTTTTGGCTGTCTGAAGAGCTGTCTGGAGTCGAGGAATGTGTGTGTCAGCTGATTAAGACCACAGAAGTGATTAGCTGGGAACGAGGGAACCGTTAACAACACTGCAAGTCAATGCACATCTTGAGGTTAAGGAGTTAATTGCCTCTCTCAAAACTGTGGTTTCAAGACTTCTGTAGACCCGGGAAGAAAACCCAATGGCAGTTTGAACTTGATCCACATTTTTCTAAATTCATTACACAAATATGTTTCCTTTCAATTCCTGCAGAGCATTTTAATGCTGAGGTAAATGGCTAATTCTGTGAAGAATGAGGCAGCCATGAACTACATAAGCGTTTACCTATCACCTCCCCTGTTTGCTCCAACTCTCTATTTTCAGGGAGGCTTTTCCTTGATTTATGAAGTGCACTTCTTCAAGAGTTCAAGTGTGTGTACAACATAGCACCTTCAACAAAAGCGCTGATGTGTAGCATCCCCTTCAAAATGCCCTTCCTGCCCCTGGGAACAAGCACTTGCCATTCCTCCCATCAAATAAATCATCCTCTTCCCACCCCTTACATGTAAGCCTCAAGGAATAAATTTTGTCCAAAATTGAACAGATCAAGATTTTATAGATTGAAGGAAGAGAAAGAACTCTTGTTGAAAATGCTTTGGTGTCTTCATTTCATCTACACGAGAAGCTGCAGCACTTCCACTTGGCAGCACTGCCTGGGCCCACCCTGGGGGCCACTGGACACCCTCCAGCCTGGCAGATGTGACACAGAGAGCTGTCCTGGGGGGCCTGGGTGCCTGATCTCCCACCTGGTCCCCAAACTGACCGCAGTGCTCACACCCACACCACTGCTCCTCAGCTGAAACACTGAAAGGTCACCCCATGAGAAAACTAGGTGGTCTTCCATGACAGGGGATCCCAGGCCATTTTCAGCTTTTAGAGATCCTCCAGATCTGTCCTCAGCCAAAACATGTAAATCAGGGGTGAGACACAGGTATTTTCCAGACAAGATGTATCCACACAAGGCAACTGCTGCCTACTGTCCCCCACTGCTGCTGCTGGGAGGACTGCACTGTGCTAACCCAGTCTCAGGGTGTGGAGGTATTGCTCACTGCACCACAGTCTGCAAGCAAATTAAAACCAACAAAAGCCCCAGCTCAGCAGAGGAAAAGTAAACATTTGTTCAGGTCAGCTGCTCTGATCTGTTCACATTTTGCTCAGCTCCCCATATGAGCCAGAGAGATACATGATAGACATAATCTAGAATCAAGTGCGTCTTTTCCTATCACTAACATGCAGGCACAGTCAATCCTACCTTGGCCGAGGCCAGCTGGCTCTGGGTGAAGCCTTGCCCTCAGCCAGCCTTGAGTAAATAACCTTCCCCTGTAGCTCTGGGTCTGTAAACCCTGATGTGTGTTCCTGCACTGGCTCACAGGCTAGGAAGGAACAGGGCAAGCTAACAAGCTCAGTCAGTGCCTGAAGAGAATCCATCTTCTCAAATGATAGATGCTGGGAGCGATGGCCGTGGCTGCAGACACTTTGTGTCCCTGCCAACTGCTGCTTAACACAACTAGGAGTTGCTTGCAAGTTATGCACCACGAGCTTTAAACAATAGGCAAGGTCCTTTGTGACCTCAGCTTTAACCTGGGAAAGGGAGAGCAGCTTTAATCTGCACAAGCACCTGCAGATTCAGATGTTTATTTCAGTTGTTTGGTTTTGGTTTTTTTTAACAGCTGGGGTTGTCTTCTCTAGGTATGAGTTTTTCTTGAGATAGTCTGCATTTAATTATCAGCTGGGATAGGAGGCTTGCAAGCACAGCTGTTATTGCAACATTTCAGTGCTTTGACTTTCAGGCCCAGATGGAGTGAGCTGTGCAAAAATGACGAATCAAAAGTAAAGCAAACTTTCTCAAACTTTCAAAGCAACACGATGTGAGAAACAGACTGGGATGGATTAAGAGTGCACATGGACCAGCTGAGCTGATGAGTCATAATGCTGCACTGATGTGATACCACACCACAGTACCCTGCCTCTGCAGAAATGCCAAAGAAAGGGCTCCTCCACAACGTGCTGCTGGAAATATCTCTGCTGAGCTGGGTAAGGATTTGGCTCTGCCCTTATTTGGTCAAATAACCTTAATTCTTTTCCAGAAGCCCATCACAGATGATGGTCTTGTTTGCAGAAGAAGGTATTTGGCTTTTGAGTCTACACATGGGTGACAGTACAGGCTCCTTGGTGTGGGTGATGACCCTTTCACCAGCCCCAGCTGCTGAGTCACTGCCCCCGGTCAGGCATTGAGCTGTGCCAGAGGTGATCAGAGAATCATAGAACATGCTGAGTTGGAAGGGACTCATCAGGATCATCTGAGTCCCAACTTCTGGGCCTGCACAGGACAATCCAAGAATCACATCATGTGCCTGAAAGCATCCAAATGCTTCTTGAACTCAGGCTTGGTGTTGTGATCACTTTCCTGGGGAGCCAGTACTCAACCATCCTCTGGGTGGAAAACACTTTTTTGATATCTAACCTAAACCTCCCCTGTCTCAGCTTCATGCCATTTCCTCGAGTCCTGTCACTGGCCACAAGGGTAAAGAAATCAGCACTTGCCCCCTCACTTCCCCTCGTGAGGATGTTGAAGACAGCAGTGAGGTCTCCTTTCAGTCTCTTCTTATCCAGGCTGAAGAAATCAAGTGACTTCAGCCACTCCTCATAATGCTTTCCCTCCAGATCCTTCATCATCCTTGTGGACCTCCTTTGGAAAGTCTCTAATAGCTTAATGTCTTTTTTATATTGCAGTGCCTAAACCTGCACACAATATTCAAGGCGAGGCCTCACCAGTGCAGAGCAGAGCGGGACAATCCCTTGACTGGCTGGCAATGCTTTGCTTGATGCCCCCCCGGCCACAGTTGGTCCTCCTGGCTGCCAGGGCACTGCTGACTCATATTCAACTGGTTAACCAGGACCTCCAGGTCTCTTCATAGTGCTGCTTTCCAGCATCTCATTCCCCAGTCTATACACACAACCAGGGTTGCCCATCTCAGGTGCAGAATCTGGCCCTTGCTGGATGATGATGTTGTCAGGTTTGGAATTCCAAGCCAGCAGGGAAGGTTTTGCTAATGATGGTTTTGGTGCCATCCTTTACCTGCAGTGAGCTTGTTCAAGGAATTCCCAGTCTATGTTGGAATTTCCTACCCCATCCTTAGGGCACTTGCCCATCTGGGGCCTGCCTCCCCCATGCCAGGGCAAGACCCATCTCTCAAGTAGCACATGCAGAGGGAAGTGCTCTGGGCCAACACAGAAAGGCTGATGATAGGACTCACCTCCCCTCATGCCCACCAGTTAAAAGACAGGCATCTATTTAACATCTCAATTTCTGGCAGTCCCGCTCCCCACATGCCCACCATCCCTACCTTGTTTGCCACCTCTGCTGTCCCGGTGACAGCATCAGTGGCCTCATAGCAAGCCAAAGGAAGGAATTAGTTTAAGGCAACATGTTTTTTGCCAGATTGGTGTTAACTCACTTTTGTCCCTTGGCTGGGGTGCCAACAGGGCTCACAGGGTATTGCCATGGTGGGAATGAGCAGCTGTGGGGCTGGGAAAGCAGGAGGGCAGTGCTGCTGCAGTGTGGTTTAAGGCACAACTATCATGGGCCACAGTGAGATGCTGGCAGCAACCTTTCAGAAGTGCTCTTCTCTCCCTGTGAAAGCAGAGGGAGCCCCAGCAACTAGATGATACCAGAACTTTTAATTCTTACCCAGGTGCAATTAAGCAAGGTTAACTCCATCTCTAACAACTTCCCCAGGCCACAGCAAAGGATCTGAATCCAGATTTCTGTGGCTCATACTCTAACACCAGGGCAATCTTTCCTGTCTGGACGCAGGCATCTGAGAGCCAGACTCTCGTCTGCAGTGTCAGTGGCAATTAATCAAACACCATGACAGCAAAGACAGCCTCAAGCACTTTTCCCTCTCAGAATTAATCAGATTATTTCCTCAGGATAATATTTTATTAATATAACTGTAACCCATCCCATTACTACCTATATTTACGAGCGGCTGCTTGTCAGGGTCTCCCACTGCCTCTCACCATGCGGGATGTCAGCTGGCAATGTTTAACACCTGGCCCCAGTCAGTAGCATCAGTTGAGGTTTTCCAGTTCTCTTCATGTTAATGCTAAATAAAGTCGAGGTCTCTATTTCCTTGTCAGCTGGTTACACATAAGGGGAAAGGCATTCTGCCTCTCTTTGGGGGGCCAAAGAATCCAGTCCACAAGCTTAAAGAAGTGGATTTCTAGGAAGGCAGGATTTCAGACAGCTTTGTGGAGCTCTCCTATTGCCTGTACAAGAAAATAATCTCTTTGCCTGGCTCATCCCATATTAGCTTCCTGATTCATCCCCCATACTCTTGAGCCAGGGCCATCCATACTTCATTAGTTCACTGAGCCCTGTTGCACCTGCCACAAACATGTTATCAGGTCACTGCTGATTAAATAATTCAGTTTCTCTGAAAAATTACAGTCCTCAAAAAAAGTGGGTTATGTGCTGAGGCCAATCCTGTTTGCCTCAAGGAAGGCTGGTGGTACTGGCCAATGCTGTTGGGTTGAGAGAGATTTTTGATGGAGAAGGAACTGCAGTAACAAACTGGCTTTGTCAGGAATATAGGCTGTGATTTCTCTGCCCCCAGAGTGTTTTCAGAACAAAGATCATTGCTCTCCTACCTCTCCAGGGCACAGAAACAAGGATTCAGTTTCATTAATTTTCCCTAAAGAAACACTCAGCTAAATTATGATCAGCTGCTGCGTAAACATGAGATACATGCAGGGTACAATTCATAAGCAAAATACAGCAAGGAATGTCTTCTAATTTCTTTTATAAAGCTGGATATGGTCGTCACTTCACAAGGGATGTTCCCATTTCTAATGGGACAATAGTGATGTTGTTTTATCATAGAATCACAGATTGGTTGAGGTTGGAAAGGATCTCTGGAAATCACCTGGTCCAACCCCCCTGCTCAAGCAGGGCCACCTAGAGCTGGTTGCCCATGTCCAAATGGCTTTTGAATATCTGCAAGAAGGGAGTCTCTACAACCTCCCTGGGCAACCTGTGCTAGCGCTCGGCCACCCTCACAGTGAAAAAGAGTTTGTAGCAACAGGAAATGCACATCCAGGGGTGTGACATCTGGCACCTTTCACACTCTGCACCTGATAGCAGAGACAGGACAGGCCTGAGTAAAGTATTATTTGACACTTCAGATATTTTGATTTAGAACAAATAAAACTGCAAAATAATTATGTACTCCCTCAAACCTTTTCTGTTTATTTTGGAGAATGAAAATGATAACACCAAAGCTGTTTGAGGGGTTTTTCTATATGGCTATTACTTATACATTGGATATGATGCTTTAGGATGGGAGCAATGCTGTTACATGAGTATCAACAGCTGAACAGAACTGCTGCCTATTTGCTCTCTCCCAGTATTGACTATGTTTCTTAAAGCTTCAACTGTTGGCAGCGAGGGATTAAAAAAAGAGTAAGCTTAGCTTTAATTCTGAAAAATCTGTGGTCAAGAATTAAAAAGGGGCCCTGAATAAAAATTCAGGAGCCAGAAGTCACAGTAAGTAAACTTCCCATTTAATTTATGGTTCTCACCATTTTTAAGCTTGCCCTGTGATTTTGAAAGCTGAATTCATAAATTTCAGTCACTGGGGCTTGTAACACCTTGGCCAACATGACACAAGGAAGTGAAAATTAAACCATTTTAGATAAAGTTGGTTTTCACACTAATTTCTTACATTCCTAAAGAATTCTAAAATTTAATCTAATTTTGCCACTTTGTGATGTGCATTGACTTCTGCAATTTACTCAACTCAGAAAATGAAAAAAGACCAGTCTTTCTGAGTACTGTGGCTACCCTTGACCTGCATAATTACTGCTTTAAACCTAAAGCACTTGCCTACAGCAAACTTACACATGCAGCAAACAAGTTCACATTCCCCTATGTGTCACCCACTTCCCATTGCAGTAGAAGATGGATAATGAAACTACTGTCACAAAATCACAGCTACAAACGCATACATCTAGGTTAAGGATTAACATAAATAACTTGTGCCCTTCTAACAGATGAGGGGATTATATGCTATCCTATTGTGTAGGCAGTACATAATCAACCTCATTTCTTTTAGACAAAAGCTAAATTTGAGGCCTGAATTATTACTTCTTCTCTAATGATAAAAGACAGCTGCATAAGGCAAAATAGGCAGTGATGTCTGAGCACAAAAATGAGTGCAACTCTCAAAAGGCTTTGCAAAATTCAAAGAGGAGCAATAAATACTCCTGTTTAAGGGAAATAAAAATTGAGACATCTATTACTTTAATTAGAACTGATTTTGTTATCTCACTTCTCCCCTGCCTTTGGATCCTGCTTCTTCTTCCTAAGACTAAATAGATTTGTCTGCTAATGAGACACCTCAGGATGCAAAATTACCTGCAAAATGGTCCTTCTCCCTGGGAGCTTCCCAAGCCCATGTTAAGAGTCACTATTACCATAAGCTCCAGAACAAATCCTGAGCTTGGGATTCAGGAGATGCATACAGTGATGCTGTTATCTGATGGAGTGGAAATCAAAGTGCACAAGGTCAGAGGACAATTTTTATGCATCCGAAGAGACACTCTTTTCAGCACTGTTTTTCAGGAAGATACAGGCTTTCAATTAGGTAAGGCCTGAGGTTTCCTCTCCAGGTCATACAGAAATTTTCCCATGCAGTCTCCTGAAAAATGCAGTTACAGAGCATACCTGCTATGGGGCAGGGTGGCTCACACACATCTGATGGTTTATGAAAAATATTATTACTTTAAAATGATGCCTCAAGTGTGATGCAAACATTAAGAAATGAGAGTGAGAGACAGAGACTCACACCTTCTTTTATGGACTTGTACAATGTTGTTTACAAATTTATCAATTTACTAGTATGATCCCACCCTTCCATGATGCCAGCTCATGTTTGCAGGGCCACCAGATACAGGGGAAAGAAAAGAAAATAAGAAGTATAAACCCCTGGGTGTTACGATGCTCTCTTTTACAGAGTCACTGCTTCAGAAATGAGATGACAACAAAGTAGATTCAGTTTTGGCTACCCTATTATCAAAAGAAACCCCAAAAAGTCCCTAAAAAAGGAGATAAGCAAAAAAACCAACTAGATACAAAGAAATGTCTGGAAGAAGAGAGGCTGAACATACAGGAATTCCTCTGTCTATACTGAAGAAAACATATGAAATTATAAAAAAAAATACATATCAAATAACAAATTGCAAAAGGAAGAGTAAAGCAGAAACTTCTGTAAATGTGTCTATACAGAGGTTATACTGCTGACTGTGCATTACAGGTATTCCTTGCTCTCCATTTAAGGAAGAGAGAAATGGCTGTGGTCAGAAGTGAAGCAGATGTTGGCCTTGAGCAACCTACAGCAGTCCATGCTTCAGGTTCCAGAGATGCCAGAAGAAACACCAGCATGTCAGCCAAGGCAGTGGTTACCCAAACTATTTACTGAATTGTTTTTGACAACTTTGTAGCTCTTTCTTTTTCCTCTAACACTTTGGAGCACTGTCCAATGTCAGAGTGACATCTTGAATGAGATGGGCCAACCTGGAGCTACAGCTCTGCGTGTCGTGCTGGTGATGCTATTACTCTCAAATATTATTTCTGTAACTTTTCCCAAACTCTGTCAAGCAGGTTTCTGTGCATAGTTTGAGCCAAGTGCAGGTTTCGACTGACCATTTCAATATCCAGCTTGCAGAGCTCCAAGTCCAAGATAAGACCAAGTCCATCCAGATGATATGTCATGAAGAGGCCCCTGTGCTGCATCACCTGCAGCCAAAGCCACTTCCAGAATCAACTAAACCAGAGCAGTGAAGTAAACTCAGCCGTATATTTGTACCCAGAGCAAAAGCATGCCAAGTCCCCCAAGCTATGGGCTGAAATTAGGACAAGCCAGTAAGCACCTGCGCTCTGCTCAGCCTTCCTAGTTCGTGCAAAACCAAGAAAGTGCGGGTTGCCAAATCTAGAAAATAAGATAATGATAATCAACTAGAGGGAAGAGTAATAGTATAGCTGAGGATTCAACTCATTAAAATATGAATTAAGCTAAGTTAGATTTATAACTAAGGTGGGAGAAATCAAGCTGCATTTTTATTCGTCAAATTAGAGTTTACCTATGGTGACAAAATTCAGAGGAGGAAGAAGATGCTGCTGGCCTGCCTCTGCCTCAGCCCCTGCAGTCCAGCAGTAGCTCTATCTGCAGTCCAGCACTGCCTGCCACGCTCAACCCAAACACTCAAACTTATTTGCTCTCACTCTGACATTGTTTCAAGTGCACTTAATGGCCAGCTCTAATTGTAGGATGACATACCTGCAGCAGCGGTTTGAAAGGCTGTAAGAATAAATGGGCTTAAAAATAGGTGTTACTATTTCCTCTAATGTGAGTGGAGGAGTGCTTCTGTTTTTGTTTCATTTTTTTTTCTTTTTGTTTTGTCTATCGTACCAAGCATTGGAAACGAACTTTTTCCCAAGGAGAGCTTTTTAATCCCAGAAGACATTTTGACTGATAGCTTCAAGTGACTGATCACTCTGGCAGCACTGGTCTCTTTAGCATCCAAGTTTAGACACCCAAAAGTGAGTTGATTTTCTGTTGGCAGAGAATGGGGCCTCCGAATATGACCCACCAGGAAGGTTAATCACTTTTGGAAGTGTACACCTCCTTCCCCCAGTGTGATTACTCTGAAGGGAAATTGCTCTAAGAACTCATTAACTGAACAGGAAGCCACTATTTCTGACTGAGCATACAGTGTCCTTTAGGAACAGCACGGAACAGAAACAAGACCCAGGTGAGATCATGTGCTGGCCTTTTCCTTTCAGATAAGAGCGTGAAAACTGTAGTAAACAATGCATGCTCTGTATTGGTCTGCTGACACCAGTATCGCTGGCTTAACGCAACTGAAAGACAGACAGCATGAACTACTGAATTCCTGAAGTTACTTTGGAAGGGAACAGCTCGTGCACCAATTGGCAGCCCTATGTCCAAGCTTCCTGATAGTGAGGTGTCCAGCAGAGCTTTTTTGAGCATGTTATTCTTTTGTATGGGGGTCAAGCAAGGTGGTGGAAGTACACTGACTCCCCTGCCACCTCAGAAGCATGATTACTTGAGTCACGTTTTCCCTCCATCCTGGTCCTACCAGAGCTAACATATCGCTTCCTTCTCCTCTTTCCTCCTTGCTGGGCTCTGCATGCCATTTGCTGTCACAGGGCTGGACACACTATCACTGCTCCACTCCTGCTCATCTCTGGAGGGCAATGACACCCTGGTGGAGGGCCTGGGGCAGTGAGGCATTACCTACACATACCAGCTGTTATAACTACGTTTCATTGAAAACAACAGCACACTGATGAGCGAGTTCCCTACATGAACCAAGGATGGCACATAAAAAGCTGATATGTCTTGTGGGATCAGCCCAGCTAAGGAAAGAAATCCCCTCTCCCTCCCTCCCTCCCAAAAAAACCCCAGACTAGATGCAATATATAGCCTTAGTCTTGTCTAGCCCATCACATTTCTGATGCATAAAGCATCCTCAAAATGTCCTCAGATAAGACATTCTTTCTACCTCATGCTATTTAAGTTAACAATCAATAAACATAAACCCATTCAGGATTTAACTGGGAATACCAATTCAGCATTTAGCAGGGGGACTACTGGGGTGATGCATCTAGGAAACAGCTAATGCCACTGCTTGCAGATGGATGCCCAAAATGGTGGGCGCTGAGGCAATACTGAGGACTTGAGAACCTGCTGCAAGCTGGTTCCAAGGCCTCCCACTCCAAGGTGCATTTGAGGGCACAGTAAAACAGGAGGAGCAATGAGATCACTAGGTGAAAGAGCTCTGATTTGGCTATGGGCTACAGATACCCAGGGATTCCACTTCTTTCTTAATATTCCTTTATTCTGCTTTGCTGCAGAAACCATGTAAGCATCCCACCAAATGAGGCATGCTTGTGAAGCAGCACTAGTTCAAAAAACAGATATAAAATGGCTTTTGAAGCTTCTCCTGCTTCTCTTCTTTCCCCCTTCAACTCAGAACTTTTTTCTAGAGTGGGAAGATGCATTTTTAAGATAGATTATTTGGAACATGAATTTAAATACAGAGAGCCAATCTAGATTTGCATAAAGGCACCCCAGAGTATCATCTAATTGTAAAAACTAAGAATTGAGGAGCCATCTAAATCCATCCCACTGCCAATGGAGAACAGCTCCCCACAGGATATTTACAAGTTTTTAATGCCTTGGCCTTGTGCCTCACGTGCACCAGAGACATACTTTTAGGCCAATAAAACATCCCTTGTCATGGCTTAATGCTGGAAGAATTAATTTATCACTCATTATTTCCTCTTTTAAAGCACTGCTCTTTGGACAGCTGTGACATAATTCTTAAAAATCACACTAGTTAAAGAGCTGAAGTACGCTGTCCCCTCCAGCTCCCTGCCCACAAAGGCCAGCTATTCAAATGGTTTCCTTTTCCCAGTTTAATTTCAGCTCTTGCAGCTGATGAGGGACCAAGAACACTGATCACAGGAGTGCTGGGGGGAACAGCTTGAATCCTCTTGCAGGTCCTGCCTAGGCACCCTCCAACCAAGGGTCTGACAGAAGCTGGGAACACCTTTTCCTTCATGGTGGTGAAAGGGTGTGCCTCTTTGGGCTAAATCACAGAGTTCAGTCTGAATTCAGACAAAGTGAGGCTTGACACAGTAAAGATGAAGTTTTGACTTAACTGAAGCCTAAGGAAATATGATTTCACTTTAAATAAGTCTCTCTCTGTCTCTATCGTGTACACACAATCCCAATGTAAGTGATTTCATCTTTCATAGTTGAAGGTCAGCCATTTCAACACGGTACTTTTTCCACAGCGAGTCACAGTTTCTGCTCTCCTTGCAGGTCAGCACCATCAACATGTTAAATAAACCACAAAAGCAAGGCAGTCTGATGTTATTGGATGCTTTTATTTTAATGTAGCACCCAGCTTCATATCACATACATTTTCCAAAATTAGATGGGCATAGTATAGAACACTATACATTTTGCAGCTTACCATGGGGATAGTCTGCAGCTGTGAAAACAAATTACTTAAATCTGGCTAACCAATTTATAAATTAAAATTCAAATATTTAATAGCCTCGGGGTATTTTTTTTAGATTAACAATGACAATGCTTGCAATACAATTTTTATATCAAAAAATCAGTAACAGAGTAAAACATAATGCATATGTTCATAGCACATTATCATGAAGATAGCTGAAAAAAGCTTCAAAATACATCATCTCTTCTCAAAGACACTGCATCACTTAGATTTATTTTTTTTCCTGAAAAAGTACTCTTTAGTCAATAAAATATGCAGCTTCATGAGCCCATGTATTTTCTTGTCAAGGACTGTGTATGCTGAAGGCTGAAGGTACTGGGAAATGGACATCCCCCATTCCCCAGCTAGCAACTTTTACAAGCTCTCTTCCTCCTGGTGATATAAACATTAACAGATCCATAAAGAAATGCAAAATCAAAAGGAAGACACGAGTGCACACTTACACCCACACTGAAGAAGATCCTTATCTACTCTGCCTAGTCCTGTTCTCCAGATAGAAATATTTAATTGTCCAGTTGAAGACTGGGAATGGGGCATGGGGCTCACGGTCAGCACATCCTCTCAGATACAAGGATGCCGAGCTCCACCTCCTGTTCCCATTTGTTCTCTGTTGCTGGGCATGTTCTCTGCCCAGTACATACAGAAACCATGAACTGAGGACAGTGAGAGCTTATGCATGGGAATCTGCTCTCTCTCCTTGGTCAGGCTGGAAGCTGGGACAGGCAGACCCTAGTTACTGCTCTGGGTCAGGCATGTCAGGGGCTTAAAGCTGATCACTCACCTGCAGGTCAAGCAAAGTGCCTGTGAGGTCTCCCTTTTTGATTTTGAATTTAGGAGCATCTCCCATCCAAAGTTTGAGAAAGCAAAGGTTTCTGCAAGAAATTATGATTTTGCTACCCCCACATTTTTCTAAAGGAAAAATAATTTTTGAGAAAATCTGTGATCCTGGATTTAGATGTGAACTTGGACCAGCCAAGGCCTGCTAACAGTAGCCATGAGCATGGCTGCACGGAGCAACTGCCAGAAGCACTGTCTATAGCTTCATGATGCCTTCTCCTCTCTTCAAAATGCTAATAAGCTTCCCAAGACTAGACATACTTTTTCATTTTGCACGGGCTATCATAAATGCTTAACTGTTGAGACACACAGAAGAGTAACTTCTGCACCATATGTAAAACACACCAACATTTCTCCTTGAATATTTCACTTTACTCTCTGTGTGAACTAGTGTATCACCATCATAGCTGACATTTTACCAAAAAGAATACAAATCAACTCACATTAAAGTCATTGAAGCTGAGCAGGGCATTTGACTGCAACTCTAAAAATGCAGAGATGGTTAAATATTTTATTTATTAAGTCCAGTGGTAAAGTAACAATCAAGTAAGTATTTCATTGTTGGCTAAGCATGGATCATAATTTCCAGTGAATGAAAAAACTTTCCATATTTTAGAAGGGAGACATTTGAAAAAGACACTATAAAGCAGACTCTTCCATAATTCCTTAGAACAGCATCTACTCCATGAATAACTCAAGTGAAATAAATGCAAGATTATTCCAAAGGAAGCTCCTATCAAACATGAAAAAGTCCTCCACTGCCTTAAAAATGCACCATGCACACTTCTTTGTAATAATTGAAAAGCTTTCCTTAAAATATCACCCATATAAGAAAAAACAAGTGTGCCAAACGATTATTTTCTACCAAATAGTAACGGTTTATTAACCAAATGACAACATAAGAACTAAAAAGCAAAGAGAGAGAACTTAGCCTCACTAAATCTCCAGAATGACTCAGTAATACTACGAACAAATTAAATAAATGATGATAAATCTGGAAAAATATCACTACGAGCAAGAGGGCAGTGGCCCTTTTGCAGCTTCCTAGAAATGTTTGCATTCCTCACATTTTGTCACTGACCAGGAATGACTGTCTGACCTCAGCTATGCAATAGTCACACAAGAGAAGTCTCAAATCCAGAGAAAACAGTTGTTGCTTGTTAACATAGTGATGTTTAGTTGAATCAAAACTAATGTATCACAAAAACACTTTCAGTAACAATTCTGCAAATGGCAATTTTCACCTTCAGACTTCTGGATTCATGTTCCACATCCACATTCTTTCCAGCAAAAGTAGACTGTTTCCTCATCAGTTTAAACATTCTCATTGATGCCCTTCTTATCTCCCAACAAAACTTTTGGCTGCTCTGGTGCCCTCTGATATGCCATGGCAGCCATTCCATGATACACCCTGAAGAGAGGCTACCCAGCTGCTTCAAACCTGCTTCTCCTTCCTCTCAGCCCCAGGGCCATCCTATAGCTACAGGGAGAAAGCGTCACACCAACGACAGTGACAAAATTTTTGCACTGTTTCTGCCAGGCAAACACATACACTTAAATTAGGTCAGTGAGCAACAGGATATGAAACATGTGCAGCGTCATGTTTAAGGTGGATAACAGGTAGGCGACATTCCCTTGCAGTGAAGCACATCATACCCATGGTGGGAGCAGGGCTGATATTATTATGTCTGAACTCACGCAATCTAAGAGTATTGGCTGAAAAAATACAGCAATATTAGTTAGTCAGCTTCCACTGCAAGAACTGAGACCAAAGCCACTGACCAGTGCATCCATGGAAAAATCCCCACGGGATTCAGTTGGCCTTGGATCAAACGCAGGTTAAAAATTCATCTTTGCTTCTTCATTTAGAAAATAGATGGGCATTAGCAGCTTTATCCTATCAGTAGCATCTCCAGTGATGTGCAAAGGAACCTTAACAAAAGCCTGCTGTAAAAGGCAATTATTTCCATCACACATTTTATAGCCTCATACATAGCACTTTGCTATCTTTCTTCTTTTGGAAATACAGTTCTTGTACACATCCTTAAAAATATCAGCAGCTATTAAGACAACAAAGCAGACTAATACAGATGCACATAGAATAGCTTCTATAAAAATGCCCTGAATGGATTTTTAACCTGTTGTTAGAAACACACTGTTGGTTTAAAAAAAAAAAAAAAAAAGAGAAGAAAAAAGCTATAAACCAGTGATCTCAAATACGCCAGAAGAATGCACAGACACTGGCAGTTGCAAGCAAGTGATCAAACACTGGTGATAAGAAAAAACTGTAGTTCAAAAAAAGATATTTTTCCTAATTTCCAAAATAACTAAATTTTAGCATTTTTTACTGTTCTCTCATATGCCTTGAACTTCTAAAATACAAGTTCTCTAACATTAAAATACATCCATGATTGCATAATAAACAGTACTAAGAAAATAATTATTTGACATGTGATTGAGGATAAAGATTCTGTACATCTTGTGAGTTTTATTCCTATGGTATGTTAAACCCAGGGGTACTCTACCATGATACAATCCTACAAGAATCAGTGACATCCAGAAGCACACCTCAGCAGATGAGTTTTCAATTTAAGCAAGGATTCAGGAATGCTGTACCTCATAATGAGCAGGGCAGGAGGTGCTGCCAAAATGCATATAAATCAGGAATTCTTTACATAAATAAAATACTCTTAGGTTATTCATTTCAGTGATAAACTGCTTTTACACATTAGGCTGGGAAGAAGGAAGAAAGAAGGCAAAGCATCCCCCACTCAGAAATATCTGGCAGTCAGGTATTTGTTTTCTGTCTCTTCCTCACCTGCAAAGGCAAAAGCGTGTAGTGGGGTGAAGGGAGACCTGACAAGGCTGGTCCTCCCCACTGCCTTGGCAGAAACCCTGCTCAGCCACACCCAGGTCCTCTCCTTGCAAGGCTGTCGGGACACGTGCTCTGCTCTTGCTGCAGCACAGCGGTGCGGGAAGTCACAAGACGGTGACAGGACGTAGCTGCTCCAGCTGTGTTTCCAAGGCAATTCGTTCCTTGTGAACCTCCTGCAGGAGGGAGAGATGTGTGTTCTAACTTTTGGGATGCTCGAATGCACCACCCTGCTCTGGCGAAGGGCAGCCAGGCAAACCACTGGCATTGACTCAAGACTTGGGGCTCTGCTGTTTAAGTAACTGTCCTTGTGGTCTCAAAACACAGCACCAATTCCATATGACCCCCCTGAACAGCTTCTGCTGCCTCCTCCTTACAGGGGGGCAACACAGAGGTTTAACCATGTGCTTGGGTGACCATGGAGAGGAGCAGTCATCCACTGGCCAGTGGAACAGCTGGGACTGCAGCAAAGATAGCCTCAAATGGCCACTTTTACCAAAGAAAATCAGGCTATTTTGAAATAAGGTTTCCTTCAAAACTGCTTTTTGATAGTATTTTGTTCTACAACCAGCCTCTTTCCTCTGGGAAATGAACAAGACTTAGATTTTGCAATCTACCCCTGTGGCTGCTGCAGCAGGAAGATCATCAGTCTCAGTCAGAAACTAAGCATGAAGGCTTTGGGGACCGGTGATTTTCGGAAAGCTCTCCTTGTCTCAAGGGTGCCCCTGTATGGAGAGGCACCCAGCTCTCGCTGACCTCCCATCAAAGGGCTCCCTGCCAGTGTGGGAGCTGGGCTGAACTATGCCTCCTCCAGGCTTTGGTTCCCCATTTGGGCAGGCTCAGAGCCCCAGCAGGGGAGTGCACTTGAACCTTCCCCATCCTCAGTGTAAGATGTGCCTGAGGAGTACCCATCAAGTCTTCTGGTCTCCATAAAAACAGCAGAGCCCTGTTTTATCAGAAAGTTTCCAGGCAGCAACACAGCTTAAAGGACAAGCTCTTGTGTGAACTTAGGCAAACCTCTATGACTTTTCCTGCTGTAAAACACAGGTAATAGCACTGGCCGGCTGAAGATGGGAGCAGGTAAGACCTGAGTCAAGGAATGATGGCAATGTGCTGTCATTAAAAGCTTTCATCTCTATGCTTATTTCAATTACTGTTCTATATTTTGCTCTGATTTCAGTGCAGAGCATCCACCCTCAATCTCTCTTGGGAGATCCTTGAAAAGCAGTTAAGAAATTACGTTATGCAAAGTTGAACATGCAATCAAACTTCCCCCCTGACCGAAAAAAAAAAGTGCATCTGCAGGTTCACCACCCTTTCCAGACAAGCATGTTCATAACATGCAAGGAAGAAAAAGCTGTAGGAGATAAAAACCTGAAGTCTGTACTACATTTGGACTAAGACAATGGAAAAATGAAGAACTGATATTTATAAGAAAACAGCCCCTTGGGAACACATTAAAGGACAAGTCAGCAGACATTAAAAATCAGTGTTAGATGCTCACATAAAACATGGTCCATGCATCTCAAATGCCTGACTCCAGGAGACAATTATGTAGCACAACTGATCAGAAGACAAGAAAGCTTGGCTTGAGTTGGTCTTCTGCAGCAGGTGACACAATCACATCAAACTTTTCAGAAAGATGAAGTTCATTCTTTAGACTTATGCTGCCAGTGGAGCTGTAGGCTCATAGGTTGTAATTTTTCACAGCGAGCACCATCCTACCCACATATACAATACAGTTATTCCCTTCTTGAAAGCAGGAAGGAATGAAATAGGTCTCATCTGAGAGGATGAACAAGATTCTCTGCTGGAGGTGACACATAACTGATTACAAGGAGTTTTGTCACTGATTTGCAATGCATTCCTTACCTTCAGCTGCTGCTGGAGCTCACTGTTCAACCTGGCGAGCACAGCATTGGCTTCTTTGTTCTTTCGTATGGCAGTCTGAATAGCCCTTTTCTGCTTGGAAGACTGTCTGCCAGACAGATAGATACAAAACATTTCAATTAAGAACCTCAACAGTGGCTGATGCCAGAAGACCAGCCATCCATTTTGCATGACTGTACTCTATACACACTGGACTATGCTTCAAAGACAAGGTACAAACTACAGATTCAAGAGAAGAAAAAGGCAACCCTGGAAATTAGATGCCTGAATCAGGTAGAGTTTTTGAAAGTAAAACAGTCACAACCTGTTAACATGAATGACAGAAACATTTTAGGCTGTCTCAATTATTTCAAAATCACTTCATTCTCATTGAGCTTAAGAACAATCCCTGCATAGCTGTGGTTATTGTAGCATCTTTGCACTAGCTGTTTTCAGACACTTGTAGAGTTTAGAGAGTCAGAAGTGGCTACTGCAAAATATAAAAATCATTCTATACAGAAATAAAGGACATAGGCATGAAAACGCTGTCTCAGATTTTTGGAGCACTGCTGATTCTGATGGCTTTTTACTTCAAAAATTAATCTTTCATTCAAAGCAGTCATTTCCACCCAAACCGCCTGATATTACAAACAGGAACAGAGGAATGGCTTATGGACTTTCCTCATCTGTTTTGATGCTCATTATTATTACTTCATAGCCTGTGGTAACTGATCTGGAGGAAATGACAGCTAGGCAGACAGGTACAAAAAGAGACAGCTCTGTATGTAAGGACCATCCTATTCCAAGAAATGGAGATAACAACAGGAAAAGGAAAGAAAATACAGAATATACTGGCTCCGATATCCAATCTCTCATCCAAAAAGATTATTTTAAAGTTTTACATGAGGCTAAAAGAGCTCTTTAATGCCAAATTTGATCTAAACCAGATGCCCTATTTAAATACAGTCCGCAGTGGCACACAGTCCCCATTAGCTCTTCTGTCTTAACAGAGCTGATGGCACTGATCTTTGCAACAGAATCTTTTTCACAGCACAGCAACAGGACTTTATGCTGTTATCTTCCAGTGAACTGTCAGTTTTCTGCTTCACTATTTTGGTTCAAACTACTCTCCATAGACTATAAAGTAATAGATGATGCAAAAAAAATAAAAGCAGGGCAATATATGTCTGTGGCCATTTAAACATTTTAGGAAAGATACAGACAAGACGGGATTGAGATGTTAACAAATGCTGTTATCTCTGAACCACTATGGAATATGCACTCCCAAAACACAAAATAGCACTTTAAGAGCATCCTAGGAGTCTTATTACTTATTCTAATCTCCAATTATGCAGCACAGATTCAGTCTACTGATAAACAGTTTGCCAAAAAATGCTCAATTGCTTTGGGCAGCTTGGTTTTGTTTCAAGCTGAATCAGATATCTTTGCAAGGCTCCGGGTGACAGTGGGGTATAATGTTTGCACAGTCTTTCAGTTGAGGGAGATGCACAGATCCAATAGGGCTTCAAGTGCCTTTGTTTACCATTTGTACAGCCCCTTCTCCACTGCTATTAAATACACATACAAGTCTTTGCTGCTGACAGCTTTGACAGCTGTATTTATGAGCGCAAACAACACATGTTGGGTTTGGCCATTACTGGATTATTACAAGTGGCTCAACTCACACCACTGGCAAGCTCATTTCCAATATGCCTTGCAATAAAAAAATATCACAAGGATATAACCAACATCAAGCATTTCATGACTGAGTTTCCCGGGCATTTATTTGGTCATATCTGTCCAAATGAAGGACCAAAATTCCAGAAGATGTGCACAAGGCAAAAACATACACCCTCACATATAAAAGTTGTGTTAGAGATGCTGGCTGAACAGCTAGGCTTGCTCTTCAGACATGTCTACCAGGTACAGAAGTAAGACACCTTTGAAGAGGTTATCTATCAATCAAATACCACCAACAGTCACTACAGGCTTAGTCTGCATTCGAGAAGACCAATGTACATTTCAGAGACCTGTATGAAGTGAAGCACTCTCAAAACCATAACTATTAAGCACAGAATTATGCAAAGAGGAAACCCTGCCACATCAGATCTCATGGTGCAGTTTGGCATGCTAAGTACAGGTTTTTACTTTTGAACTGGGAGATGAGCCTTGGCTGCTGGCTGGGAAGAAGTCACATTTATAGTGGGAGAAAGCTCAGGGGTCTCCAGCCCTTGTGCCTCTGTCCGGAGCTTCCTGCGGGCAGGTTTGGAGGGCGGCTGAGCAAGAACAACCTCCTGAAAGGAAGAAGCACAGCAACATTAAGTCAGGCCATATGTGTCCCATCATTAGGCTGGGGAATATTTGTGACACATAAATTGCTGACAGCTGGACAAAGATTTCATAATTTAAAGAGGTACAGAGCTTAATTCAAATCTGGTAATAGCTTCTCACTTTTCTGACTTTGAAAAAGGAACAATAACTCTCGTAGTCCCTTAATGAATTAAATGATTATACCAGTGTTTTGTCTTCATCGGGATTGTATTGTGTAGCTCTGTGTGCAATGGGCAAAGGTGGAGGGAGGGGTATAAATATATATACTGGCCCCCAGTTGACCCAAAAGCATTAAAACCAAAGCAAGATTTAATTTTGATTATGCTCAGTTGGTAAGAATCAATAATGAATCAATCAATTGTATCCCATCTCAATGCCTCACACATCTGGTGTGGAGTTTCTCCCTTCTCCCCTCCTCTCTTACATGAAGCAACACTGAAGATAGCTTAGAAATACAAATATATAAAATTATCCATGCAAAATTAACATGTTGGAAGTATAGAAGGCCAGTTATTTCTCTTGATAAATTACATCAAATAAATAGTGTGGGTTTTCTAGGTCAAACAGAGTCTTGGATTTTTATGACTTCAGTGGTAAGAAGAGTTTTAATTATTTTAAATTAAGACATCATTTCTTTAGCAATGAGAACAATTTCAATGCCTTATAGCTGTTTTAAAACTGAAATATAAATATATCATTTTCAGTGTATTTTATTATTGGATTTGTTTTACAAGGGATATAACTATTACTGCCTCATTTCATGAATGAGAAAGCTAAGACTCAAAAGTTGAAGGGACTTGAGAAAGATTTTTTTAGCACCACAGACAAAACCAGAGACCAAATTTTCTTATTGAACAGTTTACTGGGCTAGAGTACATGCATTACTAAGTTTTGACCAAATGTTAGTAAAATAAGAAAAAAATAAATGGGGAAATATTTAATGACACAGCAATTATGAGAAAAAAAACAACACAGTAATAAGCAGCCTGACACAAGAACAGACCACTATGAGTGATACAAAATGAAACCAGCATAAGATCATCAATCATTAGTATTAGAGGGATTGCAATTATTAAAGGAATTTGAATTATAAGGAAAAAAGGGTTTCAACATTAAAAAACAGTTCTGTCATTACTGGAAAAAAAGATCTAAAAATATTATGAGATGTTCTGATCAGGACATCAGCACATCATGACTGCACAGGTCTCTGGTAATACCATGCTCTGAAATCCTGTGCACATGTACAAGTCCCTACAAACACCACATGTGGCAAGTGAGGAACTTGTGTATGCCTTCTACAAGTATAAACTGGTGGGATGCTAGACACACAATCCCAGTCTACCTTAAACTGCCCAAACCCTACCAAATCCACAGGATAAATCCCTCTGCCATTTCAAACACAATACTGTAAGCAATAATCCAATACGTAAAAGCAGATCCCTCTGCACAGCTTCTTTGGCTGCCTGTTGCTGCACAAGGCTTTGGAAGGTGGGTCAGCACCACAACAACAACCTGCCTCCCACGCCCCACAGCCTGGGGCTTCGCTGCATTTTTGAGATCCAGGTGGGATAAGGGTGAGCATGAAGTAAGTAGATTACCAAGACTTCATTTCCCCAGCAGGGCTACAAAGCAGAGCAAGGAAGAAGCTGGGACAGGCTAGAAGTAGCATGTGATGAACACTACAAGAACGAGGACACTGCCTGGAAAGCCCTATCACATACAGAAAATGATGACACTGGACATTTGTCTGTGCCTCCCTTTAGAGTAAGAAGGGTGATGGTGCTCCCTGGGCAAGGTACACACTACACACAGCACCTGCAAACAGTTCTTGGCTGGGCTAAGCAAAGGTCTTGCAGGTGCTCCCTGGCTGCAGGAGGGGCCAGAGGGACGAGAATCTGCATTTGCCCCCTATCAAAACCTGTTCTGTCTGGAGCTGGTGGAAGGAGGTGGTGGGAGCATGACCAGGAGAGGGGAAATGCTCACAGCCACTGCTAAGGCCAGTCCATCCCTAAGCAAGGCCCTTTTTGAAGAGTGCCATTGCAATTTCAGTGCTTACTTTATACAATGATATGCTCATACAAAAACATATTAGAAACTGCACATCTTGAGCAAATATCTCCCAGTCTATGTACATTTAGTGGCAGATCCTGACCTCTAGCAAACAGGTGTGTTTACATCAAAATTAAATCCTCAATAACTGAAACCAAGAAGTGCAAGAACTACAGCGAGACAAGGGTCGAGTACAATCAAACTCTTTTTTTGTCTTCCCTAAGGCTCCACAAGGCTCCCTAAGGCTCTCCTATTGATTTTGAAATAAATGGCAAGCTGCCTCTCTCAAAGCACATGCATCAATGTGTATGGACTAAGAGCTTCTTAATGATTTATCCAAGTTGATGTCACACACGATCCCAGTTCTCTCCAGCGTCTTGACCTCCACAGAAGGTAAACATGTGAAAACATAACCCTAACCCTCTGTTTAATTGCTTTAAAACTTAAAACAACCACATCTGTTGATGAAGGCAAATCACTCCATAATGGTACACAATGTGTGCAGGTCTCACCTTTTTTGCTGAACTGTTTTCTTCTGCCTGCGATGGGGGTCTATTCATCTGAGGATGTAAATCAACCTCAGATGGTTGCTCTGTCTGCAACAACAAATCAGTCAGTGCTACACCCAGTCACATACAATAAAGTCAATGAAAGGAAATGTTACACACAAAAGAAAAGTTACTTTAACAATTCAACAGTAGGGAAAATGGAGATCTCGGGTGACAGCTGAATGGATGACATATGTCTTTTGCAGATTTTTAATGAAACCATTTTCTTGCATTTTACTGTGCTTGGAAAACAGAAGAAAACTTTGTGAAGCATTAGAAACTGATGAATGTAAACAATCTAATACTCACAATTTCTTCTAGAGTTACCCATATGGCCTAGATACTTAGAGAAAAACTAAGGAGGGTGGATAAAAGCTAGAAAGATCTTGGATGCACCCTGTCACCTTATTATCACCTGAAACCGATGAAAATTCACTGGAGTAAACCTCTGTCTTTGAAGTTTGCAAGGCTGAAGTGAGAAAGCATGAATCATACCAAAAATTCCAGCAAAGTTACTGAAAACACGAGTCATAAAAGCAGACAAATAAATCTTCCCTCCTCCCTTCTCACGTTTCAAACAGAAACTGGGATGAACACTCACCACCCAGGTCTACACATCTGCAAAACAAAACATCCTCCCGCCAACATATCTGACTGAGCAGCAAATTAAAACAGAGGGTTAATCCCTTGCTTTGCCTTTTGTGAAACCTCTCTGCATCTTTTGACAGGGCACAGCGTAGGGAAGGGTGGCAGGATTTGGAGTTGCCTGTCCCTGGGCACATGGCAGCAAACATGGTATAAACATAGTGCAGTTGTTTTCTGTCCAGAAAGTACAGACATGCTCTCCAAGATGGGGAAGGCAGGTAGAAGCAGAAGGCTGAGGGCACTTGGCACCAGCAGACAGCCTCTTCTCCTCTTTCCCAGCTTCTGCCAAGTTGGAGCCACACTGGCAAGAGCCCCCAGGCAGAAGGGGCAACCTGCCATTCTGCTCCCTCCACAAGAAAGGCTCATTTCTATACAAGTGAAAAACCAAGCCTGAGGCAAACCTCAAACTTTGAAGGGACCAGAATTTTAGCCATAATAACTTGTTGCGCACTGAAGAACCTAACTCACTGTTGCCAAGAGGTTTCTGCATAGGCCCGCCAAGCTCTGTAGCAGTCACAAGTTTACCAGTGCTCAACTGTAAGTTATACAAAAATGACAAAAAGCACAGATTTTGGTATATTTAAAAAGGAGGAATTTTTTCATACGACTTTCATTTTTTCCATAACAGACAGAATAAGAGCTGTACAGGAAGGTACAGGGAAAATGTGGTTCTGTCAGGTTACTGCTGTTCTCCAACCATATGGTGTCAAACATGTGCACAGAGGAGGGAAATTTGGAATTTATTTTTTTAAAACACATGTGAAATCCCCCAGGGGAGAGGGAAAAGGTATTTTGACTGACAAGATCTCTCTCCCACCCTCTTTTAAGTGTGGTACATCTGTAGTGTTACTTGATGGTTAAAAAACCCCAAAACCCCTCACACTGTAATATTCCAGTATCTGAATAATATCTTGATTTTTAAAAATTTTAATAACTACTGAATACTAACATTTGAATTCTGAAAAGCTGTTTATGTATTGAAGAGCTTCCTCTCTAACTGTAGATTTCTGGTCCAATGAGAGTGAAATGGTAAAAAACCAACCTTTTTTTCTGTCTATAAAAAAAGTCCATTGAATGCAACAGAGCATTTTTTATATCAGCAAAGCTGAGTAGCCCATAACCTCTCTGATTTCTACAACCACTTTTTCTGTGTTTGAAAGAAATGAAGGCTCTAAGCACTGGTAACAGCAGCCTGGCAAAGTCTGCAAGGCTTTCGTGAATGCTTCGGGGATAGAAAAGCTCAAATAACAAACAGAACCACATCGTAAATTTGGTCCACATCACTTTGACAAATCTTTCATTCACTTAAGGACAGCAAGAGTAAACCCAGCCTTTCAGAGAGCCATGTAATATGCATACTATAAATTCCTCATGGTATAGCTTTGCTGCACAACCCACAACAGTGACAAGGTACATGAGAGACAGCTCCTAACGACCCTTCTTGGACAGGAAGTCCTAGAACTCTCCCTAACCTGGCCAGGCTGGAAGTTTCTGGTGCACACACTCTGACTTATTTCACATAATGAATTAAAAAAAATAAATGAGACCAACCCCATGTTATTTATGTATAGATAAAAAAATGCAGCTTTTGAAGAACCAGTGTGTTCAAACGCTGTAGGAGTAATTGAATAGACCAGTACTCTACAATGTCAGTTGCAAACAAGCGGAAAAAGTCATGGTAAGATAAAGGGCCTGGGGGGGAAGAAAAAATACCAAAACCCAAACCTCAAACTTTAGCAAAAACACCCTTTCTTCTTCTTCCTCTCTTCCCTTTTTTTTTTATTTCTTTTTATTTTTTTTTTAATGGTGTCATTGCAGAAGAACACTGCTTTAAACTGAAGAGAACTGAAAAAAAGAAAAAAAGGGTAAACTTTGCACCCTGGTAAAAGCAAACATAAATTGCAGGGATGATGCCAAAATTTCCAACAGTTTGGTATCGCCGTTCCTAGTGATGCAAGACACATTTTTTGTGAGCTGAGGGCTGTGATGTGGCTGTGGCAGCTGTGCTGCAGGGCTGCGGTACCCGCTGCCTGAGGCTGGGTCACTGGTCTGGCCACTTCTCCCTGCTGCCAGGATGGAGGATGGCAAAGCTCAGCAGCCAGCGGAGCAGGGACTGGTAAAAATAAAGAAATATCTGACAAAAAAAAAAAAAATAAAAAAAAAAAAAAAAGGGGGAAAAACCCCAAAGAAACAACTAGTTCTGGTGATGCAGCTCATGCATAATGAATGAAACCGAGCGACTGACATGTCCCTAAAGTGCCACCTAGTGGCATGTGGGACAGGCCATTTCTGAATACTTTGCTCGGAGGAAAGTACCAAAAAAAAAAAGGTGTTTGCATCACTAGGAGCCTGCAGATTGAGCCTGCCCCAAGGGTACGCTGCCACTGGGCATGCTGAGCCTCGGCTCTTCCCAAAGTCACCTTTCCCTCTCACGCAGAAACCAGCTCTATACATGAATTATCTGCTGTCAGAGTTACAAGCTCTCCCCTAGAAAGACCTCCACTTCTCAGGGCAATGACTCTGACACAAGAGCCCAAGCGTAAAAACAGATCTGTGTGCTGCTGCAGGGGATTTTGTTCAGGGACAGACAGCATTTAACCCAGGCAAAAATTTTTTAATTCCGGCAAAAATGTTTTGTTAACTGTATCATGCATCAATGCAAAGGTTTGCTGATGCAGCTAACACAACAAAGTCTTCTCTGAGAAGCTTTACAAATACATCTGCAAGCTGATGTCTCCCCACATTGTCCCGACACAGATTCTAAAGGAAAAAAAACTGGTGGTTTTTCTTTTGGCAGAGGGATTCCTTGCAGATTTCCTTCCCTTCACTGATTTGGATATGGGGTGAAAGCCAGTAGTAGTAGCCTTCTAGTATGGGCAGAGTGAGCCTGGCTCAACAGTACTCTGGTCCAAGCTCCTGCAGCGGCATACAAGGAAAAGGTGATCCACCAGGAGCAGCTGAGGTGGGTTCTCTTTAGTTCTTTTAATACCATGCTTAGTATAGTCTCTGGGCAACTAATCTCATTCAGAAACACAGCCATAAACTACCTCCTTCCACCACAGAAATGTCTTAGAATTTTCCCACATATTGGAAACTTAGCACATTTATATTTAAATACTTCACCATTGGTACATAAAACTGAAAGATTATACATTATACAATACGGTCTTTCAAAGGAAATTTCAGTTATAGTAGTGGAGAAGTGCTTCAATGGGGATGTCTCACTCACGTCCACAGAACAGAATAAGCTATTGACACTCTAAGTGCTGCTGTGCTGGCTGGTACGGTTGGGAACACACCCAGGGTTACAGTAGATGAGCAAAGAATATCCTGCTCATCTGCACTACCAGCAGTGCAAACAGAGGCTGCAGACCAGGCCTAAGAGTATCTTGATTTTGGGAAGCAGAGTTAAGCGACCATAGAAAAGAGCAAGACAGTGCCCTATTCCAAACCTCCTGAAGAGATTAGATTCTCTTTGCAGAGACCAGTGTGTTATTAACAGACAGTATCTACTTTTTCCTCAGCACAGTCTTGAATTTTCTGGGAAGAGCCATAGTCTTCACATTCTTCCAGGCAAAAGGTAAAACTGGCCAATGAATTTTCTGTGCAACAGCCACAGCCAGAGCCCAACCTGTGGCCTATGGCCAACACTGAGCATTAGGACAGATAATTCCTCATCATTAAGGACAGCATTAGGAATTGCAAATGCTCATTATTTCATCACATGAGCCTTGACCAGACATTCATAATCTCCTCACTGCTCCATGTGATGATACTTAACAGCACCTTTCTAAAAGAATATGTAACACTCACTTAAGCACTAAGTGTTTGAAAGCCTTAGATAAAAGATTTTCGTAACTGTAAAAGAACACAGCATCTTAACAACTGGGTCTTTGCTTACATTTCCAGTTCTGTTGTTTTGCAATGCTGGATTATATGTAGATTTCACACTCTCATTTCAAGATAATCCATAACTGATCTTCCAGAACACAAGGTCTACATGGACCTTTCATATTTCTGTTACCTGAGATGCTTTTTGTAAGAGGTGAAATATATATTCAGTCTTTCACACAATTCAATTTTGCCCACACTTGTGCTCCAGGTTAACTTTACATATGGAAATAGTCCCATTGTAGTCAATGGAACTACTCACAGAAATGAAATTATCTCTGTGCATTCACTGAAGTAGCCTATAATCATTACCTACACAGTGCCACTGCTTAGCTTTGTAAAAAAAGTATTGAGAATAGCTTATCTGTAAAAAAAAGAGGGATACTACATATACTTAACACTCCGTATGTGCCCATTGCAATCTTCTATCATCTCTACATAAGTTCATTTAATAGGTATTTTGCTCCTTTCTAAACATTCATATTTTTGTGCTTAAAGCCAATTTCTGAGAAGTCAAGACATCTCAATTCCAGTTTCTGTGAGTCTTCTGCATCCCACACTGAATCATCAATTCTTTTTATTGCTTGTTACAAAAACTGAAAATGGTAAGACAGGAAAAAACCCACAGGGATGCAAATGCAACAAGCTGCCAGGGTCTTAGTGTGCTGACTGCTTTCTCAGCACTGTGCAGCCCTGAAGTTTTGATAAGCTTTTTCTTTCCCTGAGCTATCTGAGAGCTGGTGATAAGGTTGAGGAGAAAGGCAGTAAATACAAACAAATTGCTGCAATGTTCAGCTCATTCGCAAGGAAAGAATAGGACCCAGATGGAAGCATTAACAATCTGTTTTAATGCTTCAACTTCCACAAAACCAGATTAACGGAAGCTAGAAAGGGCTACGTGAATTCCACTACAGATACAGACATTGAGTTCTTAGCTTCTTTTTATTGTTGTTTTTATGATAAATGTGAAGCCAAGTTAAAAAATTATTACAACATATTTTAATTAAGATACTCTCCCAAAAACCTCTTTGGAAAGGATTTTATAGCATCCATCAACTACTCCTCAAATTCAATTTTAACTGTGCTACTTTTCCACCACTTCTTAAATCATAATTTATTTTGTCTGGCCATCTTAGATTTAATATATAATTTTCATGACAGGAAGATAATCCACTTATATTAAAGTGGCAGATGGCAAAATCTTTCATGTTATGGAACACTTTCAGTTTCATTACTGTTACAGCCTTCTTCAGTACTTATTGCACTGCTTATACCAGGTATGTTATTCTGCAGCCAAAATCATGGAGATGATCAAAAAAACCACCCTCTTCTAGCACAGTGATTGTAAATGCAAGCTAACAAGTATCCTTTGGTTTAATATAAAATGGTTGTTTGGGAGAATACCATCAGATATACAAACAGCAGGATGCTAAAAGCAAAATCTTACTTTTTTTGGGGGTAATTTATTTATATAACAAAAATGTTTCTTCCTGTAAAACTCCAGGTGCCCTGCCAGCACTTGAAATTCCTCACATAATTTTAGAGAGTAAAGGAATTCCTCAGTGGGCCGAATATTTTCTCCAAACAACTTGGTAAGAGGAGATAAGCAAACCTGTATCTCTGCTTTACCCAAAGATGCTGGTAGTGGGGGGATGCCTGGACCACCTCCCAGCACAGAGCTTGCACATGGCCAGCCTGCTCAGGAGGCTGAGAGGTCTCAGCAGGACAGACAGGAATCCTGCCCCATCTCTTGGCCTCAGCACCACACACCAGCATGGGCATGATGGTTACAAACCCAGCCTGAGCATACCCCACACTCGTGGCTCTCCATGGATTCAGCAGAACGTGAAGGCATGTTAGTAGAGACAACTTCTTGAACTGTGTCCCAGTTTTCACTTGCAATTCGGGATGATAAATGGCCAAAAAGCTTCAAGGAATTATGAAGTATCAAGTAACATTTGGAGAGCAGAACATATAATATGTTAAAAAGAATAATATCTTTGCTTTCCAACACCACCAGATGCCTGTGACTGGGCAGGGTGACCCACCCATCATCCCTCACAGTGCTTCATTTCCACGATTTCACCAAATCAATAACATCTAATGGTAATGATGGCTACTAAACTGACAGCTGAATTCTGAGCTCACATAACACAGTGAGATTTTAATCTTCAGAGTTGCACTGTACTCAGGATATTTCAATTTGATAATGTTAACAGCTGCCTACCTATTCCACTTCACTTGAATGCTTTTCCTTCACCCATAAATTTTCAGTGCCTGCCAAAGCTGCCAGCATGGAACCGGTGGGAAAAACACATCCCAAGGTCTCCAGAAACAAAAGTCCAGCACAAACCAGTGTGAATTTACAAAACCAACAGGCTTAAAATTTTGACTCTGGGAAAAGTGACTAGGAACATCAGTTTTTTCAGCCAAGATATACAGAGTTTTCTTCCAGTTCCACTGTTTTCAAATCCCCTTATACAGTACAGACAGGATTGAAGATATGCCTTCATTACTGGACAGGAAGGTACTGAAATAGAGTAATTTAAATAAAGGAATGTTGATCTAATTGGCCAACACTGCAGATAGTTAGCTGATGTTGGATAAAATCCTAAAGTTATAGTTGTTCTACACTGTTCATCTGTAATTCCTATTAACATAAATATGTTACTAAATCTCCCACAGAAAGCAGCTGTGATAAATGACTTCTGTAGGCTTAAAAGCCAACAGTAATAAAGTATTATTTCCATTAAAAAACCAACAACAACAATGCTTATATGAGATGAGGATAAACCTTTGGTTTCAGTGGAACATTATTCATGAGCACCCAAAGTTATTTCCTATCTGAAATATGTGTCCCTGCAAAACAGCTACATAGCTATTGCCTTCCTACCATGATTCTTGCAAGTCCAAGTTACACCAATTTTCTCTGTACAGCCCTGGATCTGCTCAAAAGTTTTGAGGCCATCTTTATGCCATTCCTCCTCAATGACTTAAGTTTACTATCAAGTTAGGAACAAAGGATAGGGAAAACTTACTCAGGCCACTGAATTCTGTTCTCTACAAGCCCAGAAATAAACTACAGTAGGTATTTCAACAAGCTACAGGTTATTTGTTCTATTACACTATCACTTGAGGTGAGGGAATGATGATGAGGATGACACAAAAAACACACCTAAAAATTTTTTAAAAAACAACAAAAATTAAAAGTAATAAACAAAAAAGGCAGAAAAACCATAACTACAGCATGCCATGGGAAGTTAGCAGACAGGTAAGGCCTTGCCCATGTCCTAAGTCTTTACAATAGCTTGCAGCATATTAAATACTTATGGTCCAAAGAAATTGAGAAACTGATACAGATAAAATTATCCTTAAATCCAAGCCAGCTACTTTAGACTTGATAAAAGGTGACAAGTGCTACTAGAGATTAAGAGGGTGTCAGTGAAGATACACACAAAAGTACAACACTTCAAAATAACATATTATCCAAAAAAAACCCTCCTAGTCTTTGTATAAGCCTGTTTCTATACATAATCTTTCCAAGCACTCTTTACATAAATGAGGCAAAATTTTAATTACTTTCTTTTTTTTTTTAATATGAAAGCAGTATGAATTGATGATTCTAATAAAACATTTCATACTGCAACTTACAATGTCTTACTGAAAACATCAATTCAAAATGGTTTGCAGTGCGGAGAGGTATGGGCTGGAATTTGGGTTAAAAGATCATAAATCGGAGATAATGGTGTATTCACATTATTTAAACTTGCCTTCTGTTCATCTTTATTTATAGTCACCATAGGGACCTCAGATAAAAGCACCGCTGCACCAGAGGAGCATCCGGTGAAAGCTCTGAGGAAAACTTAAGTACAGTTCACAGACTGATACAAAGCTGACAAAATGCTGACTTTGGCAAGTGAGAAACATTCCGAGGAGAAGGAGCTTTTAGAGGCCATCAAGAAGAAAGAAACACAGAGTTAAATCCACCAACTCTAAAAGCTGTTGTAGAAGTAAAAATAGATGCAGTCACCACCTGTAAAGGTGTCTGCCCACCAGAGGTGTGGAACAGCATGGGCTGGCAGCAGCAACCCAGAGCAGAGGCAGCCCCGCTGCTATTTCCCCATAAACTGGCCAAGTCCTCACAGCATCCCAAGACTTGAGCCTCTCACAGTAAGCCTGTGATTCCCCTGAGCTGTGGAGTCAAGACCACAGCAGCATTAGCTCTAAGTGTTACCTCGTCCTGTGCTCACCCAGAAATACAGTTGTTTTCCTTCGTTATTCAGCTGACCGCACTATGGAGGCAGAGTTGGATGTGGACGTAATTAGTAAGTTTGTGATATGACTAGAGATGTTTGGCACACTCTGAACAACCAGTGATTCAGTAACTCACCAAGGCTGATTACCTTGGAGGTTCTGACAAGAAAAATAATATTTTCCTAAAGGTTGAAGTAAATTCTACTAAAAAAACTAGCAACACAGGACTAAAGTCAAGATGCCATTTCTATATTGCTATTGATTAAGCTCACAGCAGGACTTCTGCTCCACTGAAATGTAATATCTATCCCTTGGTACCTCTCTTTTATGCACTTTGGTCTTTACATCCCATGAGCCCTTTACTCTCACTCTGAAGAGGCAGCTGGTTCAGGCTTCTCAGCCATCCACAGAAAACTGTAGTCTTCAGAAAGAAATTATTTCCCCTCCATCAACTGATTTCCGAAGCTGAGCCAAAATAATCACACCATGAGCATACTTATAAGGTGCACGGTCACCTGAAATATGCAGGGTTTGCTTCATTTCCAAGCTACATTTGTCATTCACAGTGCTTAACTGCAGGCATATAGCAAAATGTTATGATAATAAAAAAGGAGTTTCAATAACATTGTTGAAAAATAAGTTAAAGCAGAAATTTAAGAAGAATTTGATAAATCTTGAAACAGGAAAAAGCTGAATGTGCAATTTCAGCATCATGGCTTTTCTTCAGTTCTTGATCCTGTCTCAACTTTGAAAGTAGATCCCTCTCTCCAACTTCTTCATGCTCTTTAAATCAAGGGCCCCCCTGGACTAATGTAATCCATATGCTTACTGTTGCTCACATGGTATTTGCAAGGGTCAGCTCAGCTGAATTATGACCCCATCACACATAGTTCCCTACTGTCGGCTACCTCTATCACGCAAAGGCATACTTGGAGATAAAATAAACAATGTGATGAGTGTGAAGTTTATTATGTTTTCAAGAACTGGTTTTATGTACATTTTTGACAGACATCAAAACAATACTATTTTGATAAGATATTTGATTTAATATCTTTAAATATAATCAGAAATAAATTAAGTAAATGTGACACATGTTAGTAAAGCATCAGTTGCATATTCATTACTGAGCAGACACAGAAGCAACTCTTTTTTTCCCTTTTAGAAATCAGACTTTTGTATTGGAGGGGACTGGATCAAGAATTTCACATGAGGATCTTCTTGTGTTTACCATTTTAGAAAGGTCCTACATTCTACACGGTCTAGTGTAGGATGAGCAGTTGGTTCAGTATTTGCTAAGGAAGATGCTGGACATGCATAAATAAATTAAGTTCTCACTCTCCCGCTAAGGAAACGCAAACTGATCACAGGACAAGAAAACGAACAACTAACAGAACCTTGCTTGAAACCAATGGTTTTTTTTGTCTAAGAACAGGATTTGCTGTATTTATTGTGTTTCCCAATGACAGTAAGAGGGCTTGCACTGCACAGAGCCAGTGCTGTGGGAAGCTGGAGCATCGGCAGGAGACTGGATTGCAACAGCAGCTGCTGCAAGCATACAGCTGTGAGGTAGGGAGCTGTGCTGCCCAAATCAGGGGAAGCCAGAGGGAAACACTGCTCTCCAGGATGTGTTAGACAAAGCAGGAATGCGATGGGTGCCCTAAGGAGCATGTGCCATACTGATGGGGAGAAAGCATGCAAGCTCAACCAGGATGCTCCACAGTCCTTGAGGCAGAAGCTGACTGCACTCAGGTGTTAAAGGGCTGGGGAGAGGAAGAGAGAAACAAGCTGCTGGTGGAGCTGGGGATGGCAACAAGCCTTTAATCATTTATATCATAAGTACTGTGCAGTAGAAGGTGTTCAACAGCACATTTAAGAGTAGATTCAAAACTCAAGTGATGACCATTTCTGGCCCAAGGAAGGTATCTCACCAGCTTTTTATACTTAATGGGCTGTCAACTCCCCTGTGGACTTGTTTTCTATTATACATTTCACCTAAAGGACTAATATATGAAGCATAATGCTGCCTAAGACTTAACACAGCCAACAACATAAAAAGAACAGGATGCTGATCCTCCATCATTTCCTAAAACATGAAGTAGTATCTGGATGCAGACATGCGTGATTTTCTCAATTTGTGTTGTGCTGTGGTTGTATGACACTAAAAAAAACAAAAACCAAAGACTTGTCATAAAAACAAATCACTAATGCTTTGAAACTTAACAACTTGGCATCGCATTTGCTTCCTTTTAGCATTATTTTTTAAACCCACGGGTGAAATATACTCTTACGTGCCGTGGTTCCCTTAGCAGACGTCCTCTGAGCATTTGTAGCTTGAGAAGCAAATAGCACACATCAAACCCATGCCTTCACATATGAAACTTTTTAGTAGACTAGCCTTGCTAGCCTTTAATTTGCAGTTAGGTCTAGTGGGTGCATGTCAGCTCCACTACAAAGAGATTTAATTAGTCTGTAATTTGATGCTGCAACACACCAATTAGACAGACCAGTAAAGGAGGACATGGAACCACAGAGCAAACTGAAGATTTGCACGAACCTGGAAGCAAGGACAACTGCTGTGTCCAAGCCAACTAGTGCTAATCACTGCAGTGGCAATATAAATAAGCAAATAATACAGAGAAAAGGGCTAAAGCTTTGTCCATACCTGAGACACAGAAGGTCGAGGGGGCAGTGCAGGTGGTGGTGGGGGCAGCCAGCCGGACCTCACAGCTGAACAGTGGGAAAAGAAGAAGATGATGATAAAAAAAACCCGCAACCAAACAAAACTACAGTAATTCAATTCCAAGTAAAACCAGAATTAATTCCCATGAGAAGTTGGAATTCCTCCTAGTGAAGGGGCAGTATATAACATTTAATAACAGAAACCAAACTTGATCTTTACTGAGCAAAACCTTGTTTGAAATAACTTCACGAGTAGTGAAGGAGTTGTGATTTAATTGCTGAAAAACCCCCAATGTTATGATAAAAAGCTGAGATAGAAGCCAGTCAGTCATAAAAGCTGTAGTTAAAACAATCCAATTCCAGTTAAAGAAACCCAGAAACAGGGCCCTCTTGTCCTCAGGACTGTGTTCTTTGTCATTAACAATATTGCCCTTCTTAAAAGTGATATTTTAACATCCAATGTAGACACTGGCATTCACTTCAGATAAAACACACTACAGTACAGCCTTAGAAAGAAAACATCTGCCATGGAATTAACAGGACAAAAGCCTAAATGAACCAGAAACAAATTCATTTCTTTGGCTTTATGGTTTGTATTTGCATGTTACTACTCAGTGGAGATGTTTCAGAGGGAGGAGGAAGACAAATCCTAGTAGTTAGTTCAGGTCCCCTTTAACACAATGCAATGTCAGCATTGAATCTGAACCAACATAAAGGGAGGATAATAATCATGTAGGTTCAATCACTGTATTTCTCAGTTTTCTTAAAATACCTAAAACCCTTCACAGGACAAAACTACAGGACAGATGATGGCTTCCAAAGGCAGCTGCAGAGAGGAAGACTAGGCTAGCACAGAGACACCAACCAGGACTAGTGAGATTCCTTAGGTGGGTTACCCTCCCCAGGCTCCAGTTGCACTGAGTGCTCAGGACTTGCACTGGCAAAGATACCCAACAGTCCATCTTGCACCGGTGTATTTTTGTATAACAAAAAAACCTCCAACAATAATAAACTTAGAAACTTAGAAACCTTTTGCCACAATAATGCTAAACAAGCAATTACATTAATACACTTTTTATTTCCACGCATATTTTACAAAGCCACAAAGACCCTTAAGAGCCTTGTTATAGCTTAGCCATTTATATATTTTTTACACCAACGCTAAAAATGTCTGCCTGGTTGAAAATACGAAGAAAAAAGGTATCAACCATTAAGAATAATTGTGACATGAGAATAAAAATGTGTGTGTGAAAACACTGGGAGCAGTCATATCGACTACATAAGCTCCAAAGAGGCTTATAATACATTGATTATTTTTCCATCCTCTGTGTCATCATCTCCTGAATCAAAATGAAGCCTAGTATTGCTGCACATAATGCCAAAGAGAGAGTTAGAACAACTAAAACAGAACTGAAGCTATGCAAGGGAGCCACTAACACACCTACAGGTGTAAGAGAGATTTGAAAAAACATGGTCATTAGGATGCTTTCTCTTGCATTTCATTAGTTCAGTTTTTAAGACCCCTGCAATAACAGCATGATGTCATCACTACATTCTCCATCTATCCTGTGCAACCAGTCCTGAGAAAAGAACAGCAGAGTAAGAAACCTTCCTTTCCTTTAGTCTGAACTTCAGGTTATTACTTCATTTATCTGAGTGCTGGCAGTGGCTCTGTATGTCCATCAGCTGCACGCTGTTACAGTGGAACAGTACGTATGTTCAGTGTGGTTTGTTTAGCTTCAGGAAACCTTGTGGAAGCTGTGCTGTGGTGCTCCATGAAAAGTCCTGTGTGCACCTTAGGGAATCATCTCTGCTCTCAGAACAGCTCTAACGTTTTGGGAAGCATGAATCACACATACTTCTTAACATGCCCGTAGCAGCCCAGACTATGGAGTACCCTGTCACCATGAGCACAGGGGTCCCTGGGAAGGGACATGTGGGGCCGGGGGCTGTGGTGCTGTGGGCAGGCACTAGACCCAGAGGTCCCCTCAGCCCTTCTGAGCCCTCCCTAGGGCCCATTGTTTTTGTCTTTGCTGGTTTATGCTCCAGCAGGCCCTCAAAAGCTCTACTGCAAGAGCTGCATGCGTTGAGAACTCAAATTTCAGCTGTGAGGATACAGCACTTGCCATCCTCACTCTCTCATTCTTCAAACCCAGTAACATGCCTTGGAAAGCAGTAGTGTAGTCTTTGTGCAGAAATGTGCTGGGCTTGCTGGAAAAGCAACTCCTGAAGTGGTTGGACACACTGTGAAACTCCATGAGTCTCCTGAGATTTGGCCCACAAAATTCCAAAGCAAAAAATAATTTTTTCCATAAAACAGTCAAATGAAGAAACCACACTACACCAAAAAAACCACCACAAAAAACCCTGCTTCTTCAGCTTTCAAATACAACATATATGAATCTAGCACTAAAGAAGTTAGATGCTTACACCACATGCATTTGACCCAGTTTCCTCTTTTTAATCCTGCAAATTCTAACTTAATCTACTCATGAAATATTAATAAAATTCCTGCTGTTGCAGAAGATCTTTGGCCTGTTGTTAGAAGGAAATCATGCTTATCTGAGCACAATTACTAGTGAAAGTTAGTTGCCTTTTGAGGACTCATAACTTATTACGAAAACCCCATGTTTCAGCCTTCTCTAGTGTCACTACTCTAAAGAGGACAGTATTAACAGATACTCGTGGGTTTTCATGTGTACTGGCAGGTGAACTGTTTTATTATTAGGCTATTCCATAATACCTTCCTTCCTGGGAGAATACCCTGCACAGATCAGCTCTTGTTGTTAGAGATGGCATCATTAGTTAGCTCTCAAAGCAAATATAAATACAGAGGAAGGTCTGTTTCCAAAATAAAAGCAAGTACCCTGGGTCTGAGCAGCAAACAGACAAATGTCACACCTCCAGGTGCACACCTCAGAGCTTGGTTAAAGCTGCTTGCCCCTGCTCTCTGAAATAAAGTCTTCATACCCTGTGGAAAAGGTGAGGGAGCTGGATGGACCTCACACAGGTCCTCTTGCTACTGAGCAACTTGGTGACATTCAAACCAGGCTGAGCTACAGAGTTATAGAACAGTTGGGCTGGAAGGGACCTTAAAGATCAGCTTGATCCAACCCCTCTGCAACATGCAGGGACACCTTCCCCTAGATCAGGTTGCTCAAAGCCCCATCATGTAAAGCATATCCTCCACTGTGGAAAGCACATACAGGTACCAGTAAAACAGATTTAAGTATCCATATCATATGTCTTCCTGTAAGTGACAGCACTTCCATGCACTAGTTACTCCCACAAAAATAGAGATAAGGCTTTCAGTTCAAAAATCATGGCTTTTTACTTAGCATGTTTACACTTTAAGACAGATTATCTGCATGGAAACCTCCCAGGTCCTATTCTGGCAATCATAAAGGTCTGATACTATTAAAATGACACCACACTAGATTAAAAAAACAAGTTTTCCAATCCGAAGCTAGATTAACATTTTAAAACAAACACCAGGCTGTAATTGTAGACTGTGAGAACTGGTCATGGCATCTTATCTGGCCACACTGCTGCTCTGCCTCTAGCCTCCCTAGCAGACAACACAAACCCTCAGCACTTTCATTACTTGCAGTAGTGGAAAATATCAATCATAGTAACCACTCAAATAGCTCCTTTACTTGACTTATTTGACCTAGGAAGAGGAGACAAAGGAAAAATGTAAGTTACGACAGCCCAGTCAAACCTATGGGAAATAGGTCTTTAGCTCACCAGGCACAATAGCAGTGAAGGATGCCAAAATTAGGATGGAAGAAATCTAGGCCCATGGGATCCTTTAGAGCAACCTAAGAGCAAGGTACTGTATTTCTCTCACTCAGTAACAGTCACTTGTCCTCTTGTTTTTCAGTAGTGAAGAAAACTGCCATAATACACTGAGCTTCTGGATGTCTGTTATTTTTTTTAAACTAGTTAATACTGTGACAGCAGCATATACAACTACACTTCCTGAAACATTTCCATGTCAGGTGTTTATTTAATATTCATTCTTTACATGTGGCTGACATCTTGGTTTTGATGTCTATCACCATACACTGGGTATCCCATCAGACAAGTTGGGTGGAAAAAATGTACTCCCTCCTTCCCATCCAAACTGAATACTTATATAAGCAGTGTCCTGAAAGAAGGGTGGTTTTCCTGGGTCAAGGGTCACTTTGTCCCTTGCTAGCCAAAGTAAAACTAGATACTGCCTACCAAAAGAGACTGATCTCATCTCAGGTCAAAAGCCTATACATCCTTCAACCCACGATGAAAAGGGCACCCAGAGTTTGTTGGTCTGCATTTCTCAGCTCGTACAAAGGATGCAGGCCTAACCAAACCCAGCTTAAATCCAGGCTGACCTGGATCCAGATGGCTTAAATCCTGGTTCTTGCCTCTGCTGTGCTTCCCCACCATGACCTTCTGCAATTGCATAGGGACCATCCAGGGACTTAAAACTGGGAAAAAACTCTGATAGGGTCCCTCAGTAGAGTCTGGTTGATGTATTTGGTATTTTCCAAGTGGATGCTACAGCGCTGTTGGATGAAGGGAGAGGCTGGTTGCACAGTAGATTTACATCAGTTTATGCTGCTTAAGAGTCCTTAGCTTCTAGATCAGGTTTAACAAAAGACCAACCAATTCATTTTATCAGGGAGCAAAGGGTCTGCAATACTGAAATCAGTTCAAAAAAGATAAGCTAACAGGAGGAATTATTCTTTAGTTCCCACAACTACCTAAGGCTTTGGTTTCTCAGGGAAGCCAGCACTTTCACCCTTCCGCTCTGACAGTATTTCGGAGAGCTTTTTGAGATACTCTTCCTGCTTCTGTTGCCAAGGGCACACCACAGAAAAGTTCTCTGTCTAAGCTGGTTTCTGTTTACCTCGTTCTTACAAAACTTCCATTCTTGTTCACTGAAACTGCTACTTGGTTATCCCATAACACTGATACCATTCTTTACACTTCATTTACTTACATTCCAACAACAGCATTAGTAAGGTGATTGTGAAATAACTGTTTCTCAAGAGATCTGATTTATTAATTCTCAAAACTACATCTACAAAAAAACCCCACCAAACTGTAAAGCTGTAGCCAGGAATATAAATTTAATGAAGGCTTCTAGTAATATAGTTGCAAAATACCTACTGATCCAGGGATCTGTTTCAATAATTCTTACTAATGTCTCCTCAGAAGGTAACAGCAATGCAAAAAAGATATTTTAGACTCCTGATATTAATTTTGTTACCAGGTTTGTAGAAATGCTGTAGGAAGCACTGTCTGTGGCAGAATAACCCCTCTTCTCACAGTAAGTTTTGGGAACCTGCTCAGCAGGCAAAGCTTCATTTGTCATAGCAAGTGATACATATACCTGATGTCACAAACACACACTTGTTACAGGTCTGTTTCACCTGTTAATCATATAAAACATCATTTGTACTTCAACTGAATGGAAAATTATCCATGTACTTTCCAAGTAATTGGGAAGCGATACAGCCAGACCTTAAGTAATTAATGCTTCTGCACCATGAACTCACAGGTGTGATCATACAGGACACTGGTATGCTAACATATTCAATGGGTCACTTACAAATCAAGCAAGCAAAACATTATTACAGGTGTTTATTATGATGCCTGTTTTTAATGTCCTATCCATGAATTTCAGCATGTTTTAAGTAAAATCTGTAAAAGAGATTTTTTTTAAACATCTATTTTCTGTTTTGCATCATATGTGCACATCTGTGTTTTTATCTTCCTGTCCCTTATTTTCTCTAAACCATTTAATTTTCTAGTTACTGTTTACCCTTTCCTTTCCTGCGTGTTTCTATTTGAGGACTGTTTCTGCCTTCTCCCTTCCCCCCTAAACAAAACTATTCAAAATTTTGTTCTGTCTCACTCTGCATTTAGCTTCATTCTCCACCCACAGGGAGGCACAGTCCCTCCACCTACGCTCCCACAGATCCCTGTTGCCAGAGCTTCTCACCTCTGGAGACTGGGGGAGTAAGTGCTGGAGGCTCCGGCACTTACTGCCTGTGACCATTTCCAACGTGGATACATTCAGAACAAGCACACAGGAGCCAGGAACACCAGTGGGCTAACAGCCATCACCCCTCTGGTCCCACGTGTGGCACATGCACTTTTTGGAGACATCTGCATCTCCAAGGTCTTCCCCACAAGGGAGGCAGCTTGACCACTGTTCCATGTGAGAAATAGCAGATCCTCTCTTCTTTAACCTATAAAGCTGTTCTACGATGGACCAACATTTTTTTCATGGAACAGAGTAACCCACACGAGATCATGAAAAAGGTCTATGGGGCTGATAGGGTCAGTCAAGAACATTTCAGCCTTTACAATTTTCCGTAGAAGAGTTTTTTGATTAAAATTTAATTTATAACAACCTGCAACAGAATGGAAACAGACTGCAAATCATTCCTCAATCCCTGAAAGAGCTAAGATTAGATAACTGGGAAAACATAATTTTTAAAAAGTTCAATTTATTTACACAAATTGTAAAGGAACAGTTACACTTCAAAAGCTGGTATGATTTACCCCAGTAAAGTACTCTCTGGATTCACCTCTTACAGATAGACATAAAAATTTAAAAATCTAAAAATGCAATATAAGTTACCCCATCAGATTCCTATCACGTAAGAACCATTCATCTATTAATGCTGTCACTATTTTCTCCATCTTATTCAACCTTAATTATGTTCTTATCCAGCTGGGCAAAGAAATAAGTTACATAGTTGTAAACACATAAATCCTTCATAAAAACTTCTGATAGACTGAGAGGCATAAAACTCTTCCATTCAAATCAGAAAGAAGACATTAACAGTTTATTCAGAATAAGCTCAGTTCAGTGATCACATATTCTGAAGGGGAATAGGACTAGAAGAAAACAGCAGTTCCAGTAACAGATCAGGAACTGTGTCCCAAAAAAAAATAAATTAAAAAAAAAAATCTATACTCCAATTCAAAAAAATATTTTTGCAACAATTATTTTAAAAAAGCGTTTCATAGCCGGAGAAAAATATGATAAGCAGCCCAATTTTTTCTTCTCTGTGTTTTATGCATAAGACATTTTTAATTTAAATTTGTAACAACCCTTACAATCAAAGTCATGAACTTGACTCTACATTCCTCACTTGACAAAGCTTGCAACATTACAGCTCTTGTACACTATGCAAACAATATTCATGAAATGGCATGTTTTGCTGATGGTATTTGTTATTATTCTAAAATAAAGGTCCTTCAGAATTGTCATCTTCCTAATTTAATATTTAATGGTCTGATTAATAAACTCAACACAGTAACATGCAAGACAGTACAGTACTACAGCATGAGCAAAACTCAAGAAAGTAGCTGGATTTTACTAAACCAAGACTAATATAAAAGCAATGAGAGAAAGAAGTCTTGAAAATTAATTACTTAATTAAATTCATTTTTATATAAATTCAGCCTTAAAAAAAGAACATTACTATTCTAAGTTCCTCCATGTCACTTTGGTTTTCAAATAAAATTTTAGTTAAGAAATCTGTATTTATGGTCAACACAAAAACATAATTCCTTGAATCACCCCTTAAAAGCTTGTCTTTAGTACTGTCTTGAAGATAGCTAACCTCAGTGAACACATACATTTCCTAGCAAATACAATTAAGCATAAAAGAATACAGAAGATAATACAGTAATCATACTTATCTCGGTTAAATTTCACAGGTTTTTTGGTACTAGTTCCACATGTACAAAAGGGAAAGTCACCTGCATTTGGCTCACTAAGCTAAAAAGACAATCTAGCTGAAGAGATATTCCTGAAAACAACTGGAAAAACTGTATTATAGTAACTATTTGGGCTTTTTTGTATCAAAACATATGACACCAGAGCAACCATTGTTTTAATTCTCAAAATCCTGCTTCTTACAAAATTACAGAATGGTTTTATTTGATGTGTAGATTTAAACAATTCAGAAATACAAAGAATTTGACTGTAGTTAGGCAAATTCGGAAAAACAAAGACATCTTGATGTATGTTTAACTATGCACAAATCTCCACATTTGTCAAATAAAACCCACCAAGCCTGTATGCTCAAGGAAAGGATGTTCTAATTGAATGAAATAATGAGAGTTTGATGGAGTAAAGGAAGTAATGAAGACTCTTCTTCAACGGTACGAAAAAGAAGACAAAATAGATGCTGAACACGGTTTTCCCCTAGCGCTAATGAAAATGAAAGGGTGCAGAAAGAAGATTGTAGTGAGTTTTAACAATAAAAGTACCACTTTAAACTGCATGAGAAACATGTATATGAAGGAGTACAGAAGTGATGTGCAGACACATTTGTATCACTTATGGGAATGCTGATGCCCACCAATAAATCTCTTCCTTTGTTTCTATACTGTGAACACTATGTTTAGAGCAAAAGGGATGTTTTCTTGTCTGGAAGCCATCAGTAGCACAGCAATGCTAAGTAGAGGTTACAGATCTGACTGTAACCAGGAAAACATCATCTGTAACAGAAAATACTGCACTTGCAACAAAATGCTTGTTGTGTTTCCCCTAAGTGTGGAACTTAACATCTCATATTTTAAAAGGGAGAAAAATCCCCCAAAATTAGCCCCACGTTGCTGGCTGAAACCAGCACTCCAGAAGGAGCAAATCCAGGTTACATTGAGTGTTTGCTTAAGAGCTGATGTAAAAAATGGTGCCTGCATTCCACACGTTCTTCACTGCAGGGACAGCCACAGCAGGAGGTGAGTTCCAAAAGCAAATGAGTGCTGAAAATCTTCAGTCAAAAATTCATCTGTAAATAGTTATATGGCTGTTTTGTTGAATTACACAGCAATATTCAACCTGCTTCCAGAACAACATGAAACTACACTGTTTATGACAATTCTGTTGTTTCATCAAAGAAAATGGTCTTTTCCCAACAAGTATCCTTTGTTCAACAGAACTGTTAATTAGAAGTGGTTATGTGATTCAGAAATGAAACTAAATGGAAATAAATTGTGTTTCAGAGGCATCTGTATGAATCTAACAAGACCCAGACTGCTGTCACTGCCTATTAATTGCCCAGAAGTAAATTCTTTAAGTAGTTGTCGTGGGCAGAAAATGTAACTGAGCAAAACACCAGAAGACAATGGATGCATTTTTGGGTTTTAATACTTAAGCTGAGACTTGCCTCAGCCCCAGAGTTACCTCAAGAACAAGCTCTAGCTTACTGCTGAGGGCTCTGCTGCAGGACTGCCAGGCTCTGAGCTGCCCCAGTTTTGGCCCTCTCAATACCCAGGTCTTATTCTGGAAGTGCTTGGCTTGTAAATGACTAGAGTGGGCTAGAGAAGAAATGAAGATGTAAACTAGGTCAAGTATGCATTTAAACTGACATTTTTGTTTCTACTTAAAGCCTGCTGTTGTCCTTCCAGGAATGCATACATTCTAGCCAAGTATTTTCTTAATACATACACAGCCCAAATGCCAGAGATTACATATTCAACAAAAAGAAATACATAAAGAATCTAGCAGTACAGAATTTTTCTCAGATGCTAACATAAAGACTACATGCATCTAAAAAAAAAAAAAGTAAGATTTATGTCTCTTAACATCTCCTAACAGAAATTCATATATGGATATTTGAGAAAGTGGGAGCTTTCAATAAGTTCTCTCGCTTTTTTTACATTTTTCCTAGGTAACACTAGTTACAGCATCCCAGAGGAGTGCAGCTATGAAGTCTGAATGAAGATGCCTCCTTCAAGTCCAGTTACATCCCAATTCAACAATTTTAAAGCACAGTTTCTGTGGTTAATGCATTGCTGGACATCCCAGCCATCATGGATAAATGTTCTGTGTGTATACTTGCCAGGAGAGAGGCATAGTAAGATGGTGACAAACATGATACAGCAGCAGTAAATGAGTAACAAAAAACCCCAAACAAAAAAACACTGCAAAAAAAACCCCCACCATTGCCCACAACAAGGATCTGCCACAGTCTTTGACTGAATTTACTTGAAGAAAAAATATTTCTCTTTTTCTGCCCTTTAAAAAGGGAATAAATAAAATAAATGCTCCAAACTACAGACAGCTTTACAATTAAAGAAGTGATAGCTATAGATCAACATGACCTGTGTGGAACTGAAAACAGAGCTCAATATTACTGAGCACTCCTTTGTAGGTCTGGAAGCAGATTATCCACCAAACTCCCCAAATAGGAATTATTTGTGAACTAGAACTAGTAGGACAAAAACTAATGTGCCAAAATAGAACTATTTTAATCACGTTGGACATATACAGACTCACAGAATATCCCGAGTTGGAAGGGACACAAATGGATCACCGAAGCCCTGCAGTGGACACCCCAAGAATCAGGTCATGTGCCTGAGAATGTTATGTTACTTCAAAAATAATAGTGACTTTCAAAATGATCCATTGCAAAAGCAAAATGTTAATTTTCATTTACAGAATGACTTCTTTGAGAATTTACATTCTTCTTTTGTGTTCCAAGCAAAACTTAAATCCAAGTTTATTTCCTTCCAGTTATACTTGTTATCTGGATTCTGAGAAGATTTTTTGCCTTAGAAAATGTGTACTTGGTTCTGTTTGCGGTTTTATTTTGATGTATAACGAAATAAAAATTGCAGGCAACACATCTCTCAACAGGAACCATAGTCAAATATAAGGAACTACTTCTCCATGTAAGGTAAAAAAACAAAACAAAACAAAACAAAAACCAAAAAAGCAAACAATTTTATTCCTATTGAATAGGAATAATAGGGTTCAGCACATATAGAGGGACTCTTGAATTTTCTTTAGTGTTTGCACAAAGAAAGTCCCACAGAGCAAGAGGTAGAACACTTCTACTTCAAAACCACATTACAGAGCCCAGTTAAACATTCCTTGACACAGTCAAACCTTGGTTTTCTTCTGAAGCATAAGCATGACCATGTTTAACCTGGTCCTTGAGTCAGATGATTGGTGCACCCCATATAAACCTCTTACGTGGTTCAAGGACAGTGGTGAAGCACAGCAATACTGGATGACTGCTGCCCTGAGCAAACAGCTCCTCTTTTCACTGCTCACTGTGCAAGGCAAGAGGCACACTTGAACAGTAACATGATGAAAAGCCATTTTCTTTCAGTTCACCCCAGCTACTATTCTACATTTTCTTTCTCTCCCCTCAACATGCACCTGTGTCAAAAGAAATTACCCTTTCTTTTTACTCAAAAAGTGTTTTGATTGTCCATACGCATATGGTAGACTTTAACATCTAAAATGTTTGCTTTCTTTCTCCCAGTTTAAACATTAAGGGTTTTCTTACTGCTTCTGAACTACAAAAAATAAAGTGTAATAAAAATCAATTATATTGCAGTTACTGATGAGAGCTGTCTAAACAGCCAGCCTAGTTATAAACAGTCTGTGATGACAGACTACCATATGTTAAGCTTCCCATTATTGTGCCAGAAAACATTATAATCACCTTAATTACAGCAACAGTGATTTCTCCCTTCAGTGGTGACGTAACACAAGTGCAACTACTCCTCTTCTGTAGTGCATTACTGTCTACAACAAAGGCCAGCATGTGCACATATTGTCAAGCATTTGTGCAAACAGATCAAGTTGCCAAGCATGCAGCTAACCTAAAAGGTCTCAAAAACAGGAAAGAAAGCAAACTTTACCTTGTGTATTTTGCTGAAATATTTTGTTCAGATCCAAAGAGGAAGCTCTGGAATGCGACTTCTGAGGCCTTGGAGGCGGAGTAGGGGGCTCTTCTCCCTTTTTCATGGCATCTTCTATTGATGTGCTAGAATAAGACCTAAGGAAAAACAGGTAGGGGAAAAGCAGAAAATGTTTTATTTCAAAAATTAATTTTACACAGCTACAGTGATTAGTACCTAAAAATACATTGACCTGAACTCAAGTTCATGGTGGAAATTCCTTGCCCTAATGACTAAAAGTTCCCCCTTATAACAAGACAGATTTATTTGGCAACAGAGGGACCCAAGTGTCTGGAGAAAGGAACAAGTCATGCTTACAGGGCTAGTATTTTTTAAGGTCTTTTGTAACACAGCTTCAGGCCTTCTTATGTAACTTTGTCAACATGATAATTGCAGCAACTATTTTGAAGAAAATCCAAATAAAACTCCCCATACACACTCTCCTTAGAGCTTCTGTTGCCTTTCCCACCTGCAAGGGGAGTGTTTATACAGCTATAGCTTCAACACACCTCTTGCAAGTACACATTTTGTAATTTATAAAAATTCTATTAGAAAAAAATTTTCATAGCATACAGTCACCAAATTCCACAAAACCCAGAAAACCTGAATAGCTCCAGTGACCAAAACTGGTCAAATACATGGCTCAGTACATCTTTCAGGCCCTCACACATCAATTAATCCCAATTAAGGGCAGTGCATTTGCTAAGAATTTTGATTTTGCTGAATACTGTCTGATATTTTTCAGCTGTTGTAGTTACAGTTCTCCTGCAAGGAGGAGACTTTGTTCAAAATGAGCACTGACAATGTGAGATGTTATATTCACTGTAACACATTATGCATGTCAGGGCAAGACCAAAAGCACATTTGAGTAAAACAGAAATAACTCCCACTAATGGGAAATGGATAATATTTTTTGCCAAACAGGCTCCTTATATCCAGTGCTGACTGTCCGATAAAAAGCATATACTGAACATCTCACTCTCCAAGTCCAAGCCTGTCCATTTAAGAGTCACTTCACACAACCACTCAAAAAAGTTGATGGAGATTCTGTGTCTCCTTGCTTTACCTCATACAACTTCACAAGACTCTCAGCTTTTTCCACTCCATTCTGAATTCCATACAAAATCAACATTTGATATACTTTTATTCTTTTTAATCCAACATCTTCATTCAGATCCCATTCAGGATCTTCTTCAGGGAGAAGTTCATCACGATGGGTATTCCCGATTTTCTGATCTAGCCCATCAATTTCCCCCCCCCCCAGTCCTTCCTTTTCTTTTTCTAAACCTGCTCTTTTTTGCTACATAAATACACAAATATTGTAACAAAGCTTGTGTACCTCCCCAGATGGGGTTATGTGTCATCATCACAGACTTAATACTACTATACATCCCATCAGGATTGTTACAATAAGATCCAACATTCTGTTTCCAAGTCAATAAATCAGAGTTAGTAAACAGTACGTGCACATAGAATGCTTTCCCAGCAGGTCCCACGGCTTGTCTTAAAGGAGCCTTAATCACTCCATCTTCTTCCCCTAGTTCTGCTAGACACAGGACTTCCTGATTTACTTCTTTCTCTAACATGGCCTGACATAGGACTGTCAGATTCCCCCTCACTCGCTGAATCAGTTTTTAGGACCTCCTGGAGGAGCCACCAACAATTCTATTTGTTTATCATCATCACCAAGTTTATTAGATTTACTATTGACACCACAAATTCTTTCAATGTTTTTACCTCTTTTCTCAGTTACTGAATATATTCCAATCAGGTGTTTAAAGTCCATTAATACACTTATTTTTAACATTTCAATCATTCTTTAAAGAGAAAAATAAATCGAGCTGTGGCATTTCATCCCAATTTTCAACAAGCACAAGAGGTCTGAGTTCAAGGATGTGCTGAGGCATCTTTAGTCTCAACTTCTGCATTGAACCAGTGACATACAGTCAGATGGAGACAGTCATTCATATGTGACAGAGTAGTCACATTTAAGTGACTTTTTATGAACTTAAGCATTTGCTATTTTATGCATTTTTGCACATTTTTTGAGCATTTGCAATTCAGTAACAAAGCAAGAAAATTTAAAGCCGTGTTAAAACTAAAAAGCTTTGGCTAGCAGCAGAAAAACAGGCACGCAAGGCAGTTCAGCCTTCCCAAATGTAGGTCCTAGGAAGACAGGATTTCAATCTTCAATCATCCTGCTTATAGCTGACCCTCTCTTCCTAGCAGACTTTGACAAGCTTGTAAGCAGGGAGCTCCTGTTTATACTCTCATTACCCAAGCAAAAAAAATAAAAAAAAAATTGAATCCTCTAACTGGCACCAAAGAAGAAAACTTTGAAGGTGAATTAACAATATGGCTATACACCAGTAGGTGAACAGCCAAACCCAAGATGCAATCCATTTATACACAATATTTTCTGGCACAGGTTTCCCTTTTCTTTCAAACATCCAAGTTCAGCGTGTGTCACTTCTAGCACACAACAGTGTCAGTCCTTAAGTCCTTCCACCACACATCAACCAACTGCAGCCAAGTACACACATGCCAACAAAAGGATTCACTCACCTACACCAGAGAGCTGAGCTACTACTGTTGTTTCTGTGGCAATGTGCAGTGTCTCCCTCCATAAGAAACCACCCTGCAGGTTTCAAGAGCATCAAAATGTTGAGGATGTTCCCTGCAATGGGGTGGTCCCAGCTGTCCTGCCAGGAAGCCTCTGGGGCTGGGCTGGAGGCAGTCACCACCCTGATAAGAGAGCAGGGCTGGGCAGACAGGCAAAACTTCCAGCACCATATGACCAGAGATCATGGGGCCCCAGAGCAGTACTTATGTAGGGTCTATAGCTTACAGATTCCTCCTGGTAAATCTGTCTGATCTGAGCTGTACTTCCAGCACCACATCAATTAAAAAAAAATAAAATCTACCACCAGTTCTTATGCTCTGTTTCTAACACCAGAGGCGTCTATTTCTCCTGAAATAGAAGTGAAAGCAGTACCTGGATCGTGGTCTGGCTTTAAGTGCATTAGATTCCTGAGCAGCTGGAACAGAAAAGAAAAAAGAACTGCTAAAACATCATATTTTAAACAAATGCCTTTAGCTGCAGAATCAGTGTTCATTAAAAATGTGAGTGTTGCAAATGTGGATGTGAGAGTGTGCTCATCTCACATGAGTAATGGGGATTGATTTTCACTTCTCCTTTGCTTTTGTAGTGTCTGAATGTCCTAAGAATTCAAAAGCCCACATACAGGCAGAGCTTCATCTTTTCAATATGCTTACCACAATACAGGAAAAGCAGTAGGTCTGGCAGCTCTGACCCGTACTCATGGATGTAGTTATGACCAAGCAACATAAGGAACAGCATAAACTTTTTACAGAAAAAATCTTCTTAGTTCAGATATCTATTAGTTGTCCTGCTTCCAAAAGCACAAAGGTTTGTCCTTCCTAAATACTTTAACTAATTAGTATAAATGTACATTATCTCATCACCCATTAAAAAAAAAAATTAACACATTGGGTTGAGACCATTTGGACATTGGGAAGGTAGAAAGCTTTCAAGTCTAAATGCTGATCAAATACATTTCTATCAATATAATTTTTTTTTTTTTATTTGGATGAATTCTAAATATCCTGCCACATGCAGGTCTTACGCGACAGGAAAACAACAGTGCTGATTTATCTTCTCTGGGTAATTCCTTGAGGCTGTTGCTTGGTTTACACTGTCTTTTTTGTAACTCGCCTTACTAACATCAGATAATTATGAGAAAATGTATCTGCATGATTGCTTTCAAATTCATCCCACTGAGACATCCTCAAGGTATTACAGCAGCATCAATGATCCCAATGCACACACAAAGCAAATCCCTTTACCTTTCCCCATCTGCCAATCAAGGTACAACACTTAAGAGAAATAAGTATGTTAGGGAAAAAAATAATTCTCAGTTTCCAGTTTCCTTCAGATATATGCCTACTTTCAAGTCAGACATTTATCACCAGCTTCTATACAGCACTACCTGAGAATACGACAGATCCTCCAAAACACAAGAGCAGGAACTACCAGTGGTACCAGTTGGTAAATACCGAGTTTTTAACAGCTTGCACTGTAGTACTGCACAGACTCTCCATAGGAGACTTTAGGCTCACAAAACACAAGTCAGAGCATATGGCACATGTACAGTCACACACTAGATCTTCATAAAAGAAACTGCTTTTAAGGTAACACAGTGCTAGTTGGTGCTTCGGATGGAATAAACCCAAATGCAGCTGGCAGTGACACAAATGACCACTTAGAAACCAAGATTATTGTCATGACCAAACTGGCTCACTGTCATTCCAGATTTCTGTGCAACAAACTCTTCCTAGCAACTAAAGGAGGGAGAGAGAATTAATATTAAAATATGCAGTGGTGATAATCCTCCTCTCTCTCTCTGTGTCAAACTCTCAGAGAATACAACTTCAGACACTGCTTCCCTACAGCCACATGACCCAATTTTCCAATGCTGAAATTGCTGATTATTAAATTACATGCAAAATTATTAAATATGCCACTTAGAAATAGAAGTATAAATCCTTTCCAAGCTAAACCATGTTTAAGAACCTTCAGATTTTCCTTTTCTTATGAAGACTAATTCTGCTTATACTTTTAGAAAGTCTTTCATATAAAAACCCATAGGTAAAACTGACATTCAAACTCTCCAAGGACATCCTGTTGAGGTAAAGAGGAAAGCACATAAGGAAGAGAGAATCCCAAAATGACTACTAATAAAAAATTATAGCAATAGAATACTGCTGCCAAGGATTTTCTTTTAAGCTTTTAAAAAACTAGGAAATTCAAGGCTACAATTACAGAATACCTAGCCTTAGCTTTACTTTTCAGAAGAAGTAGTGTAATATAAAAAAATACTATAAAACAGGTAGTTCATTATTAGGACATACAAATAATTGTGGCAGGATTTCCACAAAATATGCAGTTATTTTGGTACATTCAGTCTGTGCGTATTTAGTGTTTGAGGTGCAGGTTTATACACATACATGACATAATCATGCAAGACAATACAAAACTATTTATCCAGCTCACGAGTTTTCCATATATCTATTGGTATGGATACATAAGCCTAACTTTCATGAAATGGATAAATTAAAACTGTTGAGTAAATAATTTACACTGATTATTCAAAAGTTTGTATGACTCCTGGAGTAGTAGAGCCTGGTGAACAGCTTGGTCTGCACTAACTAAAGTCACATACAGTCATGAACTGTATTTCTTCATTCAAAGGAGAGTGTGAAGGTTCCCATTTTGGGTGTAGATCTGCTCCTACACACTTCCTACAATACAACTTCATTTTAACATTCCTGAGGATGCCAGTTCAGTAACTTTTGGCTGTAGCCTAACACCTTATACTCAACAGGAGCCTCCTTGCTTTACAGGAAATCTGTGCCATAAAAGGTGCAAGTATGCCATGTGGCTAAAGAAAAAAAAACAAAGCATTCCCCACTAGTCTAAATCAACCTCACTAACTCATCTCTTACTGGTGGCCTAGGGAGAAATGTTTAAACACAATTTAAACACTCACAATTTTGGCCCTCAATACTTAAAAAAGTCTAAGCTCAACAATGATCTTGCACTTCGGAGCCTAAATAAACTGGCCAGATATTCAGAGATGCTGAATTTATAAAGTTCTTACTGATTTCAAATTTCTAGACCTTCTGATGGCAAAGAAAACTTTCACATAATGAAGTACAGCACTATTATCTTTCCTGAGTACATAAACAGCCCAAATAACCAAAGAGGTATGTAAAATTTCTCCCACTTCATCTCAACTGAGTTTTCATGCTGAAGGTTAATGATTACAGTGACCTTTCAGAGTGGTGACTGATTCTGAAATTTCCTCTCAATTACCGTGCTGCATCTAGTCCACTGGAGAAACATTTTTACTTCTCACATCAGCTGTAGCATGCAACCTGAGAATGTGCTTTCTCAAATCCTCAATGTGCAGGACAGCAAGAGCAGAACCCCTACAGCAGCAGGAGCCACGATGATGGAGTGAAACTCTGCCCTTGTCTCCCTTGGTAAACAAATACAGCAACACTGCTGGAGCAGCACAGAGGCATCAGGAAGACCTCACTGAGTAGCATACAAAGGACACTGTGGAAAAGAGGTTGGTGGCAAAGGAGACATGCAGGTGACAGTACGTTTTTTTACCTAAGAGTATTGAAGATGTACTTGATGAACTGAAAATAAAACTCCCCTGTATGCTCCTGGGCAAAACTGGGGGGAAGGAGAACAGAACTGAAAGTCCTGCAACCACCCTCCCCTTCCCCTGAGAGGGAAGTGCAAGAGTGTGTGTGTGTGAAGGAGAAGCAGCAATCACTCAAGAATAGGAGCTGAAGATAGGAAATCTGGCAGCTGCCAAGTGTTTGGGAAGAAGCCAGGGGAAAAAAAAAAAAAGAGTTGGGAAATGAGGCATGCAGCTGTTGAGAAGCCATGAATAAATCGAGCTGTAAGACAAAACTGCTGTGACAGACATGTGGGGTCCATTTTCTTAATCAAGGATATCTTCATGAGTAAAATCATCTATGCAAAAGGAAAAGAAAGTAAGTCCAAATTTTAGCTTGGCTGGGACCAGGGAGGGCTTACAAACATTCTTACCACACTAGGAAAGAGACTAACAAAGAGGAAGGCAAGGGAGGTCAGTGGAACTGAACTGAATGCAGGGGAAGTTTCTGGAGCAACTAAGTAATTTTGACATATGCTGTTCCAAAAATAACATTTTCCAGAAAGATAGGAACAAGAAGTGTATGTTGGAGCTGGAGAGAAAAATCAGGGTTGGGTTCAACAAAGAAACACCCCCTGAATCAAAAGGTTTCGTCAGTGTCTTAAGTGCCTCCAGGTCTGCGTTTCCAAAAGGCTCTCTGTCTTTTAACTCCTTAACACAAAGTATGAAAGCTCAGCTTTCGCAAAAAAACAGGCCATTTCAGAATGTTTCCTGAAACTTTACATAGTCATTCTATACTTTAGATGAGATTTTTACAAAAAGGTACAATATTCACACCCTTGCATCTTGTTTGTAGCACAGAAAAACTTCAGACTCCTTAAAACCACTCTGTTAAAATATTTCCCATGGATGAAGAGCCCATACAGTAACAACGAGGGAAAGAAAGTAAGAAAACCTTTTGACAATCTGAAGGAGTAATTAATATTTATCTTACAAGTCGTAGTCATTATGAGGTAAAAGCTAATTTCAGTAGTAAAATGAGAGCAAAAGGTTCTTCCAAAAATTAATCTAGGCTTACTGTGATATAAAAATATTTAGTCAAGATTCTAGAGTAAGTAACACATGGCATTTTTTTCTTACCTGTTTTCACAGTCAAGTGCTGAAATTCCTTTGGTATAGTTTTGAAAGCAGTGCTTACTTTAAGAGCTTAAGAAAAAAAAAAGAGAATAAAAAGATAATTAAGTATGTGTAGGTAAAATCTACAGGTATCACCTCTAAGAAAGGAGAACCTAAACTGGTATTAGAACATCTAATACCACCAAACATACTTGAAAAGTAGCCAAATATCCTCAGAAAACCCAAGCACTCAAACCCAAGAAGTAACAACTTCTAAGAGCACAAAAGTCAAGAATAGAAAGACCCATGACCAAGTTGCCAAATAACCTTAAATTCTGATAATTTGGGGGGTTGAGTGCTTATTCCCATTCCACTGAACCCTATGCATCCTTTCTGATGACTTTTTAAAGAAGTTTTTAATGCTCCATAGTGTAATTAAACGTACTGTAATTAAACGTACTGTAATACATTTACTGTACTGTAAACAGTGTTAAATGACCACTTGGAAGGAAATCTCTCATGCTCTATGATGACCCTGAGCACTGGATGAGCCTCCTTGGGCAGGGAGGTTGGATCAGATGACCCATTGTGGTCCCTTCCATACTTACCCACTCTGGCATTCTGTGATCCACCTTTATCAAACAAAACACGTGAGAAGAGTCTGGTTCTCGTGATCCAGTTCAATTTACATGATCTTCCACATTTAACTACATTACAATCTGACAAAGTAGAGCTAATTTACATATATGCTTTTGAAAATGCAGGAAAATTTGCTTCTACAGTCCTAAACTACAGATCCTTGACTTCCAGGGAGATCCCCTCAGTCAGGAGAGTGATCTGCTTTGTCAGAATAGCAATAAATGGTAGAACAAAAGCATTTGTTCTTTGGCTGAAAAGGTAAGAATCTGTGTCACAAACACAGCAAATTTTCAGTCCTGCAGGACTACATGTCTCAAAACAGGTTCCCACGTGATTTAACGTGTTAGCTACAAAAATCAAAGCACAAGTTTTTCACCTAAACAGGGGGGAAAAAAACCCTCTTAGTAGAAAGTAAAGCTTCCCTAGGCATTTCAAAGCCATAACCTTGAAGGTTCAAGTCCTCCTGTGGTTCATTATGCATTTTACAACAAAACAAACCCTGTCAACAAAACACTAATTTCTTGGAATATGATGACTTGTCAAAATGTTTTACAAACACACATCAACCTTGATAACCTTCCTTTGAAACAGGGACACTGGGAATCTGTCAAACTTCGTGATTCAGGAATGTGGACTACCTGGTCTCACACCTCTGATGCAACCTTAATGTGTAGACACCTGGGAGGTCAAGATATTTTTTATTTTAATTAATACATAATCTGCAGCTCTGAGAATCAGGCAACAAAATACCCACAACTGTTTTGTTTCCACAATTGAAAGACAGCAAGTAAGAACCTGAAAGGTTGGTAAAAGGGAATATAAAAGGGAATGAATGACTGTGTAATGATCCTGTGCCAATTCTGGAAGCCATAGAAGCTACTGCTTGGAAAAAGACCATTTCAATTTCTCACGGCTTTCTGCTGACAGATTTCAAGTGAAATGAATGAATGAAGTTTTTTCATTCCAGTTTGACTAAAATTTTTGTTTTGCAAGAAAATGCAGATTTTGTTTTTTTTCAAATAGGAATAAAAACTAATTTTGAAGTGTTGCTGTTTCCTGCAAAAAGGGAAATGCAAAATTGGACCCAATGTAATCTTTACTCTTACAAAATTCCTGATAACAACTAGAATTTTGTTTAAAAAAGAAGTGCAACACTAACTGCCTTAGAACTAGACATATTTTAGACGGTGCATTGCATATCATTCACATATAACTAATTTTGAAGCAAATCCCTCCATTTATTTGTCTTTAACTCAGCTGCTGTCAGTGAGTTGTCTCTTTAAACCTACAGCAACACATAGCCAGCTTAGAAATTAAACATACCATTTCTTCTGTCAGTAAACTTAGGGGCTTACTAAAACCACATAGAATTTAATCCCTAGTGGAAAAAAAAATAGTTATTTATTTGAATACCTTGTTTGTCATCTTTCTTTCCATCTTGTAACAGTGCAGAGTTATCAGGTATCTCTTCAGCTGATGACTTCTTAAAGAAAAAAGATCTGTTTATTTATAATGATTAGTACAGTTCACACCTTTCCACAGTCAAATATTTAAGAATACTAATCAACACAAATAATAGTGACATTTGCCCTTGCACCACAATTTGCTTTGTCAGGTAAAGAAGCATCAAGGACCTACAGAAAGACAATAAAAATCTGCTTTTCAAGGTACAGCAGTTCCACACCTGAAATTAGTTAGAGAAGCAGTTTAACAATAAATCACAAGGAGGTAAGGACTATATGTAAGGAGAGACTTCTCCCAACAGAGCCATGTGTAACACCTGTGTTTAGGTTTGATGAAACCTTCTCGAGCTCCTTCACAAGAGTCAGTCTCCATGAGAAAAGTCTCTCTAGCCAAAACTCCAGCCATACTGCAGAGCCTGGTAGTTATGCTTTAAAGGCTTCTGGCTGGTGTGGCTGATCTTTGAACCACTCTTTTCTTTCAGCATGCAGTCACTGAGATGGGGAAAAAAAAAATTTCACTAGTATGTCTGTTGGATGCCCATTCAGTCCTCTGATAGGAAAACAGAGAACTTCTTCCCAGTCTTATTCCTTAACTTTCTGTTACTTCAGCAACTGTGTAGCCTACAAGAAGGAAACAGGAACAAATTCTACCTCCATTATCTGTAAAAATGAGGATACACTCTGCAACCAAAAAAACAATAAAGAAATGTCAGAAACCCTAACCTTCTCTAAATATTAAGAGATGATGGATTTTCCCCAGGAAGCATGGAAGAGGTATGACCTAAAAATGATCTAAAATAAACTGGGCCTAAACAAATGAATTGAGAAACCTAGATATTGTAGGCATTTTTAAGAGACCACAAAAATCTTAAGTCAGTAGTTCAAAAAGGAAAACTCCCAGAGTAAAGGTCTGTTAGATCTGTTTTATAAAGTTGCTGAGGAATGGGATACCCTAATACTTCTGAGAAAGCAACACAGCAAAAATATAGCTTGAAGACTCTGAAAATGTATGAGCAAAAGATTTCACATTCATAGCTAGCCCTGACACTCTCAAGTGAAGAGCATGAGACTAAAGACCTAAGTCAGTGCCTGCTTTAATCAATGGAATGACTTTCACAAATTTCAGTGAACTTTCTGAGGGAGTTCATAGCAACCCCAGCCAGTCATTTTGTGCATATAGTGTGAAATCTCATGTTTTATCTTTAAGGTTTTGGCAGTGAGGAAGCTTGTAAAAAAGAACCAAAAGAGAAGGGTAGATAAAAACTTGAGAAAAAAAATTGGGAAGACAAAACTTCCTTGGTAAACAAAAATCAGTCACCCTTGTCCTTCTCAAGCATAATATCAGCAGTCTTGCTGTGTTTTGTAGTTCAACAAAGCCTAGCATCCAGGGGACATGTCTCCTGCCATTATTTTCTTTACAGATGCATTCAAGAAATGTTTCCATTTTATTGCAGTACTGTAGTTCAGCAGTCACAGTAAAAATGGCCTTCTGAAATTAAATTAATGAATGTGTAATAAGTGGAAAGAGACAAAGTCATGGAGATAATGCATAACAGATTGCATTGATAATATTTTTAATGTAGTGATCAAGTCTCTAAACTATAATACCTCAACTAGCCAAGATACAAATTATATTGCAACAGTGAATTACTGCACTTCCCATAGAGGGAGATGAATGGGAGATGAATTACTGACCTTCCAAATGATACTCGTTCAGTCTATTAATTCTGAACATAAAAACATAAGTTGAACAGAAAAAAATCAAATCAAAGTGATTCTCAAATCAGTTTTGAGAAGAGATTTTAAAGTCCATTAATCTCGGAGAACATAAACTGAAGCTTTTTAATTATGTGTATAAAAGATACATAATTATATATTTGTTTATATTTTAAATATAATTTAATTCTATATTATACCCAGGTTTTATACATTAGGTTGCAAGCCACCTATAAGGTCATAAGCAAGGGACTAGGCTCTTCTGGCAAAGGACCTACCTAAACTGCCAACATACCAGCAGCCTGCACTACCAGACCAGCAGCACTGCTTTCAAAACCCAGTGTGATTGCTGTGCTTTGGCCAAGCTGCTGTAAGATGAGCAACTCCTCCCAGGGATACTGCATATATTTTAACAGTTCTACACGGGATGCTCAAAACGTTGGCTGCAGCATCGTCCAAAGTGAACACTGTACTCAACTGAAGCTTAGGATCATGTTTGGTGATACCACTACCAAGATGAATTTGATGAGGAAGCAGCTGGGTTCTGATCCAGGAACTCCCCGGAGCAGGGCATTGGGAGAAAATAACTGGAGAACAGCCTTGCTGAGCTGCCATGACATCCCATTACTTTTAAACTTGGAAGTAGTGCCAGAAGGGCCAGTTCCTGCAGTCAGTCTACCATTTGATTAACTACCTTAAAAACTAAACCCTTATATCCCAGAGCATATATATTCAGAGTTGCAATATTCAGGTACCACTTGGTGGCCATGATTAATTCAGCTTCACAGGGTCTTCAAAGTTTCATGTCTTAACCTCAGTGTTAAACTCTTCTGCTTAATTTAGTTTTTCTTGCATCAGTCTTCACGGACTCATAGAATGGTTGGGGTTGCAAGGGACCTCTGCAGATCCAGTCCAAACCCCTTGCTCCATCCAACTGAACCTACTGTGTTCAGCTCTGAGCCCTTCACTGCAAGTAAGGACACTGGAGCATGCCCAAAGAAGGACAGTGGAGCTGGTGGAAGGTCTGGAGCACAAGTCTTATGAGAAGCGGCTAAGGGAGCTGTGGTTGTTTAGCCTGGAGAAAAGGAAGGTCAGGGGAGACCTTATTGCTCTCTACAACTACCTGAAAGGAAGCAGTGCTGGATTAACAGAGCTGATGACCCTGGAAATCTTTTCCAAACTAAATGATTTTATGATTCTAGCGCTGTGCCAGAAGCTTCACATTTTCAATCAATGCAGACTCAGGAGAATTGCTCAGGACACGTGAGTACTGCCTGTGTGCCACACCGCCCCTCCTGCAGCACAGGCTCTGCCCCTCACCACTGGCTCCCAACACTGCGGGGGCGAAACACAGCCCTGCAGCACACGAGCAGGTTAGGTCTAGTCTGCAGACTCCAACATTGCCCAAGTCCCTCGGTGACTACTGTGAACTCTTATGCGGGAGTATCTTTCAAAAAGCCTGTAAGCCCTTCTCACACACAGAAAGAATGGCTGAGAGAGGGGTTTAAGATGGCGTAACAGGAGGCCTGGAGACTCCTGAAGTCCTCTCAGAGACTTGCAGTTCTGCTGCTACACAGAGCACAGTCACTGTGAAGCTGGTGTATTCCACTCCACTCTGCTAGGTAAGCACTCTGCTTGGTAAGCACTCTGCTTAAGCTTTCTCACCTCGGTCCGACTGAAGTCCCGGGTCTGCTGACTGCCTGGCAATGGCTCAGAGTAAGAATCATACAGGGCACAATCAAGCATGGGCTTCAAAGAAGCTGCAGGGGAAAGAAAAAGAAAGGAAAAACAACCAAAACAAAAAACGGAAACAAAACAAACCAACCAAAAAAAACCACAGAGACATGTCAAGTCTTTGGTTAATACACAGTTCTTAAAAACCTGTTTTAGCATAATTTTGCCCTTCATTTCTACATATCAGACCTGATCCATAAGACATGGAATGATAAACACCATGAAGAAAATCTTTCTATCTTGCATTTTAAATTAGTCAGTGTCATGAAAGGGATAATGTCTCATTTCTGTCTTAGAAATAATTGTGAGATTTGGAAGAAATTATTTTTAGTAAACATTAAGTACCAAACACTGCTTATGCGCATTTTTCCTCCTTCCAATTCAGTATCAACTTAGCTGATCTTACAGCTGATACCTTGCTCTCCTTGGAATGTTAAGGGTACTTACAAAACCTTCAGCTGCAATTTTGACGTTTTGAAGACTGAAAAGTATAGCAGAATCTACACTAGAATCAAAGGCCAACAAAAAACCAGGACACTAAACACAGTGGATGCTGTAGTATATAACATCTTTAACCAAATAACATTGATAGCAGGGAAAAAAAAAAAAAAAGGGAAAAAAAAATATCAACTCTAACTTCTCAAAGGAATATTCACAACAAGCTACTTTCTATCCCACAAACTCAAGTCCTTCTCCTGGTATCACTCTGGGTTAGTCCCTCTGAGACACATCTGTCTTAAAAGCTGGAAAACACCCTTTTTTAACATCAATATATCAAAAGGCAGAATAACCACATTTCTATTTTTTTGGCTAGCATCTCTTTTATCTCAATAAATTAAGCTCTTGGAAATCAATCCTAATTTACAATACCATGGTTTACATACAGGGTAAATAGCTTTCCAGATTCTGCAAATTAATTTTAATAAAAACTTTCTGAAAGCAAGGTGGTGGGTCAAATGGTCAGTGGAGCTGTGCCAGGATAGCATTTGGACTTGTGCTTGTAGTTTATAGTACAAGTTATAAAACTAGCTAGATTAATGCATTCTTAAATGCTCTTTCACTCCAAATCATTTTATTTGAAGCTTTAACAACACTCTTATCAGATGCTCTGAAACTAATACAACAACCTAATGAAGAACAGTTTCCAGTAACCTTCATTGGGTTCCTAACAAGCCAAAAAAAAAAAAAAAAAATTGAAAAAAACTTCAAGTTTCGCAGAAATCAAATTACAAAAACATGAAAACACAAGGTTTCTCTTGAACATTTCTTTTGACATTTTAGGTAATTGTATGAGGCACTTGCTTACTTCTCAATGCTTTTACTTCAGAAGCAACACAGCCAAGGCTCTATGCTTTCTTGTGATGCACAGTGATACAGTGTGTTGAGACAGTCTACTTTTGATTAATGCAAAACTTTCAAAAGACAGATTTCTGAATCCTGACTAGGTAGCAGAATAAACACAAGATATTTTCAGACCCTCAGGTTAACCGGAATTAGTATATTAGCTGAGATATTTAAAGTATCCACAAGAAATAATTAGTCCTTTCACTTCTTCCATGTAGATTAGCTTGAAATGCTTGGTTTCATGGAACACCAGAAAACAATAATCATCTAAGAAAATGGTAGGTCTAAGTGCTGAAAGGGACAAACAGAAGAAAAGAGGACTCCCAGGGAACTAAGCTTACCATTCTTTTCCTCCCATTGATGCAATTATTCCCTACTACTAGAGAGAGTTATTTCAATTGCAGTTTTACCCAAAAAGGCTTAATGTGAAGACACACCAAGAAGAACCTGCATGATTGAGCTTACAAGCCAATAGTGAACAAAGTTGTGGTCCTGGAGGGAAAAGGGTAGTTGTAATTATGACAAGGGAATGTAATTAGAGAGACTAAAAGTGATGAAGACTTGGAAGTGCAGGTTTTCCAGGAGCTTATTGCTTTGGATTTGAAGATAGTGGATTATAGGGAACATGACTCCATCAGAAATTACTTCACAAATCTGATACAGGTCAACATTTAATTTTCCTAACTGCAGCTTGATTTATTCTTTTCCTGCCTTTTAATATATTCAGTGTCATCAAATTTAATGGAGATTTTATTAGGTCTTAAATATTATCCCTTAGCACTGTAATTATCATCTGTGATTAATCCTCCTGGCCCTAGAGAGGCATGCACGTTTTTTAGATGGAACAGTACATATTTCAATGTTAATTTATAATTAAAAGAGACATAACTGAAGAGAACAAATGAAAGGGCAGGTCTCTCACTCCACATTGCTATGAGGTATGTTATATTTTGGATTAATTCACCTTTGTGCTACACAAACTGTTGTAATTCCCATCATTAATGTAAAGTATTTATGGAAGAATCTGTGGATAACATGAAATGAATTACAAAAAAATTCAGCCTTTGATACAACCAGTAACTGCATCTAACAAATACATTAGCATATTAAGTTCTAAAGCAGTCCAGTATCATTTTCAACAAATCTTCAAGAGACGGATACTTAAAGAAAAAATTATCAAAAGAATTAAAAGCTGTATCATAGATTCATACAATGTTTTGGATTGGAAGAGACCTTAAAGATCATCTAGTTCCAATCCCATGCCACGGGCAGGGACACCTCCCACTATACCAGGTTGCTCAAAACGCCATCCAACCTGGGCTTGAACACTTCCTGTGTGGCGGGGATCCACAGCTTCTCTGGGCAACCTGTTACAGTGACTCACTGCCCTCACAGTAAAGAACTTCTTCCTAAAATCTGATATAAACCTGCCCTCTTTCACTTCAAAGCCATTGCTGGATTATCTTTGCTAAAGGTAATCATCTGCCACTTCAGCTGTAATGACACCTGAAGCACACTGGAGCAAAGAGGCAGACATCGACAGGCAGGAAACTTTGCATCCCTACTTTTGTGCTTTGATATATTACACTTCTTCAGCAATTAACAACAGCATGCTTTAAAAAGCAGCCAGAGAACCACTACACAGCATAGAAGCCCATTCCAGGAAGGAAAGTGAACCTGTCTTACACAGACACTGGATTTCTGAGATGGCTACAGGGACACGACCTGCCGCAGGAACATTACCTGCTTGGAGGTACTCGGGCAGCAGCGTCTCCGGCAGTGTCTCAGGCAGCTGGTAACCATTCTTCCTCGCAACTACAAGGTGGAAAGCAGCACAAAATTCCGAGAGTGTCAGCGCCCCGTCACAATCCACGTCACTCAGCTCCCTGTGGATACAACAGGCACATGTTTTCCAAGCTGTTACCTCAGGGAAACGTACGTGTGCCATCACAAGGAAGACAAAAATGCAACTCTGAGAAGGGATATTTTAACACAAGACAAGCATCTCTGTCATTTGCACTTGACCCTGACTTGCACATTGGTCTCAGGGAAGATGAAGCCAGCTAATTTTCTAATACTGAATTGCCATTTCTTTCTTTTTCAGTAAAGTACATTTTTTTTACACATCATACCATTCAATATGATGGTATGCATATAGTAGAACATGAAATACATAACCTATACGTACAGAATTAGAGAGTGATTAGGGTTGGAAGGGACTTTAAAGATCATCTAGTTCCACCCCTCTGCCGTGGGCAGGGACACCTTCCACCAGACCAGGTTACTCAGAGCCCATTCAGCCTGGTCTTGAATGCTTCCAGGGATGGGGAATCCACAACCTCTCTTATCAACCTGTTCCAGTGCCTCACTATGCTCATAGTAAAGAATTTCTTCCTAATGTCTAATCTAAACCTGCCCTCCTTTAGCTTACAGCCTATCTCCCTTGTCCTATCACTACATGCCCTTGTGAAAAGTCCCTCTCCAGCCTTCTTGTGGACTATGTTTAGATACTAGAGGGCTGCTATAAGATCTCCCTGAAGCCTTCTCTTCTTCAGGCTGAACAGCCCCAACTCTCTCAGACTCTCCTCATAGGAGAGATGCTCGAGCCCTGTGATCAACTCAGTGGCCCTCCTCTGGACTTCGTTCCAATAGATCCATGTCTTTATTGTGTTGGGGACCCCAGAGTTGGATGTAGTAGTCCAGGTGGGGTCTCACCAGAGCGGAGCAGAGGTGCGAAATCCCCTCCCTTCTGATGTAGCCCAGGATATGGGTGGCCTTCTGAGCTGCAAGCGCACATTCTTCCAAGAGTGAAATCAACATTTCAATGGTTGGAAGCACTTTTGGCCAATTCATGCAGGATCTTAAACCAGTTCAAGCAGAAAAAGTTCAATATGGATTTCAGCAATGGTTACTTAGCACCACTGGCTAGTCTTAAGAAAAGGGCTAAATTAATGCTCATGACAAGTTTAAATATTATTGTTAGCTTCTCACTAAAGCAGTTCTGTCTAATTCTAGAATACTTCACAAACACTAAAGCTGGACTTCAGAAATTCAAGAACTCGATTTTATAAATTAACTCTTTGCAAGAATTGAGTCATATTTTATCTTGAGCCTATGGTCTAAAATTAACATAACTTCTTGCTCTTTGAAAGTAACAAGCACTTTTCAAGCTGTTGAACTTACAGTGACAAAGACTGAGACATACCATGTGTTTAACACAGCAAGACAACCTATAAATCACATTGTCACAAAATATACTTATCTACTAGAAAGGAATACTTTTCTTGAAATTCTGCACAGAAAACAAGTTGCGTCAGCAATAAAAATAAAATGCGTTTCGTTAACATACTGGGTTAATCCATTCTTTTTAAGTAATCTCAAATTCCAATATTCACTTCCCCCAACACTATGTTTCTTCAATTGTTTTTTTATTTTCACAACTGACAATCCGCTTTGAAAAGATTCCAGACATATCCTTTGACCCTGACAGATGTTTAGGCTCTTGCAAGCTTTTCTTCTCATCTCTCCTCAAAAAAGCATATATAAAAATAAAACCTCTATCAGCATTTCTGATCCATGTTTAAAACTGTTTGTTCTTCCTATCAGAGATGCAAGGATGACACTGAATTACAAAGCACCATGTTGTTTATGAAAATATAATAGAATCCTTGTCAAATTTTATCATGTACAGTTCCATCCACAATTGTTTCTCAATAAGCTCATTAAAAGTAAGTGTACTGGTTCATTAGAAAAGCACTGATGAATTATGCAGTTGTTTAATTAGGCCTCCTCTGACAAAACAAGGACAGAAACATAAAGCCATCAACACATCTAAAACATTCCAGAGGTGCTTCTCCTCCATGTCATTTCATGAAAAACGTCATTTCTTTGAGATAATGACACTGCTCACAATATACTTAAGAACAGCTCTCATTTATTTCGCTGTTCAAACCTTCCCAGTCCTGCTGAGTAGGCCAACATCTCTCCAGAAAACAAGTGTGTCAGGAAGATCAATGAGCACCCTGCTGCTTGGGCCTCAAAGTGATTCTGGAGATAAGAGAAATAATTATAATTGAAGGCACTTTTAAAATTTAACAAGAACGCTTGTCTTTTAAAAAACCAGGATACACATCCCCAACACTATTACAGTCCTTACCAGATGTGAGAAAGTTCTGGGATGGGCAGCTTTGATTTTGTGAAGAAATTCTTTGCTACGGAACCTGTTGAGAAAGCATGCCTTATCAGTCACTAGAAATTAATTCACCAAATTTTTACCTTTTACCAGGTCTGCTGCACCAGAAGCAGAACGTTAATTTACATCCGAGAGACACTCAGATCAACCAAATGCTAATATAGCTGTTGTCTCCTTCTGAATAAATGACAGAGAAAGCCAGACAGAGCTGTTGACCTCGTTTGTCCATTCCCTCCATATGGGAAAAATAAATAAAGGAAAATCTGCTTTAGTACTAGTAATTCTAACCAGCATAATTAGTATGTCACCAGTGATGAACTAATAGACACAAACAGCCCTGCTTCACCCAGAAGTCACGTGTATTGCAGTACAATGCTGTAGCATCTGCACTGCTCTCCCAAGATGCTGTTTCAACCACAACTCTTCCCTGCTGTGGCTCAAATTTTATGGTGGAAAAAAAAAAGGAAGGAAAAAAACCACAAAAAAACCCCACAAAAAAACCCACAAAAAAACCAAAACAACAACAACAACAACAAAAAAAAAAAAAACAAACAAAAAAAACCAAACCACCCAAAATGGAAGATCAGATAGCACATAGCTCCTGTCCTACTGCAGGCATCCTCACTCACCCTGCCATAGCAGCCCTTCTCATACTTCTCGTTAACAAATCCACTTATTCACCATCCCATATGCACAGGCTGTCAGGAGTATCCTGAAAGCCCTTCCTGGATATAGGCTTACAAAACATAAGGAAACAAAGTAGAGACTTGCAGGACTATAGTCCTCTTCCCATTGGACAACCATCAGGGGAAGATTCAACATTGAAAAACCATTTGTTCTTTGAAGCAAACTGCATGAAGGAGACTTAACTGAGGCTAGATCCAAGCCTCCTGAACCTCAGTGATACCAGAGGGCCTCCTGAACCCTAGTGATACAGCACAGCTCATTAAAACTTCCACAAGTTAAAACCTGTGACATCTTCCTTGCCACACCAATTGTCTGTACCCAGCAGTGACCTCTCACCAGCAGCCTGATCCTTCTATTCAAGATAGAAATGCAATCTCAATATGCTCTTAACAATACTTCTACTATGCATGTGCTCTCCGGGATTGGTTTTTAATTACCTAAAGGTCAAAATCTCAGCCCCTCAGAGCCATAAACCTCAGGCTTGAACACAGAGGACAGTGAACTGCATGCTTCACTGTCATCACATAGACACTACACTTGCTGGGAAAGCAAGCACAACCCTCAGGGGTGTTTCAACTCAATATACACTGCAGGTGTGATCCAAAAATATAGTGCATCAAATACAGAAAGCTCATTTTAATTTTTACCAAATCACTAACACTTCTCCCTTAGATGTAATTATTTCTCTAAAATCATGATATTTAGGAAAAAAAGTGTAATGGCCACAGTAACGGTTTGCTCTTTGAGTAGTCTGCCTTCAAAAAGGAAACACAACCAACTCTTATAAACCCACTGCTAGAGAGAAAAAAGAATTTATTTACTTAACACTTCTCACCTCCCAGCCTGGTCCCCCTACCTAACATGCACTGTGTTTGGTAAAAATTACCTGAAATAAAGGCGTTCAGGTCGGGCTGCAGGGACCTGAACTGGTTAATGTAGTAATCCCGCTGCTCCTCCGTTATCCTCCAGGGGTCATCTGAGTAGTGGGTGCTGCTATCCTGCTGCTCCCGCTCCACTGAAAGAGACTGAAGGGACGGATACTGGCACCAGCCACAGGTAGGGGACCAGAAGGGCACTGGGAACCTCAAGAATTCACACTCTTCTATTTTTTATTTTTAGAAGACAAGAAGCAGAAATGGCCACACTAATTACCATCCCACTACTTATTTGTTAAAACTGAGGCTAGTATTCTATATTTAAGCCTGGATGATAATACTCCTTAAGAGTGAGGCCAAGAATGAACAACAACCAGGCTCCAATCAGCTCTGAAACCCTTTCTCTGACATATCTATTTCCTAAGAATCAAATGCAAAACACCAGTTCTGAAATACATCAAAAGATCCCCGAAACAAGAATCACCATAAAGCTGTAAATTAATTTTCATTTCAAAGTCCTACACAAATACATCCAATTTCAACTCAAGTTAGCATAAATTATATCACACTACCTGTAGATCTTTTCCAGAGGCTTAGATGACATTTTATTGTGAGTGTGAAGTGCTAAGCACTGAGGAAAAAGCAGAGTCTCTGAGTTTCACTTATTTAGGAAAAGCTCTAGTTTAGGAGAGCTTTGTCCTTCCTTAGGGCAAACTACCTGCTTGCATAATAAATGCACAGCAGGCACACTGAAACACAGAAAGATCTGCTTTTGCAACCAGCAGGAAAAATAAGACCTATCTCACAAAAGCAAACAAATGCCCAGAAATTAATCTAATCTGTTTGAGATGCAATTTAACAACTGTGGTAAGAAACCAAAATACGAAGAATGTTAAGCCACAATTCTGTGCAAGTGTTATTCTAAATCAAGCAGGAATCTCTGTGAAACCTCATGTATCTTAAATGAAAATGTTTTATTATGACTTACTTTTAGCAATTTAATTGATTATTTATTTTAATTTCTTCGTCCCATCAGCTCTTTTTTTCCTCATATACTAAAAAAGCATACTTCAGTCTCTACTCTAAAAACACCATGGAGAACACTTTCCATTTTCAAAGTGAGAATTCTTCTGGTTTTGTTATTTTTTTAATTTCTCTATTGTTTTATTAGTAGTACTACTAAGGAAAAATGTGCAATTCATTACCCGTTTAGGAGTTGAACAGGTGAGTGAAGATTTGGCTCCATAATTCCCTGATGATGGTCCATCTTGCTGGTGAGTAGAGTGCCTGACTTCATAAGGAGCTACAGCCATTTAAAATAAGTATATAAATGAAAGGATAATCAAAAAAATTCTACTAGGCTAAAAGAAATAATTAAATACCTCAAGGTCAAGAATGCAGCTTGTGAACACAGCATCAGAGCATCAAAGTCCATTTTGTCAAGCATCTACCCAGCAAACCTAATATCACAGTATCAAAGCCCATTTTGTCTTCTGCAACAAAATTCCAGCCACATATTTGTCTTTCATGTTGCATCATTTTTCTCCATACATTACTGAGACATTGTCAGTTATATACTACTGGGTAACAGAAATTGCTGTTCATCATGTTGAAATACATATTTATATAGCCTGTTTTTGCATTTATACTTTTTATATACTTGTAGCCATATAAAGCACAAGAATGCACTACAAATAAGAACAAATCATTCAATTGAGCTGCCAAAAAAATATGCTTTGACAATGCTATCAAATAGCAAATCACTATTTTTCCACATACGCTTCCTCTCCCTTCCCTAATTTCTGTTGAAAATCAAAATACATGACTCACCACTTCACCTATTTGGAGTAAAGTTAGTGAACAAAAGTAACAATTACTTCTTTTCTTAAAATAAGTTGCTTAAGCTCCACCGCAGCAAATATGGTAAGTGGTGACACAACAGCACGTTTAGGAACAATGTTTTAAAAATAGGCAAGTATGCAAACAAAAAGACATCTCACTTGCAAACCCTTGCAGACCTGAGAACTTCTGCTGCCACCCTATTTAAAATTTACCACAAAGACAGTCTGCATTAGATAGTCAGAACCTTAAAGACTCATGATGAAAAAGGAGACCAAAAAATCTTGAAAATTTTGAGCTCAGGCAGACCTTAAAAATTACACCGTAACTCCCTTGTTTTCCTAAGTGGTCTTATCCTGTATTGGTATCTATTTTTATTCCTGTACAAGTAACTACTAATTTCAGAACAAAAAAAAAAAAAAAAAAGGAAGGAAAGTTGGAAACATACAGACATTCTTGGAGAGGAAATTTAAGCACAAGGCCACACTGCTGTGTGTTTGCTAGCGTGAAACACTTCCAAAACTATCAAGAAAAACATATATAGTCATGGTTGCAGTGCAAAGGGCTGCCCTTCAGACATGCTGTCCAATTTTAGGGTCAGACTTGCAGTACAGCCCAGCCCAGCCTTGTGGCACAGCACTTCTCATGCATATGCTACGCAGAAACTTCCAGTCCTGCCCTTCGGAGCGCTCTTCAGGAAACTGGAAGGGTCTTAATGTTAAAGGCCAGGAAGAGCCAGTAGTTCTTGCACTAAACTGTCGCTTGGGACAGCAAGGTTGAATAGCTCTGTTTTTCCACTGATGTATAATATAAGCAAGGACAAAAGCTAAAGGACTAGCATGCTCCACTCTTCACTGACTGCAAACACACTAACCTAAAGCAGGAGGGATGAGGGAGGGTCAGTATTCACCAATGCCTACTTCTGCCACCAACTTGGTTACCATATGTTGCAATTAGGAGTTCACAGATGCCTACTATTAATAGGAGCTTCTAAAGACATAGTTAAAATGGCTTCTGCCCCATTACCCTCTTATTAGAACGTTTTGCCACCCCCTCTGATGGCAGCAAAATGAAGGACTGCGCAACTATGCAGTGCCTTTTCTCTGTATTGCCTAAGTTGCACTGATTTTATATTCATGTCCTATTATTATTTCTGTTACAAAACCAGAGCCATTATTATCCTTTCCTGCAAAGGAAGGTTCACTTTCAATCTGAAAATTAACACGTGGTTATTGAAATGAGGTTTTCTTTCCCTCTAATGAAACCAAAAGCATCATGCACTCTGACAATAATTTCAAGCTCTCTGCCAGTGGGATAGATTGCACGTAGTCTTGTCAGAGATTAGGTAGTAGCATTTGTGAGAAGTCACACATATCTAATTTAATAGAAAGGAAATAGGAAGACAGCATTGAACAGTCAAAATAAGTAGATCAAATCATTTTCCAAAACACAAGTCTAATTAAATTTTAAAATCATTATGCTGATTGTCAGTTGCATTTGGAATATAGCTACTTCTGATAAAGAAAAAAAAAAGGCAAAAAGAATTGCATACAGTGTGCATTGCAGTTTTTATCCTACCTCCATGCTGCTGCTCCAGCCCACTTCTTGCTTTACCATATCCATAACTTAGGGGTATTCTCTGGTAAGTAGATGGAGAAGCAGGAGGTGAGCAGATTGGAGACATTGGAGGAGACTTGGGTTCCTATTTCAAAAACACACCAACACAAAATGAGATGTAAGAAAGAACAAAATCCTGCTGCACAGCAATCCAAAGGCGTACAATATGATGGACAAAGAAGAGGCAAATGCTGTGGCATTCTCAGACCCTTTATTTCCAAGAAAAGGCATCATAAAATAGGAAAGACAGACTTTGGTACTGAGTCTTCAGGGAGTAAAGCATGGCAGTGCTATAGCAAAGCTTTACAATGACCAGCTCAAGATATTTTAATTCTAAAGATGCCTGAAGAAGTACACGTAGAAGGCTCAATGTGAGTGGGCATCTTTGAATTTATGTAGTTAGTTAGTGTGAGTGCCTTCGTTGTGCAGATCATTTTTCAAATAAAAAAATATACAAAAAATTAAAAATAAATCTCTGAATAGGTATTTTAAACACTCTGTGGATCAGTAGGTATCACTGGGTAAACTATCCTAAAGCTTTCTCTTTCCTTTGACTTACTGAGATTGCTTGAGAAGAGGATGTAATCCTGAAAGAGTTTACTGAATAAAGAGGAAAATAAAACACAACACAGACAATACAGATGGAGCCAGCGGTCTGAGGGCAATGTTCTGCTTCACTGTCAGTACACACGGATAGATAGGCACACATGTTCTTCTTCCTCATCCTGTTATTCCACCTGTGTATCTTGTCATCAGCTCACTCCTGCTGGTTGACCTCAGGGAACACTGTTACTGACGCCAACGCACTGTGTGGTAAATGTGTATGCACGTTTCGGGAAGATAAAGTGCTCCTACCAGACACTTACAACATGACCTGATACAGTATCAGAGGAGAAAGTGTTGGGCCTGGGGAAAATTATGCAAATCAATATTTATGAAAATTATGCATTACTGTGAAGCTGGTAGTACCTGAACAAGCGCTCTCAACTCTGCTAAGTACAGGCAATACAAACCTCTCTTGGACAGCTTTATGAAACTACCAACTTAGAACAAGAGATGCTGGGAAATGTTTCACTGAGGACAAAAGAAAAGCAGATTTCTTCTGGACTACTCCTTGGGGACATTAGAATGAAAGAAAACCTGGGGGCCTTATCCCACCCCAAAATAGTGGCTCATGATTCAACATCTCTTCTCCAACTGAGTATTTCTATAGTGACTAAGGACTGTACTGGCCATGGAATATCACTCACTTTCCTGTTCTGTTTCACAGACAGACTTCTATTTGCTGCTCCTCCCTGGTCCTCTGCAAGAAACAGCGCTGGATTAAGTAGGAGAACAACATTGAAAGAATTTACACAGAATATTTACAGGGTTGACAGGTTTATACAAGTTCATACAGAGAATTTTCTTCAGGGAAGTAAATGAGATGCATCAAAACCAGAATACAGACACGATGGTGATCATTTGCACATAAGGAGTTCATTTCATTTCTCATTCAAAAACTGGTGAAAAACAACGTGAGTGTAACTATTTACAGGACTTGACCCAAAAGGAGGATGCATAATGATATATCGGCCTGAAGAAGACAAGCCTGTTACCTGTTTGTCCCCTTCATCTGTTCTTTTGAAGGAATTTTTTTCCAAAGTTGCATGTGGAACCTGAAATTTAACTCCATGGAGTTCTGCTGGAGTCCCATAACGTACTTCAGTGTCATTTTTCAGCGCCATAAATCGTGGCAGAGGCAATTCTTTATTAAAAGAGAGAAAAATTCAATTGAGACTACAGAACATGAGAACCACTTTAAGCAGTATCGTCTTGCAAAACCAATGAAAAGTTTATCTGTAAAATACTACTGTTTATATTTTGTAACATTTCTAAGTTTGCAACTCCTTTGATTATTTTATGTCTTAATAAAAATGTGAATGTTACACAAAGCTACATTCTTAATGTACAGCTTAATATATAATCTCTTTATGCAAAGAGAAAGAAGTAAGCCTTGTGCACATTATTAAAGCAAGCAGCAAACTCATTTCCTGCCTTCAAAACCTTGCCTGTAATGAAAAGAATAGTTTCCCACAGACTGTGGGACTGATGAATTAATCAGTCAGGATCACAGAATCCTCAACACTGCCATCATGAAAGGAACAAATTAAAAATGGTAGGGTTCAGAGATCACACCAAGGCCTAGTGAGACTACTGTGTCAAAAGGTCCCATGTTGTGTCTGCTGTGCAGAGCAGGAGAGTGACACTTTGTCACTCTTTAAGACAATTTCTAATTATTTTGAAGAAACACCATTTATTTTTGTGCACAGTTACCCTGAAAGATCAATACAATTAAAATTAACGGAAAGCTCAAAACCAACCAAAGCCATTCATCACCTCTGTAATCATTTATACCTACAGTTACTACTAGGAAGAGAAAGAAATCAGTTGGAGTTTGGTACATGTTACTCACCCCACTCTAAAGGCACTCATATATTTTTAGAGAAAATGTAATTAGCACTGGAAGCATTTTTACTGAAATTGTACTGAAACAGTAGGTAAGCAGGATATCAATACAAGGACTGCAAGTGTCCCTTTTCACTCAAATTTCTGGATTATTTGCAGATGCTGGACTTGTAAAACATAGACAGTAAACCTCACTTTGTTCAGGTTTCTAATTTAGTTGGGGGGGTTGATTTTGTTTTTTGCTTTTTTTTTTTAATTAACATCCTTAAAAAGGACAGTAATGAAATAAGGGAGTGCACAAGATGCCTGTAAGGAAAATTGACAGACAAACCCAGTCTGCTTCTCTTCACCCTTGGTTTAAACTCCTCTTCCAGCAAGGCACTGAACTGAACTGCACCAGCTGCATCTGATCCTCTCCACTTGGTCGGGAACTCTGCCCTGCAGGAGCTCAGCTCACACAGGTCTGCATGTGCTTGCCATTCTGCCTTTCCCTCCTCGGGATGCGGCAGACCTGGGAACCCCCTCCCTGTGCCTTGTAATGAACGTGAGTTTTACATTTTGTTGCCCTTACCAGGGACAGCAGAGCAGAAACTGCTGGGAGCAGTGACCTGATTGCAAGGCTGTGGGTAGGTCCTGCCTTTCCACCCATCTCTCTCATCTTGAACCAGTTGCATCCCTCTTTCAGCAGGACGGTGGCACACCCTGTAGTCCAGAGCACAGCCTCAGGGCACGGTTTGAATGCCCACTTGAGATATGGGAGCTGAGGGTTCCAACCTGTTCAAGCTCAGGCAAATAGCCACATGCTTTGACACCTGAGCCCTGCTGAGGCAGAGCATGCATCACCAGGGCAAGAACATGAAGTTCCTTCCATTTAGTTGCTATCAAGGTTCTGCAGCTAAAAGGATCCTGCTTTGTCTCTTCATCACTTGAGTTTGACAAGCCTCTTTCAAAAAAAGTCTTCTCCATCAAAAATGGTACATTTAATATTATTGCCAATTCATTGGGAAGAAAAAAGATGTTTTAAAATACACTTAATACACATTTTCATACCTACTCATACAAAGAAATTTTGTCACCATTACCCATTTATTTCTGCAAGATTATTTGCTAAAACAGGTGAGTGTTACAAGCTGCCCTGCACAGGGGACCCCTTGACCTGCCCGTATCCCCCACAACATGCCTCCACTCAAAGCAGCTATCTGCTCTCACCCTGGACAGCTGTCAAGATCAGAAGCTGAAGGTGAGAGAGAAATGCATCTCCAGTACTGTTATCAGCTGTCATTTGTGCAACTCCTTTGTAATGCCTTTTCCAGAGGGGGATGCTGTTTCAGCTCTGCCGTACATGTAAATTCACTGCCATTTTCTACCAGTCACTTAGAGCATATGTAACATTACCTTCTACTCTTTCTCTGTTCCTTAAAATTGTTCGTAGACACGTAATAAAAAGTTAACCATCATGGAGAGCTGACAAGCATTAAAGAAAGTGAGAAACAACTGCACAGTGCTGCAAGCAAAATTTGCTACTTACCATTCTTAATGCTCTCAATCCGTACTGGGAACCCTGACTGTGCTGCTGCAATTAACTTCAAAGCAATATAAAATTGAGCAGGACCAAAATAACCCACACGCTTAGCTCCACAAACTTCTGTGATCTAAAAGAGAAGAGACACATTGTTGATTAAATGCATTTCACACTTCCAGGGAATGTCAACACCTCTACATAAACAAGAGGAAAAACTCTTTAAAAGGACAAAATGCTTGTTGTATTTGAAGTTTTCTTTGTTTCAACTCAGGACACTGGTATACCAGGGACAGGACAGTAGTTGTTATGCTTTTCAGGAGCACTGCTGGGTAATGCTGCTATCCTAAAACAAGATATGGAGTTTTATACTATGTAAGATTCTAACAGCAGGTGAAATGATAACTTCTTAAGTAGCCTCTCCAGTAAAACATTTCCACTGCAGAAACTACAGTATCTTTAGAAAATTGTGCTTAATATTAGCCCTTACAACAACAATTTAGACAATTACTGTAACTGGAACATAAGCACAACATAACAAAATACCCCAGCACACCACTCCAACAAACACTTCTTTGTGCTAAAAATTAACATGGTCTGAAGTTAAACTTCTATGTATACTTCACTATTTGCTTCACTCAGCCACCTCTATGAGCAAGCAGTTCTATGTTCACAACACTCAGACAACAGCTAAACAAACAACTGCTATCAGCAGGTTTAAAGCACAGGCACCAGTTCTCCCATGCCTGGAGCTTGAGAGATGTTCACAAACAAATCTCAGACAGGCACTGAGGTTAGAACAAAACACCATTTGCCCCAGACATAAAGGGAAGGCTCAAATTGTTTTCCTGAATATACACTTTGATTAGCAGTGTCTCCTGGCTGGCAAGGTGCAGCCTGCGTGCAGGACAGTAGAACTGTCATGGTTCTCTGTGGACAGGTGCTGCTCTCTCAGAAACGCTCCCAAGCTACAACAGCATGACAAAAAGTAGCCCCATATTGTATATAAGCAAATAGTACAAATGAATAGTCTATTTTTTCTGATTTATTTTTATATGTGTGTATATATATATATATATATATATACATATATATACACATACATTGGCAAAAGTCAGATTAAACAATTACTGAAAAAAACCAAATGTTTTGGAATGGTAATGCTTACTAATCAAAGAAAACTGTCTTCAAGCAAACTCTTTCTTCCCTGGATGTGGTCTCTGCTTTAACTGAATGAGCTCTGGCTACCTTCTCTTCCTGCAAGTTTCAGACTTGATCACGAGATGCATCAAGCAGTTTTTTCTCTTATTGTTAGATGAAAAGGGAGATTGAGTCTCCTGTATAAGGTCAGATCCAATTAAACCAGCAGCATTTGCCATTCTCTTTCCTCTACTTATTTTCTTTCTTTAGTCACTCTGGCCTTTTTTTATCCCACTCTTCCCTCTATCACTGGCCTTGCTTCTTTTATTTTCTGGTGGGAATGCAAGGTACCTGGGATGCACCCTAAATGGCTGGTGCTGAAATGTAATTAAAAATGGGAGCGTGCCTGAGAGGAAAAGGTGGAGTGGAATTTCTTGGAAGAGAGCTGCACTCCACCCAGGGCACAGGAAGGAGCCCAGCACGTTGCATCACCTCAGTGGATAGCATGGAAAGCACCATAGAGACCCCAGCATTGCAGAGTGCTCCTCACCAGCATAGGCAGTAGCACTGTCCACTGTAGGGTTGGTCCTGATGCATCAGCGAGTCCCCCAACAGCAGATGTTCACAGACCCTACCAGGGTCCCATGGCAGGAACTGACACCACAGGTGGATGCCCATGGTGCTGTGGGAGCAGCACCTGGTTGCCTGCCTAGAGCATGGGTGTGCTGTCACAACAGCACCTTCATAGCACCTTCCCTGGTTTGGGAGGTCTGGGCAGAGCACCAGTACCCTTTCTGAGGTCCAAAGCAGATTTCTTTCCCTCGTCCCTGGAAGCTTCCAATTCACTCAGTCCTGCTGCCCGCACCACCTACTGATGCACAGTTCCTTCCTGACCAGCAGCCCTGGATCTGCCTGATGCAGTGGTGTGTAGCACAGATGACTGGACTTGACCCTGGACACAGAATATGCACAGCAGCTACAGCTGACACTGCCCTTCGCGGGTACAACAGCCCAGGCACAACAGATTCCAACAGCTCTGGGGACAACGCTACTCTGGCAGGTATGGGGGAAGCCACTGGCTTATTCAACAACCTGGGGCAAAGCAGATGGACAAGGGACACAACTAAGTTGAAATTCAACCCGGATACACAGCTCTGATCTGTTATGGGAGGCATTTGTTAAACAAAGGCCAGTGCTGAATAAGGTAGTTGGCAAAAGCTGGGGAGGACCTGGCACTCAGGTCCTCCTGTCGAGGGTATGGTTGCTCCCCTCCTGCATGACAGTGCCTGGGATGGCACCTTCTGTGGTGCAGAAATGGCACACAAAATCCATGGGGGTACCGGTGTGTACCCTATAGGGATTTTTCTCCTCTCGGGCTCTTTTCCTGCCATGGCTACGCTTCCTGCTGTGCCTACGCTTGCTGACACTGAGTAACAGCATTACCATGATCTGCTCTTCCTCTTGCTGGCTGCTGGAAAAAAGCAATACTGAGCAACTGGGATTTTCAGATAGGGATTTGAGATGCTACTATCTTCCTAAATAGAGTTAATTTTCCATCTTTATTTGTTATATATTTTCCATGTATCAGATACAAAGAGTTAATTTTCCTTGTACTTTTTACACTTTGAATTATTAAGGTTGTTGAATGCTATAAAAGCTCTGCTTGCTCCTCATATGGAAACACGAACATTTTATTCTGAATAAGAACATTAAAAATTTTTACCAAGAGCATAATACCCCTCAAAAATACAGTGTTGTTTCTCAAGCACACTTATAGCCAACCAGCCTGAAACTGCCTCTCCGTAATTTTGCTTTTTGATGATAACAACAGGAATTAATTTTGTAGATATAAGCGTCTCTGTTATTCGTGCAGCCAGATTCTGAGCTCTTTGCTAAGGGTCCAGAGCAAAAAAAGGAAGCTAACAGAGTAGTCAAATTTATTACACAATTAATTGTAGGTATTTATATAGATTAATTGCAGGTATAGGTATTTACTCTCATCAGGTTCCCTGTACAGTTAAAAGAGAGGGTCTTGGGTTCCTTCCAGACAGCATTTTATACTATCTGGAGCAGGACCTTGCTTAGAGCTGCAAAGAGGACCAGGCCTTCTCTCTAGCAACCACAGAGGCTGGTGGCAGATTAGCATTTATCTAAAAGTAATTCTTCAGAACATGCTGCCTGCTCAAATTTCCACAGCAGCTTAAACTGAACACTGCACTATTTTTTTGTTTCCTAGTTTTACCTTTCATAGGGTCAGTGCTCATAGCTTTTTGATGGGCAGATTACATTTAGTCATATGCAATTCTTAAATTAGGCTAGTTTGTGCAACATACTAATAGGAATCTCCACAATCCATCCAAATTAAAGACATTGCATATGACTGTGATATAGAAATTTTTAATTTAAATCCTTTCCTGTTATCAGTTTGGATTGCATACTTTTCAGCAAGCTAGCAAGGAAAGAACTGGTATTTTCTGCTCATGCACTGCTAAACAGACACACATATAAATCAAAACAACTTGCACACCTTGATACTTCAAGGGATTTTGATACAGAATTACTGATGGTCAATATATATTGCAATTTTTCCTTTAAGTCCTCAGTGGAAAATTGCAATCCTCTAGTTGCAGCCAAATATTGAAGGAAGTATTTGGAAATAATTGAAGTATTGGAAATAATTTTTCATGGTGGCAGGTTACAGATGTTGCTTGCCAAATCTAACCTCAGGATGATAAACAGAATAGATCCAAAAATCACACAATCACAGAATGGCTGGGGTTGGAAGTGACCTCTGGAGATCATCTAGTCTCATCTCCTTGCTACAGCTTCACCTAGAGCAGGTTTCACAGGATTGTGCCCAGGTGGCTTACAAATATCTCCAGAGAAGGACATGTTCCAATTCTCTGTCATCCTCACAGTAAAGAAGTTTTTCCTGATATTCCAATAGAACTCTGTTTCAGTTTGTGCCTGTTGTTCTGTTACTGGGCACCATTGAGAAGCCTGGGTCCATCCTCTTAACACCCACCCTTCAGATACTTACATACATGGATAAAGTCCCCTCTCCATCTTCTCCAAGTTAAACAGGCCCAGCTCACTCAACCTTTCCTCCTAATAGATGCTCCAGTTTCCTAGTCATCTTTGGAGAAATGATGCTTGAACATTAACCACTTGGACCCACCGCCTACCTTCCAGAGCTCCAACCCATGGGATTCCTCCAAGCAGGTCCTTGAAGAGGCCAACGTTTGTTCTCCTGAAATCCAGGGCTGGGATCCTACTTATTACCCTGCTTCTTCCACACAGGATCCTGAACTCCACCATCACATGGTCACTGCAGCCAAGGCTGTCCCCAGCCTTCACATCCCAAACCAGTCCGTCTTTGTTTATTAGTACAAGGGCCAGCATCACACCTCTCCTCCACCACCTGTATCAAAAAGTTATCACCAGTGCTCTGCAGGAATCTCCTGGACTGCGTGTGCCCAACTGTGCTGTCTTCCCAGCAGATGTCAGGGTGGTTGAAGAAGGTGGTGGATGAGAGCCAAGGCTTGTGATCGTGAGGCTGCTGTAAGCAGCCTTGACTTCCTTTTCCTGATCAGGTGGTCTGCCATAAACACCCACCCACAACAGTGTCACCCATGTTAGCCTGCCCCTCAGTTCTGACCCATACAGTCTCAACTTGTTCTTCATCCATAGCTCTGGACAGAGTTCAGTACATTCCAGTTGTTCTCTCACATTAAAACCAACTCCACCACTTCATCTTGCTGCCCTGTTTTTCCTATAAAATACACAGCCATCCATGACAGTATTCCAGTTGTGGAAAATTGATCTGTTCAACAGTTTGAGAGGCAAGAAACTGTTGTTGAGTGGACTGAGTTTACGCTTACTGTAAGATGTAACTGCTTATATGAAACAATTTCACAGGTCATATACCAATTAAGGGAAAAGGTTCATTTCACACAACATGTGAAAAAAAACATTTCTCAGAGAAGGATGAAAAACCATAGTGTCTAATCTTACATTTGTTCTCAGTCAGTCCTGGAACAGCAACTCTCATTTCAATGGGATTTCAGCAGGTAGCCTTAACGCACAGGTTCTGTACATGAATCACGCCACCTTCCCTATCAAGCATCCATAAGAAGGAGAGAAAGAGCAAGATTGAGATGCCTGTCTACCTTCTGACAGGTCAGAAGTTTTTCTATCATTGTAAAAAACAAAAAACCAAAAAAACAACAGATTTCCAATTCATAAACCACAGAAGGGTAGCTGTTTCAAACTACTGTTCTCCATGTAAACCTGTAATAGAAAAGCTTTATATCTTCAGGTACTGGAATACGAACCAGTTTTTGTAATTTTATCCACTCACTCTGGCTGACAGTAAATGTTATTTTTATAATTGCTCCTTGAAGACATCCCACATGAAGCAGCTTTTCCCAGCACAAACTGAAATTGTTCCAGCTCTCTCCAGTTCTCTCCAAACAAGTTTCCACTGCATTCTCCAAGAGCACTGACCTTGCAAACACGCTGGGCAGGTCTAATTCAGATTGCAAGAGCTAAACTTAGGGAATGGAGTATAAGCCTAGAACTGAAGTCTGTTTTCCGTAAGTAGAAAAAGGAGTAAAATCAGAAATAATGATACCATAATCCTATGGACAGGCTGAGATGGTCATCCTGTAGCCTTAAGGGAAAGGTTTTTAGCTGTGAGGTGAAGGTACACCTGGGATTTTTGCTTTTCCATTTAGCCATTAACACTGCTGTGGCATCCTCCGTATGAAGCTGGCACACAGTTTTTGTCTGTTGTCTGCCACCTTGTTGCTACCTGCCACATGGATGGTCACTGCTTGTCATTTGTGGGCAAACCTAGCTCAAAGGTGCTCCTATCTCAATGTGGGTTGTGAGGCCCTGTGAGAACACACGTAAACCGAATCATGTAAACTGAGCACAAGTCAACTCATTTGAAAGGAAAAGGAAAACGCGCGTCACTGGCTCCTGCGTTAAAGGAAATTTTCTCACTGCATTTTCCATCTCACCCTAGCCCCAGAAAGCGCAGTTTGTTCACTCGTCCTTGCTCAACCTATAATGAGGTAGAAATATTTTCCAGTTCATCAACTGCCTCTGACTTTTAAGGAACATGTTGAAAACCTTCTGCCGTTGGCCCGTGCACGCCTCACCCAGCGCTCTGCGGAGGACAGCCAGCTGTGACGCCACCACTCAGACCTCAACCACAGAGTGACCTCAGGCTCCCTTCTGGGTCAACCACCAGCTTATAACATTGTTTCAGAGACAAATATTTGCAGCAGTGGCTTATCAACAGCTTATCTCAAAATTGTGTCATGCATCTGACCCACTTTACCCTTTTTTTTTTATTTGCGTTTACAGACTCTTTGATCTGCTTGTTACGGACAAGTTTTGCTACATTCTTAAACAGGTATTTCTCTCTGAACAGATCATTGTTCAGACATTTGTAAAACTATTTGGAGCCCACGGCTATATATCTATTTCTTTATTATTTTAAGCAAAGTACGAAACAACACATCCTGGATCCAGGAGGATTATTGCCTGGGAAGGCAAAAGGTAAAGGAATATACTGGAGCTGTTACATACCCAGCTGTACATAGGAAGAGACTCTGCTATGGATTACACTCCTTACCTCTCCTTCATATAAGTGCTATTTGTGTAACTATTTATTTTACTCTGTCATCTTGTCTTTTAAAAGACATGGTTTAAGCTCTGCACAGTCATCACTTGACATACAAGAACACATGCTGCAAAGTAAGCTATTACTAAATTGTCAAAGCTTATCAACTTCACTTAACAGAGTCGTAAAAGCAACAGAGAGCAACCCCATCAGTCAGGCAAAACCCATCAGGGTTTCCTTAAACTCCCTGCTCCCACCACAACTCAGAACCATTCACATCTGCCTGCACCAGTGCTCCATGTGCCATCGCACCTCTGCACATCTCTGAGGAAAGCACTTCACTTCAGGAACAGGGTAACACTTTTCCATCAGCTCCAAGCAGAACATTTTATGACAACATCGAGAACTGCAAGGCTTACGACTCAGTGCCTATTTGTGTGCACACACGTGTGCAGCCTCCAACTGAACTGCACGAAACAAACACTAAAACCGGTTTCAAACAACTCTAAGTCTTATATTGAAGCTTAACAGTAGAAGTATTTTATATACTAGAAAAAGTTGACTCCTGAGCAGAGGTTAAAAAAGCCCCAACCTAAAACACAACTGTTTTCAATCAGTAAAGAGCCTTGTGAGCAGGGCAGGAGCAAGGCAGTCACACTTGGTCAGTGCAAGGCTCTGTCCAGTCCTCTCTCCTGTGGAACAGTGAGCTGCAGATGCCTATGGAAACTCAAGCACACAAATCATGCAGTACTCCTCTTCAAGAAGGAAGATTAGTAATGCCAGCATACTGCACATCACAAAAATATTGATCTGAATTGTGCAGCTACCAGGACACATAAGTCAGCATTGATAATCAAAAGATTTCAATTATTAAGGAGTGTTGGTAAGAAAAAGTCTGCCAGGGAATAAAGGCTGCTGATGCATGCTAATATTTACAACCACTGAAATATACCTGAAAGAAATGCCATCTCCCATGCTCAACCTTTTGTCTTTAATATGCAAAGGCAACTCAATCATTTACCTGCATGTGATGTGGAAAAGGTGGACATTTTCATCTCATGTCAGTCTTACTGAGGAGTTTAAGAACCTCCATTCCTGAGAAGCATCTGCCAGTCACCACAATAATTTTCACAGTAAATAATTTTCACGATAGCAGTGCCTACAGCATTAGGTCAGAGGTTGTTTTATATATTTGCTGATACTTCAATCTGTCTTCCCTTTGAAAAAAAAACCTAGCACCACCTTCACTAAACACATGCTTTTAGGAGTATGTGAAAAGCCTGCAGGGGTGAAAGAGATGAAGCAAATTATTTTCAAAACCTCCTTGCCTTTTTCTTCTCACTATTTAGAAAAGAAATGCTCCAAGAACAGCATTCATCCACCTAAAATTGTTCTGTGTTTCATATGCACTAGTCTGTATCAAATTCATATTAAAAAGGTCGATAAATACAGCATGTGTCAATAAATGTGTATAGGAGTGTAAGTGAAATTTCAGTTAAGCTTGAAACACAAAAATTTCAAGTCTGAAAACAGGTTACTCCATCTTTTAAGAACTTGGCATAAGGATACCAACAAGCAGTACAGATTTTTCATAAAAGTATGAGTCCACTTATTCACTGAACTGCTTCACATTCTTTGTAGGTAATCAGTTCCTCAGCATCTGGATATGGCAAAGCAGATATTCAGCAGGTCACTCTCTTAAATGCTGCATGCACAGCCTTGCCAAAAATCACTATTAAAACCTGAAAACCCACAGAAATCTGCAAAGTACACAGAATTGTTATGGATGCTTTATCTGCTTTTCAAATCTTATTGTGGAAGTATGAGAGCAAGCATAATGTCTTAAGTAAAATGGCAAGTACAGAGCTATCACACCATCCCATCCTAACAAGTAGATCGCATGAAGTTTGCCCAGAGGTTATCCAAATTTCTTCTGATGCATGTTCCTGCCAAGACCATTTCGTTCTCTTGCACATGAGTTTCGTAAAGCCCATCCTACAGATGGTTAACACTATACATTTTAAACATTGCAAATATGGTTCTTCAAAGGCACTAGTCATCCAAGGATTTCTGTTCATTTTACGCTCCCCTCTTCCCTTCCAAGATCTAGGGGCACAACACAGAAAAGCTCCAGAACATGAGAGAAGAGAACCCAGACCCTCCAACTCTTGCCCACTCAGCAGAGACATTATCCCGAACCCTATTACCCACAAGCAACTGACATAGCAAAAGGAGCTTGATGGAGGCAGGAAAGAACTATCTACACTGGAATTTGGACAGGGCTGGCACTGGGCCAGCTGAAATACCCATCTGTTCCTAAAACTTTCATTTTCTGGAGGCTGAACTGAAAATAGTATCTAAACCTTACTAGTAGTGAGAGTGAATGGGGAGTTCCTTTTTAACTCAAGTGGAAATGCCATGTTTTGCACAGGAGCTGCACCAGCATCCTTTGGGAATGAAAATATAGGATGATCACAGGAACATTAAAGGACAACACTATTTTTATCAGGGGAAGTGTATATCCTTGTGTTTCTGGCATTTTAGACCACTTCAGCAACCAAGTTGTTAATTATTTCAAGGAATACTTTACATAAGCAGCATATCCATTAACATATTTTGATCTTGAGAGTACATTTTCACTGACTTAAAATACAGCACTCATTTATAAGCTTGAGTTCATTATTTAGAATGACATTTATCATGCACTCCGGTGTATTTCAAAATGCTTATTTTGTAAAATTTATTCAAAATGCTGTGTCTGTGTATATATATATATGCAAAATTGAAATTAAATGTAACTTGAAACTCAATCTTAAAAAAAAAATCAAACCTTCGTAGGAAAGGTTTATGTGATCTGAGACTTTTTATAAAAGGAAAAATGGTCCCTCCATTGCTGCAGTTCAGATATGAATTAGAAGACAGACCTTGAGGGTTTTTTTTTTAAAAAAACCTGAAAACACTGACATTTTATAATAGATCATGAAGCCAATTATAACACAAGACACTCCAAGCCTGCACAAAACCATGTAACTGAATCTTGCAATTTTGTTATTCATACAAAGAATCCTTATCCTACGTTTGTCAAATTTCAGTCTCTTAAGAGTGCACCACAGGCTGAGAAATCATAGATTTTTCCAAAGGAAAAAAAAAAAATCCCCATTGGTTGGGTTGATGTCTTTTTTTTTTTTTTTTTTAGTTGAAGTCAAAATTCAGTTTAGGTATTACTCATACAAAACAAATGTGTTATAGAAAATTCCACTTCATTTTGACACAGCATGAAGTGTTGTTAAACAGGGTTTACCTTACCATTTGAAGAAGCAAACACCAATTCTTTGTTGCGATTTACTCTTCAGTAAATGAGTTAACTTAGGAAGCTCAGCAATACAATTCCGTTTTGTTCTCATGTTAAAATATCATCACAAAAAGCTTCAGTATAAATAACAGTTTGTGAAATATTGCTCCATCACAAAAAAGATTGCCAAACTCACCTAAGGTGCAAAGAGTAACTTGAAAAGAGCTGAAAAAGTGAGAAGCTTTTAGCAGTAAGGAGATAACATCTCCTATTATGTTTTATGAATAGGCAATCAAAATATCTTCTCAAATTCAGAGACCCTTTTAGCACCTAAGGAAAAACAATGGAAACAACCACTAGATAAACGCTGAAGTCAAAGTACAACAAGGAAAATGGGCAGAAAGGCACATAATCTTTGCAAATATATGAAAATTAAGTGCTATCAGAAATTTCTTCTGACACTTTCATTGTTAAACTCAAGCCAAGGCTACCCAAAACACGTACCTTTTACAGTCAAATCTTTCCTCTCAGTTACTGTCCCAGTAACTGCATTGCTAGAGGTGAACCCTGGAAAACAAAGCTCTTTTAACTTCACCACTGAGAGGTCTACAGGACTGCCTACAGATGGTACTGCAGTATGCTCCTGCTGCCTCTACAACAGCTGCCTTATTATTTCCACATTTCTTTGCAACTACAAGGAAATACCTCAGGAGTTTCACTCTCAGATGCTATGCCAGGATAACTTTACGATCTGTTCCATTTGTAGGCGTTTTCACAGCTGAAAGCATACCAAGAGTGACCGACAGCAAACCTCATAACAATTACTGTTATCTTTACATATCCAGGCAAAAACATTTCTCTACTTATTTTGGAAGACAAACAGCCTTTCATTCTCAGTGCGTGCTTGATGGGATGCACTCCAGTCATCACTGCAGCCCTGATGCACCCAATCACCCATCTCATCCAAATTAGAAGTAAATAAATTCATCATCTTGGACCATAATCAAATAAGGCACCTCGTTCACTTCTCCTCTGCACCCGGATAAGATGCTCAGACGCTGAGCCACACCGGCCATAGTTTAATTGTGTGGGAAAAAAAGTGGTTGTAGATGACAAGAGATAAAACACAGAGGATACCTAAAGTTATTTAGAAAGATTATAGAAGAACATCCAACGTTTACCTTTTTACATTTTAGTGACAGCTTGCATAACTGCAGTACAAGGCCTGTGAGGAAACTCTGAATCTTTTGAAGCTTCTGCGTAAACATGAGTTTCTGCTGTTGGAGTTCTAATATCCAGAATTTTACCCAAATAATGAGGTCGTCTGGGAAACTAAAAGCCACAGGCAGAGATGGCTCAGACAAAGTCACTCTGGTCACTCGCAGAGGCAGTAATCAAAACTCCCCTTTCAGCTATCATCAGGATTTTACTCATTTTGCCAAGCTCCTTTGACCACAAGCAGCAGTAGCACCACCAACTTTAAGCACATTGAAGGAACTCCTAGAGCATGCACCTAGGAAACGTTTCCAGACCCCACAAAATAGAGTGACCCAAACCCACTGGTGACTGATACACAGCAGAGCAGGTCAAACAAATACAGCAGCAAAGTTATCATCTGCAGGTTTCTGGATTTCACTGCAGAAAGCCTGGCACATGGATCAAAGCAGGAAGGTCTCTCCTATACAAAGTTCATAGCAAGATTTTTCTACACAACAAAACTCAATCCCTCTGGATCTGTTTTCAGTGGGCCCTGGTTCCAGTAAAGAAATATAAGAATAAAGCTTTTTGTATGCATTTTTGTCTAACATTTATATCACCAGGTTTTTTTCCTCTCTGGTCAGTGCAATGTATATGAGTGCTTAAACATTCAGTTCAGCAACACCTTTATGCTTGTTTCCATTAGCCTTTCCTCCCTAATTTTTAATTGTTTAAAACAACTTTAAGATCCAAATGTCACAATATACAAAAATAATTCATACCTCATTTAAGAACCCCAACTCTCTTGCAAAATCTTCCACAGCACTACACAAAGAGATTATTGTCCAGAATTAAATTTTAGCAACATGAGTTTAAAGATTCAGCCAACTATCCAGCAAACTTTTTTTAAGCATGTCCAAAAATTAAATTCTGTACATTAAAAAAGGAGACCAAAAGTGTTTTAAATTATGTCTTTTCCAAAGCCCCAGAGGGAGTGACTTGATGAAGACCTGTTTTCCAAGTCTTGATAACAGAGTGAAGATTTGTGCAGTTTAAAATTAATTGACGTTATTAGGAGCATTGCATTCAATTGAAATGGGCATAATTCATTGACAAAGGGGTAAGTCAGGAATGAAATTTCTGTGAAAGGATTTTCTAACCACCAGGTCAGTGGTAATTTGTGTGAAACAGCTGAGACTGGTTCACTCTGGAAAAAAAAAGTCACTAATGGCACAGCCTATTTCTCAGCTCTCAGAGATGCTGCACGATCCATCACACATCACTGCCAAGTCATTTCTGCCCAACTTTTTGCTCCTGTCATCCAATAAAGATAATGATGGCATAACTTGCCCTTGCAAGAGACTGTCAAAAATTGCTCTGGACATCAGTCATTCTCCACACAGGGCATCTGCTGCACCGCACCAGAGAACTCACACTCTTGCATAGCTGAAGGGAGCAACTCAATGGCTGAGATTTGCAATAGGTATGCAAATCTGTTTAATTTCTCAATTCTTGGCACAACTTTCAACAAACATTTATGGCTCAAAATAGCAAATTAATAAGGAAGAAATTAAAACATTGGGCAGAGAAAAGATGCTGATTTATTTGACTCTGAAGAGATGGGTAAAATGGAGAGTGATCTCTGACCTATGTTGCATGCTGATTTTGGATCTCCAAAGGCACTAACTGCAGGAAACTTACTGTTTCTGCAAAGCAAGAAGGAAAGGTTCAATCTAGTCTTGGCGATTTTATAATGATATGAGCATAGCTATTTGTGATCCAGGTTTCATTTGACACAGAAATAACAGAATTTTGTGAATTCTGTGTCAAATGAAACCTGGATCAAAAACAGCTATGCTCATATCTATTTGTGATTGATACAAAGTATGTGAGGTAGGACTTATCCCTAAGCCTGTAAAAAAATCCTTCTGCAATCACATGGGACAATTCAGAAACCAAGCATCTCCCATGTTTGGGTAATAACCCAAAAACAGGGCAATAAATCTGCATTTGCTTGTCTTCGCAAAGCCTGTTGTGCTGCATACACAGTATTTACAATCTGCTCTAATAATTACTATATTAAGTAATTATTTTGCATTGTTCCATCATTCGAGAAAAAGGAGCTCAGGGGAGATGCACTGGGAAAGAGCAACTGTGTACCAATTCCACTCATGGCTGTTGCTGAAATACCTTCCGCTCTTGGCACAGTGGTCTGTGCAAGAGGAGCTCACAACGTACTTGAAATGCAAAATTATTCAGAGTTTCTCATTTCTTTGGTGTTAATGCAACAATTAACAACATGCTTATTTTAATACACCTCCATTATTAGGACAAAACGCAGCAGGTAAAGTATTTAAGAATATTAGCTGCAAGGCTTTTATGACTTTTACAAGACTTTCTGGAGTTAATCTAGAAAAACAAAAAGACATCTGTACATATTACTACATATCAGAATAAAAATTATTTGTAAAAGCTTGTCACATGCAGCTTTTCAAAATATCTGTTCATTTTTAGCATTACTTTGCTTCAGTATTGAAAATTAAGCCTATGCACCAGGACAGTAAATGAACTAGTTAGCAATCATTTTTCCTTTCAATTGCTCTATTTTCTTTCTTGTTCTTTAACACTGGGAAGTTTTATATTTAGGCAAAAGTCTCTAGGCAAATTATTGCTTAAAGTAAACAAAAGCTAAATATCAAAACCCAAGCTTGTGTTGCATGCCAATTCATGTCTTAAAGGCAGCAGCCTCTCTTCCTTCTCCTAACCCTCTGTCTTATACTTTGCACAATTTCTGCACTAAATGAAACAGGAGTCTTGCAGAGCAAATACTTTATCATGCAATTAAACCCCACATGTTCACAGAAGAGGCCAAAGTACATCAGCTTTAAAAAAAAAAAAAAAAAAAGGCAAAACCACAGAAGACTTAATAATTTACATTTTAGTAAGCACATACTCTTTGAATGACTGAGCTAGAAATTCTTTTCTTCTAAATTTCTCTCTCTCAGATTCACATTGAAACAGCCCCATGTGAATTCACTAGGAAAGCTCACAGGTTGAACACTCCCAAGTTTCTTAACTGCTTGTTAGTTTGAAGCCTGAGAACAAGCAAAAGCGTTAGTACTTAACAAATATATACTCTTTCCCCTATTTTCCTTGACTAAACCATTTAAACTCCTCAGAGTTTAAGCTTTTAATTCCCTCAGTGCTTTTGCACAAGAATCTGTTGGCTTAGGAGACTTACAACAACCACTTTGTTAGGCGTGAGAAGCCACATAACAAGCAAAGTCCTATTCCCAACACTCTTCACTCCAGTCCTACCTAACAAATATTGCTCTACCTCCCCAGCTGCTGCCCAGCAAGACTGCTGCTACAGAAAGTCCCGTCAACTTGGGATGTCTCCAGTTTTATTTTACAGTACGAAATTAAATTTCAGGTGTTCTTATTACTGACAGCTTACTGAAAGCAAGTCTAAATGGAACAGGAAAACATTTGAATAAAACAGAAAACATTATTGCTACATTTCTTCATTTGTAATTTTTCAACCGTGGCTTAGTTTTATTCTGCTGTTGAAACTGTGTCTTCAGTCAAAAAACCAGGAGTGGTTTTTCTGTGTGTGAATACTTAAAATAGATCTAGACTGCATTTCATCACTGGGTTTGAGGGTAGGCTGACAGGAGGAAAGAAGAGGTGATGCAAGATATTGTTTGGTTGGTTGTTTTGTTTGTTTGTTTTTTGGGGGGGGGGGGCTTACAAGTTGCTGGGGCTTGCACAAGGGCAGGAGAAAAATGTCAGTTTTACCTCTGCTCTCCCATTGACCCATCCACCAACTAATCAAAAAAAGCATCTCCACTGCTGACCTGCTTCCCATCACAGTTCTTCACAAGTGTGAACAATTTTGTTTTTCTGCAACTCCTTAGCCATACCAACTTTTTAAGTTGTTCTAAAGCATGTGCACAGAGCATATTCAACCTCTAGAAACAATTGTTTCAAGTGGAAAAAAAGATCAACACTTTGACCCACAAGCCCTTTTTCCCCTGAAAACTAATCAGTGTATACATGTTTTGCAACACTGTTTAGACTTAGATTTTATGAAAAATAATACATCAACATAAAATGATTTTTAAAATAATCTGTGCCATGACATTAGTTCCGAACTAAAACAACTTGCCTGCCCTAACTAATGCCAAGAAATTAAAGGCAGCACTGTCCATTATACAATTAAAAAAATGTAAACTGTCTAATTCTCAGAAAGATTTCTGGTGAGTACACATTCCTAACATATTTGAGGGAAAACAAATAAAATAAAAGCCTTTTCTCAATATGTACAGCAGATATACTACATTAACTCACTACAATTTCAAAATCATGTTTGGGACTGATGGCACATATAATTCTGAATCTGAGCACTGTACGTACCTTACTAGCACAAAGGAGGTATTTAACACTGACAGATAAAATACAGCTTTGAGGAACTTTATGCCTGTAGATGTTGGTGATTTTGAGGTACGTACAAAACCAGTCTGATTTTAATTCTGATAAATGACAGCAAACTGTGTTGCCTTTTTCTCTCAAATAAACAGTGAGAAATACACAAATCTACTGATAATTTGGACAATTGTGACAATTGCAAATGTTCCATTAAGCAGCAAAAAGCATGCAAAATGCCACATAAATAATACAAACAGTTTGAGAACAGCAATTAAAAAAATTATTTTTCACAAAGATGACTCCGACTTCTTAAAACAGCCATGTCCTTTCAGAAATCTATTTGCTTACCTGTATGTTTCATTCTTCCAGATACTGAAATACAGAAAATGTTTTGTTCACAATTAACAAGTCATGCAAAATGATCCAATTAAACTACAGTTTATAACAGAATTTATTTGTATTATGCACCTTTTTTTAATGTCACAATATTTGGGCACCATACCCAGGCTTTTACTGTTTTAAAGCCCTTAGAACTGCTTTCATAATAATAATTCCCACAACAGTGAAAATCTTTGGCACCATACTTCAATGTCAAAAGGAATTAACTCAAACTGAAAGAATACAAAACCTTTTGTCCTTCTAAATATGAAATTTTAATGAGGTATATAATTGTACTTATTGAACACCAAGAGTACAAATTTAATTCAGATTGAATAATAAAACCAGATTTTTTTTTCCAGCTTGCTAAAAAAACCTGGAGACACTACCACAGAGTATTAGCCTTAAAAAATCTTGACATTCTCCACTGGAAACTGATTTTCCACAAAAACTTTGTGAACTATTCAACTCTGATTCCTGTGCAAGATATTTACAGTCCACTTAGATCCAAACCTACAACATAACCCACAGTGAGAGTGCAGCATATAAAAATCCAACACACAGAACAAGCTCACATCAAATGCAACTTTGAGAACAGAAGTCCCAGGGGAGCAGAATGGAAGGTAACAAAACAAACAATTCAGGAGTTTAATATTTTTTCTAAGTCTCCTTCTTAAGCATTCCTGTAATGAAACTGTTTTCACAGTAATTGCTGATCTTCTCTAAGTCTTGACAGACATATAACATGGCAACTATGCAACTTATTTTGCCCCCATGAGCTTCATATATGGCTTGTTTTTAAAGGAATTAATAAGAAATATTTCCTACTCAACAAGGCATTTACTGTGAACTCACTCTCTTACAGAGGGATTACTCTTCTAAGGTTTGTTTGGGTTTTAATTTTTGTTTTTTGTTTTTTTTTCATTTTGGTGCCAGTATTGCCAACCAAGGGCCCTTTGAACACTGGGCTCCAATATGAGGGTCTTCTTTTCTGGTCCACAACCAAGATTATTCCAGGGGCAAAGAGTGTACGTGACCATATGAGGAAGTCACTAGCAGTAGGAACCATGTTTTTAAAACTAGAATTCAAAGCAAAAACAGACACAGGCAAACACCATGCAACACAATTCACCATTTCAGAGCATCTGCACGAACTCTAACTTCAAGCCTGCCTTGGTGGAAACTATGACCCTTTCATGAATCTCAAAATCTTCATGAATTCTTTATGGATTAGCCTGTTGGGTCAAGGAGACTGTTTTGGGGCAGGCAATAATCCCAGACACAATTCTCTGATGGACAGTAAAGATCCTGCAGTTGGTTGATGCAGTTTAACTGTCTTGAGGGCTGTGATCAGTGGCACTATCCAGGCACACAGCAGACTTATAAATGGGTGGCACAACCTGGTCCATAGGGAGGACCTCTCCTGGCACCACAGCTCTCCAGGGGATTTTGAAAACATGCTGGTGTGCCTAAGGCACAAGGGAGCCCCCACTCAAAGCCCAGAGGAAAGCCACAATGAAATTCCCACTTCTCTGAACAATCACTCCCATATGGCCTTTATTCTTACATCCAGTGTGACCATTTACACTGGTTTCTGTCTTACTAGCCAATGCTACCTCAAGATTCTCAAAAAAAAAAGAAAAAACAAACCAAAAACCAAACAACTTTCTCTACTTCCATTTTTCCAAGACTTGCTGCAGAAATGTCCAAACATATAAATGTCAGTCTGCAGCACTAAGCTAAAAGGAGGGTAACAGTTGGCTTGAAAAGGGAGAGGAACAATCTACTCTTTATATCCTCCATAGACAGGCTAAAAACATCAGGCTTAAAAACAACCTTCTTAAATCTCAAGACAAGGCAGCAGTAGAGGACATTACCTATAAAAGTTATAGAGTTAGCACCAGGGATTAACAAATTGCTGAATACACAGAAATGGGATTTTGCTGTGGACCGGAGAGAGAATGTAGGGATGGTCCGAGGTCCTTTTTCAGCCTCCTTTAAAGATGTGGTCAATTTGATCACAACACACTGAATACTTTGCCCAATACTTATCATAGCCCATTAGTTTCGTTGTCCATTTAATTTGAAAGGAGGACACGTGTGTTGGAGAAAAGCATTTTCCAAACCGTGATTTTCACAGGTCTTATCAGTACCGCTGATGCAGCTCAGCCCCTTCTCTGTGCTGACACAGCCATCAGGTGTCACGGGTTGTTTCTGAACCAGTTAATGTTTCTGCTACCACTGGCCCATGAAAAGTGCTACACTGTGCTCACGCTGCCACTTGCCTTTTTCCCATGAACAGGCAGTGCACAAGGTCAGGAGCAAGTGACAGCAACTCAAGTCCTAAGTACTGCATGTCCATCCACTGGTCCCTACCTCAATAGTCACTTCATTAAAAAACTACAGAAATACCACTCATTTTCAGTGACAACTAATAGGCATAAAAACCTCAGACATGCTTTTACTGATTATCCTTTCTTTTTTTCCATGTCACACTTTGAAAAGTAAAAATGACAGCTGAAGTCCCATCTTACTGGGCAGCCTCTCTTACTAATGGTGAAACCCTCTTCCTTCTGTATGTTAAAGGGATCCATGATCACTCCAGATTCACTGGTGTTCTTCCCTACCAGTTTCGTGCTCTGAAAGCAGTAGTCAGTAATGAAGCAAAGAGCAGAGAGACGTTCAGACCTAGCTGAGCAGAGCTACAGGGATGAAGATGTGCACAGCCCATTGATCACATCCTGCTTTTCAGAGGAAGCTCAGCCCTGGCATTTTCAGAACATGCACAAAGGTCGCTCTAGATTGGGAAAGCTGGTTAAACAGAAGCATGTAGGATTTCACATCCTTTGAAATTATTTTGCATTCCAAATAGTCTTTCAAACAAACCATGTCACAAACATTTTGTGTAGCTCAAGACCTAGAACACATTTGCAAAGTCAAAAGGTACATAGTCAAAGAAAGTTTGACTCATAATTAGATAACGTTACATAATTTTTTCCAAGATTTAGTATCAGCAAAAATGCTTTTGCTATGAAATGAATGGTGAAGTTTGCTATTTTTAAATTCCACTGGACACAGCTCTGCAGGTTTTGCACAAGAAAGTATTTTCCCGTAATGTTTATACTTAAACATTTCTATAATGAAAGTTTAAAAATAAGATATATGTTCCTTCCAAGTTCAGAAAAACAGGCAACAGAGACATAGTAAGAAATTAAGGGAAGTCTATTACTCATTTTTACACATAATAAAAACCACTGAATTTTTTTAAAGATAAATAAACAAAACCTGTAAATACTTTCAGAAAGTTATGCAATTCTCTTAATTAAGAATGAAATAGATATGAACATAATTAATTGAGATACATCCATCACAAAAGAAATGTTTTGTATTAAGACAATCGTGCTGCAAAGGAGACTTAAGCACACAGGAGAATCGCCTGCAGGCCAGCAAAACCAGGGCAGTTTCCTCACCATAGGCAGTGAAAATTCCTGCAGGGAAACCACTGCTAAATAATCTAGACTTGCCATGCTGAGCTGGCCCACTATGTGTGAAGGGCTCACCTGCTTGTAGTGCCATGGATAATCCACCTGTTCATTTGAATCCCTGATATAACATGAGACATCTCTTGGGGTCACAGGGAACCTGAGCCTAAGTACAATTTAAAAAAAAATGGGGGAAAAAAAGGAATAGAAATGTTCTCTCCAGCTCCCAGGCAGATGGCAGTCACAAAGACTAGAAACACTAGGAGAAAGAATTGTCACAAAAGGAGCAAAAATAGTGCTGGGGTACATTGTCTTCAGCTTCACAGGGAGTTAGAGGGAATTTATAGGACAGAGAGGCAGACAGCTCCCAAAGCCCTGCAGGGATCAAAGGGGGGCTGCAGGTGCAGGTCACCCTGCAAAGCACTCCATGGACAAGGGGTGCCCCCAAACAAAACTCCTGGCAAGCCCTTAGGGGGTTCCATTACACCTCTCAATGGTGGCAGCCTATTTACTATATGAATATATGAGAATCCCTCTCCACCGCATCAATGTTGAAGCACTTGCATTTTTCTTAATGCCAGGGAACTAAGGAAACCAAGAAGGCGACAGGATTCAGCTCTAGTTTCAAGGAAATCTTCTCACAGTAATACATTTTTGCAAGACATACAATTGAAAAAAAAGCCCTAAGTAAAGCTGACAAAAAGAGCTAGAACACATCCCTTCCGTTTCTCTTCCCACTATTTATTTATTTCCTGGCAGATGCAGAGAAGTGCTGAACCAGCAGCTCTCTTGGCTGGTGGAAGTCGCCAGCTGGAGACAAGGGGAACAAAGAGCAGTGCAGGTGGAACTGCGTGGGAAGAGATGGGGGGAGCAAAGAGGGGCACAAAAATAGAGCAGATACGGAGACTCTTGCCTTTCCCTTTTGCTCTTCTCCACTCATCACCACAGTAATTTTTAAAATGTTATTCTACAGCCATCTTTTATCTCATGCCCACACCACTATTTAGAATCACAGAATCATTTAGGTTGGGAAAAAAACCTTAAGATCATTGAGTCCAACTGTTAACCCAGCACTGTTCCAGTGACTCGACCACTTCCCTGGCCAGCCTACATCAATTCTAAGAAGTTGTCTATGAGCAGCAGAACAGACAAACCCCAACTTTCTCTAGATCCTTGTTTTCAGTTGACATTCCTCTATGCATTCTTTAATGTTTAGTATGGGTTGACTTCATTGTGGGACCTTCCTCTCAGCAGGAAAACGGGTTTTATTCTACCAAATGACTTAGGTCTTTCACATAACTTCAGGAACTCTTCAAAGTCTTTCAATTTTCTTGAAATTTTGCTGAATAGTTAACAAATTCAGAAGTTATTACTGGGATGAATTAATAGCATCATTACACAAGCGTCACCTCTTTCGAAAACCAGACCAAAGAAACCCCAGCCTGTGACATGGGAAATTGGCAAATTTTAGATGACAGTAAGAAAGATGAAGTGGACTAAGTAGTAATAAAGGACACCATCTCATTTTTGTGCTCATTTTTGAGCTGAAATCACACAGCTATACAGGAAATGGTAAGATCTTTCAGGAATATAAGTTTGTGGTTAGCAACACAAAAGAACAAAAAGACCATTAGTTGGTAAGTCGGTAAGCTGGCAGGCGGTAAAACCTTGAACTGAATAAAAAGCAGAGTGACGTGTTAAGCAAGCCCCTAATGCAGAACCAGATGAAGGATACCTTCCCTGTAGTATACATTACACATTCAGAAACTCAAAGGTATCTTCAGCCATTTGACTATTTAATGGTTAATGAGGCTGATGGGTGTGCACACAAGGATATAAATAGCCGGCACATTCTGCTTGCAACCTTGGTAATAAATGAGCTACTGCTGCTACAGAGGGATAGACTGAATGTTCCTATTGCAAATGAGTACTTCTAGCATCATGTTTGCAGCAGTTTTAGATGGACCACAAGAAAAGGGCAACTCAACAGGAAGTGAAACTATCATAACAAGTTATTAAAAGCATTGACAGAGAAAATTCAAACAGAACAGAAACATAAGGAGCAAAGGAAAAGAAACATTTTATATTACATGGGACTGAAAAGCCATTTTAGGTTAAAATTTTTTAAGTGTTAAGTTTGGGAAGTGGTTTACTGGGGCTATGTGTATTAGCTTATGATTCAAACACACCTTTCCTTGGAACTCCAGTATGCTCTTTCATTATAAAACTATAGCTCTGGATATCTTACAGCACTGGTGACCTGTTTTCAAAATGGCTTAATGCTCTTCCACAAACGAAAATTGCTGTACAATGTTTCTTGTAAGACATTGTATTGCAAAAGTCATCAGGAAGCAAAGACAAATTTCAAGTATTTAGAGCTGGCACAAATCATTTCACTGCTCCAAACAAAGTTCCTCTCCCTACAGTCACATATCACCCATGCCACTCAAACAGACGGTGCTGTGAAAAATGTAGAAATGCTGCTCTCGGCCAATGTCAATCTGACCACAGGACAGTCCCACAACTACCTATTTAGGGCTCTATATATTACCAGAATTCTCCATATGGAAGGGAATTGGGAACACAGAAAGCTAGGTATCACCACTCATCCACTTTGTTAAATGTATTTCACGTCTCCAACCCTTGACACATTGCTCCTCTTTGTCTCCATTAAAATGTCAAACATTTTAAGTTTCATGTTTTGAAACTTAACTTGTCATGAGTGACCAAGCTACTAGAAGAACAATACAAGTATTACCATGCCCAAGTATTAATTTGATTGTTACTAATATCTGTACCTACATATTGCCAAATAATTTTAACTATAAAATTTAAACTATGTAGTGGGAAAAAAAGAAAACCAGAAAGATTCATAAACCTATTCCCTACTTGTGCCCTTTTGGATGTTTCCTTTACTCATAGATAGTTACTTTAAGGTCTGTCCTTCAGTACCTGAATAGAAGACCTTCATTCCATGTCCAGAGTGACCTATTTTGTTGCAGGGATTAAATTCAGTAGTTATAATAAAACACAGTGCCTTGCTAGACTTAAAGCTTTACCTCTTGCACACTTTCCCTGCAATCAAATATATGCACAGTAAGTAATGCAGTCTAAAAACAGCTAATGAGTATTTCCTATGGAAAAATATTCCTTTGGAGAATATCCTCCTCAAGGACAGTCCTGATTTAGACTAGATCAAATAAAAGATATAATTACTATCATACAGCTGTGGGAGGAGGAAGGAGATGAGAGAGAGAGAGAAGGAAAATAAGGGACTGATAACTTGATGTAAATAACACTGAATTATTTTCCTGCCGACATCAGCACTGCCCAGTGCTGCTCTTTTCTGTCCTGAAACATTTGCTCTGGCCAGTGAACCTGGGACTTGTCACACTGTGAGGTGGCAGGTGCTGCATCATCGTCACCTCCAGGCTCCCCTATCCCAGTTCCTTCCTGTTACAACACTCAAAACATGTTTTGACAGGCATGACTTCACAGCTGTATTATTTTAGAGGTATACTGTATCTCCAGAATAATGATCTAGTGCTGTTTTTAAAAAGAAGTCCCTGGTTAAGCGAGGGTAGCAGCAGGATACAACAAAAGTGCAAAAACCCCCCCAAGCATACTATTTGTCACAGTGGTACAGCTCCATCATATATCAGATGGAGAAAAAAAGGTGAGGCTCTCTTCATTTCTAACCTTGGTAGCACTTCGTAAGAAACAACCTGAAAACTGGGTAAGACTCTGGCACTGAAATTTGCCTTGTTTTGAGAAGGTTTGGGGGGTTGTTTATTTGTTTGGGGTTTGGTCTTTCTCTTGTTATTGACAGGCTTTCCATGGGACTACCCAAGGACTCTGTCGGAAGCTTCAGATCTCAGCGTAATTTTAAACCTTATGTTATCGCTTTTTAAAGGTTACCAGGTTCAAGCGTCTTCCACCTTCCATCTGCAGCAGACATTTATATTTATAACCTGCTCATCCCCATGATATCTAAAGCATCTAATAAAAAACAGAAACAAGCATCTTCCTGGATCCTGCCTTTTATTACTCAACAACAGAGAGCAGCCGTTAACAACATAATTGGTATTTATTTATTTTTGCCTTCTGATCTCCTCCCAAACCAGACATCCCCCAATACACTGGATGACTCTTCCTAGCTTCTCCTCAAATCTCTCTAACATCCACTGCTTTTAATAAGATTCACTGCTGTCCTGCTTCTACTTACCTCCCAGCTCCCTCAGCCTTAGGTAAGTCTTAACCTATCTGTTCTTTATGCTTCCTACCAGAACCACAAGGGATCTCATATAAGTACCAGAAGCACAAAAAGCTGCTGTGAGGCATGAACGTCACAGGTACCAAGCCCAGAAAGCACCCCAGGCAGTAACCCACAAGTCAGCCCACAATGACCTTCAAAAACATACAGTCACTTTGGAATAGGCTTCTATTCAGTTTCTCTCACTTACTCTTTTTAAGAAGGGGATTACTGTATTTTCGGTCCAAAGGAAAATTTTTTTACCATTAATACTGAATTCAGACTTCACAGAAGAGCAGACAGCCTGGACATATGGGACATGTCCACATAGCTAAATAAGAGAACATTTCTAGCAGCTACAGTTATCTGGGTCTTCCACAACTTTCAACAACGATAGAAAAACCCACTCTTCAGAGATTTAAACATTTGTTTCCCACTTCTCAGAATGAGAATCAATTATGGTCAGGTCTGCATGGCAGATCTGACAGCTGGCATCTCCTTCATTCTGAAAGCAATGGCAGAAAGCATTTCAAGTTGCTAAAAAACACAGGAGTTAGTATCCAAGAAGTGACAACCACCACATGGAAAACCTGACAAATCCTCTCCAGCTAGATGGCAGCCACCAGATCTAGTCATCTTGAACTAGACTACTTGAAAATATTGCAACATCTTGAATCTCTTGCTGAAAAAAAACCCAAAAAACCCAACATTACAATTCCAATGAGTCTTTCAAATTTCTGCCAGGAAATAAAATGGCTTTTTCCAGGTCACCTTAATACAAAGGTACCATAGAGTCCTGTGGAAGCTGTTTTGATGTTTCAAACCTTGTGGTTACTCAAGAGGTGACATTTCTGAGGCACCACAGTCTCCCTTCTGAACAAGCTGCCTGGCCACCATCACTGCTATCTGTATTGGCAGAATTAGTCTAAGGAAAGAAAAGGAAGAAGAGATGATGCACATGAACAACTTTCTTCCCAAAATTTATGTGTTTAAGATGTCACAGTGCTTCAACATCCAAGCAGTTCAAAACAAAGTGTTTTAATTCAACAAATTACAAGTTTTTAAACATTTCCAAAGAAATTTCTCTTGCAAACATTTCTCATCATTTACTTTACCCTAGAAGACCAGAAGAAATTCTGGCATTTCCCACAAAAATGCAGTTCTGGGTTTTGTTCCACTTTTAGACAAGATGAGACTTAACTCATACAGAAGAAAACAGAAACTCGAGGATATATGATGCATTTTTGCCACAAACAAATCCCTTACAGACTTATCTCCCATTCCATCAAAATTTTCTAAAATGAGCTTCTTTCTTCCAGTTATTGTAATATCATTTTTTAGACTGGCTACCCCAAAAAAACCTTGATGCTTCCCGTACCCCTCCTTTTTTATCACTTTTGGCACGTTTCCTGAATTCATTTCCCTAGTGCTTACAACTACAGCATGTCTTTTTAAAGGCAATGCAGTAAACACCCAAAACACTACCTTCTACAGTCATGTTCTTATCTTAATCAATAACACATATTAAAGTCCTTCTTTAGTTGAGAATTACGGACTATTTTTATAAGACTGTAGAGTTGTCAATCTAAACTGAAGGCATACCCTTATAGGTAATTCCATTGCACACAGTGTATGTAGAAGACGCTTCCTGCCCTTCCTTGATCTTATATCCCATGTACCTCCAGTTGGAATCAACACGTCACTTGGAAAAGCGGGTCAAATTCTTTCTCTTCTACAGCACTAAACACAGCACTAAGATTATCACTATTTCACCCAACATGCTTTTGTGCAGAAATGCATCATTCAGTCAGCGAGAACCTACTTGTTCAGGTCCAAACCAAGTGTCTGTCCTCAATTCAGCTGAAGAGCATGGAACTTCAAAGCAGCAACATCAGCGTCAAAGACGACATCATCTCCAGTGCCCATGCACAGTACACCAGGATTTTACAGCACATTTTATATCAAGACCTGTATTTGCATTTCTATCTGTACACAGTAAAGGAAAAGCAGCCTATGGCTATTAAAACAAAGATGCTATTCAAAAGGCAGCAATTATTCAGAGAAGGGAAAGCAAAAAAAAAATTTTTAAATGAATACAGAATCACACTTTTGAGTTTTGGCCTCCTTCCCCTTTTATTTTTATTTCAGGCATTTGGAACCTCAAAGTTCTTCACCTTTTACTGCTCCACTGGTGTTACTGTTCATAACAAAATAATTCTGACTCTAATTGTTAGCCCACAGCAGTCACTCTGTTTTGCAAATTAGACACGTTGTTTTATTCTGAAATACCATCATCTTGGCTTCCATAGGACATCACTGTGTAAATTATGCCAGAAGTAAATAATGCATGAAATGTGAAATATTGCCTATGCCAAAGCTGATCTAATGTTTCTTGGTGTGGAAAGAAAGACGCTTTAAGAAAAAGAAAGGATTAAAAAAAAAGTAAATGAATTTGAAAGGCTCATGCCAAAAAAACACTTGAAATTTATATTCATAATAATAAAGTAATGTTACAGATACTTGGTATTGAAAGTAGAGTTCAGCTTCATGACTCATACTTTAGTGAGCAAACAGACACCATGACCATGCTCAGACACTTCGAATTCAAGCTCAGCCAAGTGTTTCCCATTAGGCGACTCTACATTTTCAGTGCCACTAAGCCAGTGGGGTTTGCGAGTCCTAAATCCAGCGTTCCAATATGGTCCTGCTCAAGGCAGTACCTCCCCACCACCCTCTGCCAGAGAAAGGGAGCAACCAAGTACTGCACGTTGAGCCTGTAGGACTACACAGATGCAGGGGTAAGATACTAGAACCAACATTCACAGGTTTTGAATGGGGAAAGACTGCTGAGGGCAGAAAAAAATCCCACAGACAGAAAAATAAAGTAACAGAAGAAAACACTGAAGATGTGCTCTGGTAGTCAAGCTATCTAAAGTTTCTCAAGACACCCCCCCACCTTTTTTTTTTTAAGGCATTTGCTGCTGGATGTGGGGCACTCCTGTAGCTCTGCTCAGTGATCTGTGCTCATTATGAAGGCCTGAGTGGCTCAAACAGGTACAAGAGAGGACTTGACAGGCAGGCAGTGTGCAACCCTGTGGTAGTTCTAAGCAGCCTTGTCGCTAACAGAGAGCACACCACAGGTGTGCTCTGTGCAGGTGACACCACTTGTCAGAGGCAGCATCTTCAACCCGCCTCTCCAAATGTACCACCCAGTCTGAAACAACTGGCAGCATGAAGCATCCTAACTTTAATGTTTGCAAGGCAGATTCTTGGGAAAAATAAGCTATTTAAAATATTATTCGAATTCAAAGAGGTAAGACCTTAACTTCATATTTTTCTAGATAAAGATCTGTCTAATTAACTGGTCATCATTAAAACAAGATTCTTACTCTTTTTAAATAAGTATGGTAACATTTTTGTTTTTACCCCCAAGTAATAATTTAAAACACATTTAAGCAACCACATCACTTAATATACATTTTAATACTTACTTTATCAGAAATTTAATATACATCTCAGTTACTATAAAATATTAAATTTTCTCAATTAATAAGAGACACACTTGTGTAGGCACATGTGATAAATGCAAAGTCAAATTTAGCTGAAAACTGGAATCCATTTAAAAATACACAGCTAGCTTTCCTCTACTAAAAAAAAAACAAAAGCCACACATTTCTTATATATACAAAGATTTGGAAGTTTATAAACACACGTTTTGTCTTTTAGACACTTTGATAAATAAACTAAATATAATTTGCAGTTACTGATTTAGCCAATTATTGCTGGTCACTGTGTCCTACTAGTCCACAGAATGGATCTCATCCCACCACATCTTTCCACCTCATCATCATATCTAAATGGCAGGAATAAAAAATAAAAATGGAATAAAATAACAATAACAATAAACAAAGAAAAAGTTATTCCCAACAGAGTTCTTAATTTTATGCAGTGGTAACCAAATAATGCTGCTGAATACACTGGAAAAAGAAAATATTCCCCCTGCTCAGGAAGAGGGGATTACTATTTGTCCACAGTTGATTTTCTACTCCAGCAACCTTTTCCAGTTAATTATCCACTAACTCAGCTGTTCAACTGTTTCACTGTCTTCAAAAGTTGAACTAGCACATATGGCTCATTAATGTTTTATTTTACCATACTGTTGGCATGTTCAGATGTTAATACATCAAAGAATCTTGCTTTACAAATATTATATCAGTTGTATTTCTCAAATCATAGTATTTTAAATTTAAATAGGTTATTTATCCTGATTCCTTGTCACAGATTCATGAAAGATGGAACAAGCATTTCTATCTTGACTAAGTTTTTCAGCTCAGCTAAATTCATGTGTTCAGAGTTTATACCATCCCTCTTTTGCAGGGGGTGTTTCCACCAGATTCAGCCACTGAAGTGAATTCTGTGTTCAACATCTCCTTTGCAAAACAGACTGTGTCAACATCATCAATCTGTGCATAAACACCATGATACTGACAGCATATCGCTGTAGATACAGGCAAGAGCAGAAGGGGTTATATCAAATGTTTAGTGAACCCCACTGCACTTACGTAAGTCCCATGACAAAACCACTTACTTAAAACATAAAAATGAAACCTGTTCTTCATCATTCGTGCTTCATACTAAACAACCTCTCACGAAGAAAGCTACTCTTTATCCAAACGGAACTTTTTTCTCCATCCCTCTTGCAGAGTTACACTGGCACAGCAATGCATTATTTACTTGGAAAATGGAATAATTAATTGACACTTCGCTGTTATGAGGGTTAATTACTGAAGGCTGCAGGCCCTGACCAGGCTAATTCTGACCACCCCATTGGATACCTGTAACAAGCAGGTCTAAGAGCCTCTGGTTTTACAGTGCAATTTGAAACACTTGGGAAGGAACGGCTCCTACAAATCACCTACTGTGTATCTCAATGCTGAGGCACTCAAAACTTCTAATCTTGAAGCAGAGATTATGAAGTGATAGTTTAAATGCTAAAAAATAGTTTAAAGATGTACTAGGACCTCAATATTTCTTTTTTTTTTTTTTTTTGGAACACATCAAGATTGCTTCAGGTGAATCTTTACCTTCTACCTTGTTACAGTTTATAAATTTTTTTAATAATACTACTACTATGTTTTTTGCATATGGGTTATTCATTTTCCTACTTACATAAACATAAGTTTGCTTGTAACTCTAGAAAGGCAATGACACCTTAGGAGATTGTGGCCAGAAGTACTGATTCTGAAATATCAGTTTTCCTTTCCTCTTGCTGCATCACTTACATAAAGTCGTACCCTGCTTTTGTTTCTTCCTGGCTCAAAGATGTCAGTAGGATGCCACTTCTCTCTAACACCAGTTTTTGATGGACCTGCTGTTCAGTCAGCTAAATCACACTGCCAGCACTACCATAATGCCACATTCTGTCAATGGCTACAACAGAGTGAATTTTATCTTTGGTAAAGTACCATTAAATCCAGATTTTCTTCACTTAAACAGCTCGTACTGTAACTGCCACAGTTCTTGTTCTTTTCTTCCTGTTTGAGGCAGAAAGTTAATCCCACCCCAGCTATCACATAGGTAGTAATTTATCCTTATGGAATTAAAAAGAAAAATTATATAGAAAGCCAATCCTTACTGGCATTTTTCCAAAGAAATATCAACTTAATTTTTTTTTTAGTCTATTCTCACTTCTCCTTTTTGAACACAGAAATACAGTTAAACTGCAGAGTTGTAACTATAGAGACAAGGCACAATAAACACAAATTAACTCACGAAGCCTGGGGAAGAAAGGCACGATCGTTGGTCTGTGTTCCCTATTCACACAGTGCTGGAAGGAGAGTCCCAGCTAAAAAATGCAGTGCCTGTACAGCTCCAGTATCACACAATTAGTACTTGTCATCCTCAGAGCTCAAAATAACAGTGTGTTCATTTGCAGAGGAAAGAACACATTTTATTAAGAAAATCGGATCTCTGTGCTGATAGTGCCACATCCACAAATAAGAATAAGGTTTATAAAGCTGAGAATTAAAGATAACATCAGACAACCAAGCAAGAATTAATCAAATAAGTCAGAAACTAATGAAAAGAAATAAGCATTTAAGTGTAAATCTTGAGTCCAATTCTGCTCCTTAATTTCTTAGGACGAAATATTCAGAGACCACAGGAATATCAACAAACAGTAAAACTAGCACAAGGTACCTTTCCTTTGCTGATCAGTGGGCACTGACTCTGCAATGCACTATTTTATCTGAAATCCCTGCAGATATCAGCCCGTTGGTACCCATAACAAATGCACTTTGGGGGCCCAGATGCAGGAGCAGAGGCTGGAAGGCTGTATGTCCTCATTGGCAGCCGATTTCAAAAGAGGGTCACAAATCAATTGCCCAAATTGAGACAAGGCAAACCAGCCATTGTCAGCACCTGCAGCACATCAGACAGTGTAGAGTATTGACATTTCAATGCACTCAAGGAGCATAACCAAACAGATTCTTCCAAGGAATGTGCTGGAAACCCCAGAGGGAGTTTGCCCTCCTGGGCACACAAACCCGTTGTTGTCATCTACTGATGGCCATCAGCAGTGCCTCCTGCCCTGAGCTGCCCTCACTCATCCCTTCCTCCCAACTGCTCCCACACCTCTGCCTGCCTTCTCCACATGTAAGAAGGGCTACCAATACTGATCTATGTGACAAAGTATGCTGTGGGATCACCTTCACTTCAGCGATATTTTTGTGCCTCAGTGACTTAAAAACAGTTTTTTTCAAGATTTATTTTTTTCTTTGCATAAATTCAGTTCTCGAGGCATAGGGAACACCATCTTCAACCTGACCAACATGGATGTGTGTGTGTATATGTGTGTATATATATATATCTCCAGCTGATGCTGTTGAGTTTCTTCTAATTCTGACAGTCTACAGAACTGCATGGTGAATGACTAGTCTGCTCCTTCCTGCTTCTACATAAATATTGTAAAAAATAAAAATAAAAACAACCCCAGCACAGATCTTTCAGGCAAGAAATTGTAGACATTTTACAGAGTTACTTTAAAAGCCCCTGGTAAAAGATCTTGCCACAGGCTTTGTGCAAGTCTAAATAAAATCTTTTTAATCACACAATACAGCTAGCCAAAGACTTTCAGTACAGTGGGGAAGTATGATTATACAGTCCACAAAAACCACGCCATCCTGTCCCTGTCATGCCCTTCTCTGTCCTGTGAAGTGTCTGACATTTTTAATTTTAGTGCTAACTTGAACCTTTTTTCCTGGACTAACTCTTGACAAGTTCATTGTTCAATCTTGGCTCTAAGTGAAATCGGTACAACCTCTGCTGTACCCTATTGCCCAGCAGAATTGCTGGCTTTAATGAGCCTGGATGTGATGAATCTATGTTCAATCACCTCATTCTTAGCGAGGCCCAGGACTCTCAGGTGCACACCATCTGCTCCTACTGACCCTACTGCTCTTGGATTTTTTTCCATTTATTTCAGCATTTCCTCTTCTGGCACATGCTCTCACATTCCCTACCTGCTCTCTGTTACCCAGCCTCTTTCATCTATATAACTTCTCAGATTAAGCCAACTAGCCTTTAAACCAAACCCAACCCTTGTCTGTTCCCTGTCTGGGAGTGCATGCCACTGCTTTTCCCACAGGAACTGACATACTCAACAGCAGTACTCCAGCCAGGATGCACCACCAGATTTTTGTCTAGACAGCAAACCCTGCCATTACAGTTAAGGAGCGTAGAAGGAGAGTTCCCATGATGCTTACAAGAAATCTCAATCAAAGACTGCATAAAGAAAGGCCGCTTCTTTCTTGAAGAGTCATTCCACTTATTACAGAAGTACAACTAAAGACAACAGCACAGGTTTGAGAGTGCTATGGCACTAAATGCCAGTTCTGGAAGCATCTTGATCTGCAAAACCACTCCTCAACGAATGCCTTGAGAATAAAAAGCTGTAAATTGCACATTGCTTACAAAACCATCCATAGCTGCCTCTTGTTATAGCCGATGCAAGGGCCAGGGAAAGGTGTTAAGTACCTTCTGGACTGTGCAAGCTCTGCTTAGCAGAAATCCAGAACTGGTTTCCAATTCAAATCTTCCTATTTCTGACATGAACAAACTCAGCATGACCATTTCTCAGTCAGTCAGTAGGGATGCCTGTACCTGAAGCACTGACAGATGGTGATTTTAAAAAGTATTAAAAAAACAAACAAACAAAAAACCAAACTTTCATGGTCAACAATTCTTTCAAAGAAAACACATTATCTTAAACAAAACGACCTGCCTCTGCCTAAAAGAAGTGTTTCCTGTACTAGCAGAAAACATACACCATGAACCTCTGCACCCTGCTCCTATAACTGTTACAACAGTAGAATTTTTTAAAGAGAAAATATTAAATTGCATCTTCAGATGATAATAAAAAGTACCAGAAAAATATCTTAAACAATGTTGTGAGATTTTCCCTATCAAAACACCCACCTTTCCTTTTTTTTTTTTTTAAATTCATTACATTTTTTTCTTACATCTCAGTAAACATAAGAATACCTGGCTGCAGTGGGTTTTGAGGACAGGCACTCCAGCCACAGAGCAGAACGCCACTGTGATTACTGCTGTATAAACAAGAGGGGGAGGGCTGGAAGAAGGAAGAGAAACAGACCCAGATCCCACAGGCCTTATTATCTGAATATTCCTGAAGCCAATTACAGGCTTGTTTCCCAGTAATGTTCTCTTCACAGCATAAATATACCTGGAAATAATTTTAAAAACAAAAAAACCCACCCCACCATTTCCAGGCTTACGTCACACATCATAATCAAAATGACCCCCAAAACAGACTATGATAATAATATGATCATAAGTTTCACTTAAATGATAGGGTAAGAAACCTCATAGTGGAAATAAGAGGGTTCTTTCTATACTTCTTTGGAAAATGAAATAACTGTGCCATAGCAAGTTTCTTAAATATGCCTTCTTATTTGAAATCCTCTCTGCAAAAGACCCACTCTTGGTGCTAGATCTATGTGAAATCACTACTTTCACCACTCAAAATTCACCTGCAAGACCAAGGTCACAGTGTGGCTCACTATAAGGCAGTAATAGTGCTTGGTAAGATTTTAGTTTTACTGATCTGGTAAAGAGCACAAGCAAGAAGAAAAACATCCTTGAAATACCACAATTTTTGTTCAGAGTCCCTTGTGTAATATGAATTCATATAGGCCATTAAGAGGTGGCCAAACAGCTATCAGGAAAGCAGTAATGAGTTAAGTACCCTCAGGTGGTGCCCAGGTACAACTGTATATCATCTCCACTTCAACATAACTTTTTTCTGCTTGCTAAGTAAAAGCTACTGAAGAACAGGATTCCTGTAAATAAATTAAATAAATAAATAAACAGGAATATCCCATCTCTGTTCAGTTTATTGTCAGAAGTATTATGCAACTACACTGCATTAGTCAAATTACTAATCCGCAGGTGGAGAAAACAAGTCTGATTCTTCCCTGTCCCTGGAAAATGGGTGGCACGAGCCTTCTCCCACCCTGGACAAGCTTCTCCTCAAAACTACGAGGGTTCTGCCTCACAGCCCCTGTTGAGGACCACTTCTGCGGCTCTGCTGCTCTGACTGGGCGAGACCCTCGCACTTCACACCTTGATGTGTTCGTGCTCAAAAACTGGCATAAAACCCGCAGCATCATTTTAACCTACAGATTTTTTTTTTCCACTGAAACAACACGTAGAAAAAAAATAATCTCAGAGTTAAACCAGGAGTTTAACACATTTCACGTCCTTACAACTCTGCGGACACAACTGCTTTTATAACTTTTGGGGCCCTTTTGAGGAAGGCGACGGCAGCAGCCGCCTGACCGGGAGAGCCCGCACTCAGCGCCCGGCGGCACGGGTTGCCCCTCACCACCCGCACCCGGAGCGGGGAACCGCACGGATGCCGCACACCAGCACTGCCAGCAGCCCGTCTGGAGGGAGAAAGCGGGCACGGCGCAGCCCCAGCAGCGAGGAGACCTGCCCGGGGAGGGGACCCTCGTCCCGGCCCCGCGGGCAGCGCAGGGGCACCGGCCCGCCCGCAGCCCCCAACTTCGCGGTGCAGGCAGCGCCAGCCCCTCTCCCGCAGCGCTGCGGGAGCGGGTCCCGTCCGGCACCCCCCCCCCAAACCACCCGCAGCTCCGGGGGGAGCTGGAGCCGGACCCACCTGGTGCAGAGTGTCCGGGGGCAGCTGGGAGGCCCGGAACAGCTCGCCCACGCTGCTGCCCCCGGCGGCCGCCTCGGGGGGCGGGCAGCACCGCGAGAAGAGCTCGGAGTAGCGCTGCTGCTCGGTCTCGCTCAGGGGCAGGAGCAGACCCCCGGTGCCAGCAGCGGCAGCAGCGGCGGCGGCAGCGGCGCTGGATCCCCCCGCCGGCCCCTGCTCCATGGCGGGGCGGCGCAGGCAGAGCCGCGGCGGGGCAGCGGGTGCCGCGCCGCCGGGGTAGCGGAGCGAGGGGACGGGCGGGGGGCCGGAGGTGTGGCGGGGGCCGGGGGGCGGCGCCGCTCTGCGGAGGGGAAGGTGCAGTCCCCGCCCGGTGAGCGCCGCGCCGGCTCCGCAGTGCCCCGGCCGCTGCCGCCGGCCCCGCCTCTGCCCTCCCCGCGGCCCCGCCCGGCGGCCAAACCCCGCCAGCCTCGCTGGGTTCACCCTCGTGCCCCGCCGCGGGACCCAGCTCGGAGGGCTGAGGAGCACGCAGATTTCTCCCAAGATCGTAGAATCGCAGAATGGCTTCGGTTGGAAGAGACTTTAAAGAGCAACTCTTTCCAACCGCCCTGCCATAGGCAGGGACATTTCCCACTAGACCAGGTTGCTCAGTGCCCCTCCAGCCTGGCCTCGAACACTTCCAGGGATGGGGCATCCCTCTCCAGCAGTGTTTGCAAAGTACCACCTGCTGCTGAAGGTGCCGCTGCGGTGAGGAAATGCCATAATGTGATAGCCTGAAGTGAACCTCAGTGGATTGGCCATGACGGTGTGACAGAGGAGCATCTCACTATATTCTCTATAGTCTCTGCTTTAACATGAAGGGCAAAGAGCCTCTTGTTCGTGAGACGGGATTCCCGTCAGCAGTGATGCTGTAAATGTTTCCTTTACGGGTCGAGCAACACCTTAAAAGTCAGGCAGGTCACAACTGAGGCGGAAGGACTGGGTACCTCTAAGTCAGGAAGTTGGTTGTGTGGCTCACCCTGGTTTTCGGAGCCTTTCTTCCTAGCAGTTCTTTGGGGAATTTCAAGGAATAAGCTGATCAAACTGATGGTGGTCCTTGCAAATATTTGTGATCCGCTGAAGAGTCAACAGTTTTTCTTCACAGCAGCTTTGGTGCTAAGATGTGGCTTGGCCAAGGAGAAATAAGATGACCCGCTATTTGCTTTCAGGTCTGTACCATTAGCAGTGGGTGGCTATTGTTGCCCATGTTCCTCAACACAAAACCAGTTGGGAAGTCAATGTGGTTTATAATAATTTTACATAACATTTTTACTAGAAAATAGGAGGTTAGGGTTATTTCCATTAAAATTGCCATCAGTTTAATTTATGGTCTGTAAAGTCAAAAAAATAATTACCAGTTCATCACCTCTGCCCTTGGTAACCAAAACCATTATCTGTTTTTTAAATCTTTTCTTGAACTACTTTTATCTTCTCCACATCATACAGCTGTGCCTCCTTCTCACCTGCAGAAAACATGCAAAACTTTAGTTCCTCTAATCAGAAATTAAGATCTGTGCCTGCCTTCAGAATGCTGAATGGGTTGTTAGATGCAGTTATTAGCAGGTGAATAATTGGTGCTCATGTTAAAGGATGGAGTGTTATGGAGAAATCTTTGTTACTTTGGGGACAGTAGATTGTCATGATATTTTCTTATTTTAAAACATATTGTTTCAAAGGAGGGGCAAGACTATTCCAGCAACTGAATCTTGTACCCCAACTTAAGTATCTGTAGCAGTTCAGAAAAATTATGGGTCTTCTTGAGAAGGCTCTACAGAGCAGAGTGAATGACCTCTCCACTGCAAGGTTTGTCTCCTGGAGAGTCACAAGATGTCACTGGCCTTTTTCTGTATCTTCAGTCAGATACAAGGTACTGCTCAGAGGAGATGGTACCAGCCATGTGGAGAGGATGGAGGGCTCTACCTAACTGTTGCCATATTTAACTGTATGACTCTCATGATAATAGACTAATCTTCAAATTAGCTTATGAAAGAACAGCTGTCTTCCAGCTGAACTTGAACAGGAGAGATGTTATCTTAACAAGCAAATGGAAATACTGTCAACAATTTGTGCTAATTGTGCATTTTCCTGTGCCTGAAGATGCTCATTGATAACTGACCAGCTCAATGCTCGCAATGCTCATTTCTCATCACAATAAATACTCCCTTTGCCAACCCTTCAGCAGACATTATTTGACCTTTGTTGATGTGTCAGCCTTGATTCTTCAAAGTTTTTCTAAGGCAGACCATGGCAGGAAGATTTTGGAAACACACACTGTTCCAGAACACAATAGTCTCTCTCACCAGCCACACCTCTTACTGCAAACACACACAGCTGCTTTTTTTTTTTCCTTTGGACAATTTTCTCTTCTTCCTTGACCTTTAAAACTTGCATTCCACTCTCCGTACAGCCCACTCTCATCAGAAATGACACAGTGGTTGTGTTCACAACCAGTCTATCCCAGTGTTGTAATCTCCACCATGTGTCGTCTACAAGATATGACAGAATTGAACCCCCTCAAGCTGAGGGAAGAGGCAGGGAAATCCATGCCTCTTATTTCTGCAAAATAAGTGTGAGCTTTTAGGTGTAACAGGTGTGAGCTGACCACCCCCTGGGCATGAGCACACTTTTGGGCAATACAGGGTTAGGGTTTGAATTGCAGGCGTCCTTCAGCACTCAGCAGTGCCAACCACACTGAGGTACTCTGCTCCATCTGATGCTTACAGGGAGCTTTAAACCAGTCCATGTGCCAGAGCCACTTTCTGTACAGTCCAGCGAGCCTTGTGCAATGGTATTGACGGCCCTTGCGTGCTTCTCGTGAGGGTACATTAGTTCGGAGTAAGAGGCACTTCATGATAACAAAAGCCATACAAGTATAGTAGGAAGAAAGATTCAACCTTCCTGTTTACATGGAAGTTGTGATGTCATTACAGGTTACAAAGCTTCCCTATAACTAAGAAATGCTACATGTCAGTAAATCAAAGCAATTCAAGTATTTATTTTTTGCTGGAAAAAATAAAGTCAGTAATGTAAACTGGATTGTAGTCTGACTTATCAAACTATGGTTTAGATCTGTGTGTGGTCCTCCTTGTCTCCCCACTCAACTAATAACGCAATGACTTACTCTGAACTCAGCCAGCAGCAGTCCTGCAAACAATTGTGTGATCAGGGGTGGGAGGGAGACCACGGTCATGGTAAAAAAAACCAAACCAAAACAAAAATAAATACTACTCCCAAAGATGTGCTAGTGGGAATAGTAGTAATATGTATGATAGGTATACGTATTACATATTTTATTCAGGATACAAATCGGTATAAATTGTCATGTATAATACAACATAATACATAATCTCCAGTAAAAAGTTCCTCCCAATATTTTAGTATTTAGGAGATCCTGGGAATTTTTACTTAAGCAGTACAACCAAAGACTAGTCACTTAAATTCATGTGTTATTTCACTAGTCTTAGGGTTTAGAACATGTCAGATTTGTTCTGGCCCAAAAGACATGAGATCTGGCTGGCAGCTGCTTCCCATTGACAGTGGAAACACTGCACATATCGCCAAGTAAAGCTTTGGAAACACATGCAAATGGTTGGCTGGAAAACTGTGATTTAGCTTTTCCCAACCCAGCTCAAGTGAATCCCACCCATTGGTCCTCATAACAATTCTTTTTATTTACCTTTGTTGCAAAATCAAAGAAGACTTTTATGACAAGCAACTGGTGGGGCAGGTTTCCTGGCCATGGTATCAGGCATGCTTGGACTATAATTCACAAGCTTGTCATTTTGTGTATAGATTCAGCATGTGAAGACTCTTATTATTCTTTGCATTGCTGCTTGCATGAAGATATTCTATCTCTAAGAAAACAGGAGAAATGCTTAGTGAACTGTAAAATTTCATTCCCTGTTCTCCAGCTTGTTAAGATCTTTAATGCATGAAAACTCCTGAGAAATTGTTACTGTTTTCTAGCTCTGACCAATAATTGTTTTCAAAATTTAGATGGCATCATAGGTTAAAACTGCCTTCTTTGTGAACATTGTGGAAGACACAGTTCCTGACAGGTTTTTCTCTGTAAGCAACTGAGTACGTAATAGAGAATTAGAGTTGGTGTCATGAAATAGTTGAAAAATATCCATACATTAATTAGTTGTGAGGGAAGGGAAGGAGGACCACACAGAGATCTAAACTATACTTTCATAAGTCAAATTTCAACCCAGTTTACATAACTGATATTATTTTTTCTAGCAAACAATAAATACTTGAATTGTTTTGATTTACTGGTATGTACAGTTTCTTACGCTGTCTCCGTACATCCACTGCTCAGATTATGTGACCAATACATCTGTTCTAGAACAAGCAGCAGTCACAAGTATTGAGGCCATGTTGCTGAGAACACAGCTGCGATGGGCAGGGCACGTCTTCAGGATGAAGGACCACCGCCTCCCTAAGATCCTGCTTTATGGTGAACTTGCCACCGGCTGCCGCAAGAGAGGAGCCCCGAAGAGAAGATACAAGGACTCCCTGAAACAACATCTCAGCCTTGGCCATATTGATCACCATAACTGGTCTACTCTGGCCTCCAATTGGGAGGTGTGGAGACACACCATCTATAATGCTGCTGATGCTTTTGAGAATGCACGCAGGATCACCTTGAGGAGAAAAGACAACACAGAAAGAATCGTGTCTTGCTGATACCACCCAAGGAGTCTTTCTGCTGTGCCTTTTGCAACCAGACTTGTCTATCTCGCATTGGCCTCTTTAGCCACCAGTGCACTTGTAGCAAATGCGGGTAGAGCCCTTCCCAAATCTTCATTCACGAAGCCCATCCATGATGACAGTTTCTTAGTTCCAGGAAAGTTTTGTAACTTATAATGATATCACAACTAGTTGCATTTAGAAGGGTCTTTTTATAAAGTCCTTTTATAACGATTAATGCATTTAAGTGTGAGCTTAAGTGGCATAAGGCAAAGCCCATGCACACATCTTTGGAAGAGCAAGGATAAAGATAGTACACTGCTTTTTAGGTAACAAAAAGTAAAAGTACAGCCTCATTTCCATTGATTTCCATCACAGTCCTTGGCAGTTTATTTCCTTTAAAATAATGGCTTCATGTGAAATTGAAAAAAAAAATTAGGTGCATGTTTGTTATTTTTTTAGTTTTATTTTTGAAATATTATCCACTTTTTTATTTGGCAGATGCAAAAGGTCACTCAACAAACCAAGCATTAAAAAATGTTGTTCTTCTATCATTTGTCCTTTCACTTAGGAATTTCACAAAGCCTTCAGCCACTATCCAAAGACCCGGTTTCAACCAGAATACAGCAAACCTTACTGTATTGAAGGGTGATGGTTCCTAAAGGTCATATCATCAAATACTTGAAAGCTGAGCCCAGAAATGCTGCCAGGGAAAGATCTACGTGTTCCTGGAAATCACATCACACACAGAAAAAATAAAAATTAAAAAATAAGTAAATAAATAAAATAAAAGAGGGATCTATGATTGTCTTCTCCCACCTACAAGTTAAAACATAGAACTTGCAATATATTCTGAAAGTTAACTCTATTCTCATGGACAAGGAGGGAAATGCATGTTAGGCAGAAAGGACTATTACAAGAGATTAAAATTAAAGAAAATTTTTTAGTGCTTTGTGAGATGACTGATATACCAACACTTGTTTCTTTTAATACTGTTACTGGTAACCACACTCTTAAGTGAAAAATAATCACAGAAAGGCATTATCACAGACATTAATCATTACAATGAAGCCATTAATGCAAAGCAAATGTATGTTTTCCATTTGAAGAAATAACAATTAAGTAAAAAAATCACTGTATGTTCACTCATCTGAGGCTAATTTGCCTCTCAAAAATTTTGCCTTAGACTTGGAAGCAAATTCTACTAAGTGTTATGAGATAACCTATTGATCAAAAAGGGCTTTCAGTACTGCTACTGCAATCTCAAGCTTCCTATGCAGTTTTGACATAAATAAATTCCCTTTCAGGCAAGTAGTTTGCCCTTATGCCATTTTCCTAGTTACATTTTAACATAGCGAATTGTTCACCTTTTTCTCTAGTTAGTTTATGAACTCAGTATAGACCACAAACAAATCAGCTACAATGTGCTCTGGCTTCTGCTGTTAGTACAGACAGTGGAGATACACCAACAATAAATTCTATGTATGACTCATTTTCCCCTACCAGAAACAGCTACAACAATGCCATTGCAGCTGCAGAAAGTATCATGGCAGGCTCTTGCAGCAGCAGCATGGACTGTGCCACAAAACTTGTAACCTGCTCGTGACAAAGCTTTTCATTCGGCATCAGCCTGAGAAGGGCTGTACTGTCACTGAGTGGCTCTTCATGCAAAAGGCACTGTAACAGCAGCCAGGCCTGCAATGTGATAGCAGTGTGATAGCAACCTCCAGCTCTCAGATCCCACATGGGGAGATGGAGGAAGACACAGCCGGTTCATATTCCCCAGCAGCCAGAGCTGCATGTCCCTCACCATGCTACGGCCTTGCTACCTCTTCACAACCTCTCTCCCAATGTAGGGTTTGTCAGAGCTGGGCAGCTGTGCCTGGCACAGGGCGGCGGAGGAAGCGCTCAGGCAGCAGGGACAGGCTGGTGGAACAGCTTGGGGATGTGCCAGCCACAGCCTGGCTGCTCAGCCACTGTGACACCATCACGTGAGAACCTTCCTTCCCTTCTCCCCACCCCTCCAAGCTCAGAACAGGTACTTGGGATATCATTTTCAAAGATAAGAAACCTGAGACACCCGAGTGGTGTTACTTTGGATGAGGCGCTGTTTGTCAGCAGCACAGAAGGTCTTCTTGTTTAGTGGAAAAGCCCTCCTAGCAGGGACAGCCTCAGACCATCAGAGCCCCTGTGGCCACAAACAGGAGATGCATGGGGAAAATAGCACAGACCACAGCTGGGCTCTCAATGTCACTGCCAGCCCAAACATCACTAGCCTGTTTGTGCACAGCAGTCAGCAAGCAGAGGAGGGTCCACAGAGGTAATTCATTGCCTCTCTCTCATGTAGAAGACAGAGCGGCAGAGCTGAACGCGAGAGGTCCCACATGGATTACACAGTAAAGACAGAACACAAGATGGTTTACAGCATGGTCCCAGGAACTGCTTTCCCCTTGGAGCCTCTTGCAGCATAGACAAAGATGCTCTACCCAAACATCTGTTCAAGCTTTGTTTCCTGCTTGCAGACTTCAGGAGGGAATAGGGCTGGCTGACCCCCTCCTCACAGAGTACTGCCAGCTTGCTTCCTCACTCCATAGCCTTTGCTGGTGCCACAGCAGCTTCACCAAAATTATTCTTTGTTTACAGCAGTGTGAGAAAAGAAATGGCTGTTGAGGTATCTGAAGCCAGAATTTAAAATAGGAATAGGATCATGCCTAAAATAAAGTCTGTGCATATATACTCTTTATGTTATTGAGCCAACATAATTTCAATTATTATAAAATCTAATATTTTTATTTATATGTGTTCTTACTGCCAGTATTGACTGGCAAAGACTAAATATTGTTAGAGTATGATTTGCTTTGTCATTTATGTACATTCACCATTTCTTCTCCCAGTGTAAGAATTCCAGGCAGTTGACAGCTGGCATATTATTATTCAGTACAGAGATTAGATAATAAATCTCATCATGGTGGAGAAGAAAGGTGCATGTAAGGAAGATAAATTAGTCTTGTGACTGAGGAGTGTATCTTAGTGAGATTCAGAAAAATCTGGTACTGCTCCTACCTTTGCTACATTTGCTGTGCAACCTTGCAGACATTCTTTGGCAGAAGTACAAAGAAAATATTTTCTAATCATACAGCAGTCTTGTGAGATACAGGCCATATCTTGTGAGGTTGTTGGACATTAAGATGTTCCGAAAGGGTGAAGAGGAGCAAATAAATTCATGGTAGGCCTAGCAATCTAGAGATTAATCCTGACTGACTTTGGAGCAATGTCAGGTGTAATGACAGTGACTAATAGGAAATAAGTTGGTGAAAAGAGGGTTTGATTAAATGGCTCACAAGTTATCTCATGTATCAGTGCAGACAACCAGGCTCCACAATACAGTTAAGTTCAGAGATCCCATTAGAAGCCTGACCCACTGGCTTGCAAATCAAGATGGTACAGCTGCCCCTGCCTAAGCTGGTGAGCTCAGGTGAAGACTAATGGCTAAGGCACCCTTCTGGAGTCAAAACCATCATCTATGAACAGCACTGGGCTGTTGTAACATACCAGCTCTTTGGTGCTACAGGATTTCCAGTATTCCTCAGCAGAGTGTCATGTACACATGCATCAGGAGAAGTTTGCACTGGGAGAAGCTTCCCAGAGAGGGATGGGAACACATCTACAAGGAAAACTCAAGATGTAAGAACAGTCAGTGGCACAGTGAAAAAGAGAGATCAGGTTTTAGAAGCATCTTTCAAATAAAAGAAGTAAAGAGCATCTCCCAAGATGCCCCTGCCTTATTTCATCTCCCTCCTTTGATTAATCCTACACCTTTCCTGCCCTGGCTGTGGATTACCTGTGACCTTTCCTATCATCCTTCTCTCATCTTCCTTGCCAATGACTTACCACTGTGTTGCCTATCTGCCCTTGCTGGACCTACCCCCACAAGGTACCTCCCTTCCTCTCCCTCTCTTTGCAAGTGCTGACGACTCTCCTCATTTCACAGAGGATACAGTCCTTTAGATTAGAAAATCCTGCTTCTCTGCTCAAGTGCATAATTTGAAACCTATGTCTGATGTCACCTTTGAATATTCAGCTCTAAATTGCCGCAAATTTGTAACATTGGAGATCAGCTGGGGCAGGAAAGAAAGAAGGAAGGAAGGAGAAAGAGAAAGGAAAGGAAGGGGAAGGGGAGGGGAGGGAAGGGGAAGGAGAGGAGAGGGGAGGAAGGAAGGAAAGGAAGGAAGGAAGGAGGAGAAAGAAAAGAAAGAAAGAAAGAAACAAGGAAAGAAAGAAAGAAAAAGAAAAAAGAAAGAAAGAAAAAGAAAGAAAGAAAGAACAGATATCTGTGCATAGAAGTGTAGGCGGAGTTTAAGCTCTCTGCACTGGTGCAACCTGTCTCCTCTCTGAGCATAGCACTGAAGAGCTTGGGTGTGCGTACATGGATCTGCCTGGAGATATCCTATGTCTTCCCTTTCCTGCATATATCTGCCTGGACATATCCCATATCTCCTCTTGCCTGTATGGATCCTCCTGGACATATCCTGTGTCTCCCCTTGTCACGTGGCACTGCAGGACAAAGCAAGAGATGTAGCCTTTCCTGTTTACTAACCTGGGTGTGGTACATCGACTGCTCCTGGCCCTAATATTAGAAAAACAATTGGAATTGGGCCACAGGATGTGTAGCTACTCTCTGTGCTTGGTCAGTTAGATGTTTACAAATATTTCCTGCAATATCACTCTAATTCAGCTCATAACCGATATTTCAATCCCCCCTGTTCAGGTGCAGGAACACTGCAGTGAATATTTACCCTCTTTCTTAGCAAGCAGACAAACAATTTTGAACAGTTGTATTTTTGAACACTGTTGTACTTTGCACTCAGTTTAAATAATAAACATTTGTCAAGTCTCGCCGTGTCTAAAACCATGGATAGTTTAAGGGAGGAACATTTCCAATGTTTTGATTATCATTTAATGAGCATATTTACTTACAGTGTAATCAATTTGAAGGAGTAAGAATTGCTCAGACATCCGGGTTTGAGTTTTTTTCAAGATTTTTGGTTGCTAATTTATTTTTCTGTTGGTCTTTCAAGGTAAACAAGAAATACATTTATGAAATGTATTCTAATATAATTACAGAAAAGTGTACTCATTTCTAGAAAAGCTTATGCTGTCAATGTCATATTTATTAGCTGGTAATATTGGGATAAATCAATATGAAAAAGTTCATACAGTATAAAGATCTACAGTCAAAACCAGAGTATGGGAGTTTAGGGGGGATGGAATTTTACTATGCTTTGTAGCATAACTACTTGTGCTTTGTTGGTGCTTAAGCACAGTCAGGTAATCCTGTATCCTGAGGGTACTTTGCACTCACCTTTAAAATCCATGAAAGAATACTGAATTTACAGAGGGCTACACACAGAGCCGTGAAGGTTCTGTGCATGTAAGGTTCTGCAGAAGCATGTGCAGGTTAATGGTCTGAAAATTTACTGTAAGCTAGATAGCTCTGTAAAGATTTGTAATAAATGAGCGTGCCAGATGAGGCCTGATCTCAAATGTTAAATATGATTTTCTATTTTAGTGAATTGTCATTGAGGCTTTCATGGAAGAGTACATCCCAAGCAGGCATCTAAATGAAAAGTCATCATCTAAAAAGTCAAACAACTTTTCCAGTTATAAGAAATGCCATAGAAAGAAAATGAAATAAAAATAAAAGAGAAAGCAAAAAAGAATGGCTAAGCAAGATCACTGGATATGAGTTTTGCAAAATCTTCAATATTTAAAAAATGTGTAGGAATTAAAAAAATATGTAGGTAATTATCAGCTTTCAGACAAGTATATTTCATCTAAGATATCCACATTAAAAACATTTCAGCAAGGAGAGCCAAGACACTTGTATTGCAGGATAATATTGGAGATGCTTGAAATTTGCAATACAAAACCAATCTTTCTGGGACATTCAGTGAACAGACGTTCAGAGAATCTGCTGCTTGGAGTAGTTACAAATCAAAACCATGTGAGAAATATTATAGTTGCTCATGTCTGCAGGAAGGACAGATTCTCCTTTGTGGATTTTTTTTAAGTGTCAGCTCTAGTAATCCTTGATCCTATAGATTCAGGAAAATCCTAATATCTTACCCTGAGAAAACTCAGCAGAGATATGCCAATGGAAAGTAATTTAGTTATCAGCATTCCTACTGTAAAAAAAATAGAAAAGAAAACAAAGCCAACCAACCAAACAAAGCCTCCAAAAAAACCCCAAAATTTTGAGAAGCAGAATTTCTGAAATGTGTCTTTCCCACATTTCTCTCTTTTCTGGATACTTGGGTGCCCACAGACTGTCCCCTCTGGGAGCACTAATTTTGGTCTGTCTCTACCTTCACAACAGTGACAGAAATCCTTAGTAAAAAAAGTTCTTCTCCTCTGAAGGCTTGAAGGCATTGGCATTAGCTTTTACTCGGTGCAGTCACTCAAGCCAGTGGACAGCAATCTCATAACATTATTGAAACATCTTCTTCTTCCTTCATAGATCTATCAGGGTTTCTTTTCTTGCTTTCTGCAGTCCAGTGGTTATTGATGGAAAATAATCAGCCTGTTGATTCTTCATTCCTTTCTGGAAGTTCTGTTCTAAGCTATGTTTTGCTCAAATTCAAAAACTACTTGCTTGTAGCTTCTCTGGATCATCTGTATAATTCAGGATTGTATATTACTGGGATACAAAGCACTATAGCTGCCATAGCAGCTATTAGTCAAACCGTATATTATCAGTTAAATTAAAATTGAGAAAAATCTTTATGCTCAGGAGAATGAAATTACATCCAGTTGGCAAGGCAGCTATATTAAACCAGATACCAATCTCAGCAGAACCAGAATTAATTAGGAGTAATCAAAATCTACTTCTGCACTGAAGAGAGTGATTTTTTTTTTTATGATTATATATTTTCTTATCTTTATGTTTGAGCCTTTAAGATTATGATCACTTTTTAAATGTTACTTTGGTTTGATAACTGAAAATTATATCTGAGGATAGATGCCATTGTACTAGAGCTGTTCTGGATAACACATCTTACACAAAAATAAATATTGAGACTAAGAAATAAAGTGCCTCAAAATTAGGAAATGTCACAAGCAAGAAGCCTACACAACATTATTTCTGTCCTGTTATATGCACAAAGGTGAAAAGAGAAAGGTAAAAATAAATTCCTAATATTCAGCTATATTTGCTAAATAGTGATGGCATGTACAAGATTATCTGCTATGTGGTAAATGTGACCTAACTCTGTAAAAATATGCATAGGCACAGAGCTCCACTTTCTTTATGATTAAATGATTATGAGAAAACTCTTAACAATAAGAAGAGGTGAAAGTATAAATCATGGTAACTCATCTTTTAAACCAGAACTCTCCCCACAAGGTCGCAGGATATAGTTGGTGAAATAAAGGCCAAAAGTTTGCAATGTGTCTGCTCTCACAAACCTCTAGAGTGCTGTAGTAGGTTCAGCAAGCAGCTTATATACAGTCTGGTCTGAATTCTAAGGGTATGGTGGTTTTTTAACCATATGCCTAAATACAGCTTCCTCGTACTTCCACAATACTAAAATATCAGCAAGGGGGAAAAAAAAATCATCTTTTGCAACACTTTTGCACATCTGTGCAAATTTAAATAACCATGTAGCCAGTGAGGTAAGAATAAGGGCCACAGTTGCTGCAGCAAACTCTACTCTGTAATTGAATCAGTGTATGTGGATCTTAGCTCTGAAATCAGATAAAATGCAGACTTATGTATAGCTGTGCTGACTATACTGGTTTCCTTGTGAGTAAATACCAACATACTGCACTAATGACAGGGCTGGTCTGTAATGAAATTCCTCACAGTAAAGAACAGTTCTATGTTAAAGAAAGGGGAATATAGAGGGGGGAAAGCTCAGCTGCTTCGTTTTTTTTTAATACTGCTCAAGACATTAATTGCAGAAAATGAGGCACCTAAAAATATCTGAATATTGATTTCCTCACAGTGCTGATGTTATCAGTTATGCTCATTTCTCTCCAGGGTGTCTGTTTGCCCAGTTCTGTTGGTCTTTTACTTCTGCTGCTTCACAGCAGAAGCTGAGGGTGTTACTGCCTTCCAGTATTAGTTGGTAAACAGATGCTTTTCAAAGCAACAGCTGCACTTCCACAAAAAACTTTAATTTTCATTTACAATTTTACAGTGAGATGAAGCAGCTGGAATGCTTTGGAGACAAAGGAGCTCATGAAAAATTCACTTGACACCTTTATACTGAAGTACGTGTGTCTTCATTAAATAAAATTGCCTTCTGTCAAGGGCAGTGAGAGGGTTTTCGGAGGAAGGCAAAGTTGTTTCCACTTGAGACCCCAGAGAATGATGGTGGCAAGGTGGAAATTAATGTCGGTATCATTCTGCAACTTTTTGTTTATCATTAGCCTTTAGATAATTTCAATATAAAAATTACTTCAATACTCTGGAAAGTAATGCAAAGTAAAAAAAAATTCAGCAGGTATGTAGATTACAAATGTTTATGGCCAGTGAAAAAAAACAGATTATGCCTGTTTACACATATGGCTAAAATCACATACTGCAGCATACAAGGTATTTAATCCATTTTTTAGTATGAGGTGGTGCTGGATGCTCTCCTGAGTGATGACTGGGGTTCCTCCCAGAGCAGGCTCAGCAGGGTCAGTGCCCTGGGGTGGTTCAGCTCCTTATCTGTGGGTTTCCAGCACCTGCTGGAGCAGAGTTTTGTTAGGATCCAGCCAGATCTTTGGCATTCTTGCCCCCCAACACACTCACATACAAGGCAGAGCATAAACTGCAGGCACTTAACATCCTTGTGCTCTCTCACTGGCAGCATCATGAGAGATGCCACTTCAGTTAATTGCTGCAGAGCAGGAGTGCCAATTTGGCTCTGGTTGGCACAGGATGAGGATGGAAGCATGGAGTCTTTCTCTGGAAGGTAGAGAAGGCTGCGGGGATCTGAAGTGAGGTCAGAGCCTGCAGTTCTCCTACCAAATACCTGCCTGCTCAGACCCAGTAATGTCTCAGCTTTCAAGCAAGCTCCTGAAGCTCAAATAGCAAGTAAATATTACTGTTGGCAGGTGTAAGGGAGCAGGCAAATGTCTTAATTGGGTAGTAAATGTTGCATTTAGTAAATTGCACAGAAAGAAAAGCTGGGACAGGGCCTGCAGCAAAGAAGAACCTGAATTACCAACAGAAGAGACACAGACCTTCAGTCAGGGTCTGCCAAGAGGGAGAATATGAAGGAAGTCCTATCAAGGTGTTCTAAAAGAAATGGAAAAGTTTTCAGGAGCAGTTTGAGAAGTAACAGTGAATTACCTCCTTCCACCTGGGGAAGCTGCAAACAAATCTGGAGTAAAATAGGGTGAAAATCTGCAGGCTAGTTCTTCAGAGGAATTCTATGTGTTCACAACAATTACTACAGAAATAGGAATGTTTTGTTAATGTTTTATTACTCACCAGCAAAGTTGAATATACTAATGCAGAAAAAGGCAGTGTTTTTCCACACATCATTTGAGAATAATCCTGTGTCAGTAGGTCCCCCAGGGAGAGGATGTAAAATCCACCTTACCAAATAGTTTTTGATATCCAGTTACCCTTGATGAACATGTAGAGAGCTTGACCACTAAAAGTACTGAATAAAACAGAGTAGGTGTCCGTACTGCAATCGGGATGTGACTGCAGCTTGCAGGGACAGTCTGGAGGGAATTTCTGGGCAGATGATTTGGAGAAAAGATCTTTCAGCATCTCGGTATGGCCAGCCACAAATGTTTACCTGGATTCTTAAATGAACTTTGCCGGCTGTAGTGACCTACATATATCCCTTCTTATGGTGTCCCTAGCCAGCCTCAGGCTGGCTTCAGTGTATCTACTTAGGTTATATTATGTCTTTGCCTTTAGAGTGGAGATGCCATGAGCCCTGTGACCACAGATGGTCCCACAGCTGGCGAAGGAAAGGTGAATACTGTGGATGCTGTGACTATAGCACCACTAAAAATTTCCCACTAAGTATTTTTTCACATTTCCAGCCTCAGTGGTGTGTACTTGTGAATATTACAAATAGCTGCAGCCTTCTAGACAAAGCTACTGTATTAAAAAGAGAAATTACTCTCTACCCCAGCTAGATACAAGAAGCAGAGCTGTTCACACCTGAGAAGCTTTTGGCCAGCTTTAATGAGAGCTCTTCTGCTTGCAGACACTTTTTGATTACAGTGCATCACTGCTATTTTGAGTCATCCTGAGTTTGGTGCACTGTGAAGAATTTTGCTCACAGTGATTCAGCTGCAGCATTGTTAGCAGCTTTAGCATGGACAGTGCTGCCAGCAGAAACCTCAGGAGCAAGGATAACTGGCACGATACTGAGAGCAATACAAAGCTGTTGACAAATACAGCTTTTAGTACCACTGACTCTGCTAAGCAAGGGTGGAACACCTCCTGCAGCTTGCACTCAAGCACAAGTGCAAAGTCATTCCTTGGGTTTTCAGATTGTCTGGCTGAAGGAAAGAACACTCTGGGAGGCTGCTGAGTGATGCTGTCTGGCTATGTTCCCATGCTAAAAATACAGTGGAAGATAACTGCTAGTCTTTTCAGAGTTTTCCTCCTCAGTTTTCTGTGGCTTTTATGCTGTGCATATGTAGTGCTGAATGGGAAATAGAGCACCTCATTTTTTCACTGAACCTCAAAATTTCTTTGGTCTAGTGCCTTTTTGTGGTGATTGTTTTTGCTCCTAGCTACAGTTCTGTGAAGGTGTTTCATGGACCTAACATGGTATCAATTACAATTTATTAAATCCTAGGGCATACTTTACACATTCTTTTATCTCTCATTGAGAACAACTGACAATTTATGGGACAAAAAATTAGCACCTGTTAAATTTTGGAATCAGTAAACTTCCAGCTTTGCATTCTCTGTGCAGACCTTCTGACTCAACATTTTGAAAGCTGCATTTCAAGGCAAATATCAAATAGTTAATCCTTTTTGATATGGAAGAAAAGCCAAACTTCTCCCTAAACTATCTCCTGAGTGACTAATGGCCATACTTCTGGAACAGATGTAAGTGAGCAGCATATCTATTCTGAACACTCTTATCAGCACTTCCAGGGGGTTTTGTAAAGGATGACAAAAAGCTGTGGTACAGTAATTACTGCGATGGCAGATTAGAATTCCAAGGCTTGTGTGCTTTTTCATTTCAGAAACAGTTGCAGTGATTTAAGAGGCTGCCAGTCCTTACTCTCCTCACTGCCCAGACCCAGTTATGTTTTCCAAACCTCTTACAAGTAATGTCTATGTGACTCTAAGCCAATATCATATGAAATCTAGAAGCTCAGCATCAACTGCCTCTCACAGTAATTTGGGTTCTGTTACTAAACTACTAGATTTCACAGCAAACTGGATGAAGGACCATTTTGCTTTACTGATTCCATAGAGGAGGACATGGAAAATGTGGTTATGTTCACCTCTGGCAAAAGGACAATAACAAAGAGCTGGTCAATAACAATTTATATTGTTGCATGTGTATTGTTGAATGTGTATCTTAGACCTACTCTACAATTTTGCAAAACAAAAGGGAATAAATGCAGAGTTAAACTCTGCAGCTGGTCACCAAGTTAGTTACTGCACAAACATTTTATAAGTGCTGTGTAACTTTAGTGATTACTAACTGTTTGCAAGCCACTTAAATAAACCTAATCAAATAAACCAAACCTTTGTAAGAGTCATAAAAGAAAAACTACTCCCTTTGGCTCCACAGTCCTTCATTACTTGGCTAGATGCGTTTGTTGAGAACAGAGCTCCAAGCCAGGATAAAAAAACATATTCCAGATGACACAATATTTTCCATCAGGCTATGTTTCAGAGGTAGATCTCTTTCATATTAGCGATTTCTGTCTTGTGACTAAAATTTGTTGGAATTTGAACTGAGTACTCTTTATTTTCAGAGACAATGAGTGTCAGTTTGAAATGATGAATAACCTATAATAACGGAAAAAGTGTCAAAACCTAGTGTGCTTAATGTTAGGAGAAAATAATGAAGTATAGATTTTAAAGGGTCATTATCAAACTTTCTTCATGTGCACTGAAAGTGGAGAACTTGGTATGAAAGGTTTCATTTTATTCTGCAGCTGACCTAACATCTGAACCCCTGATTATATCCAGCAAGAAGAAACAGTTTGGAATATGTATTTGCAAGGCTTAGATTATTCATCATTAAAGTGTTTTTGTACCCTGAGTGACCTGCTGAAACAATTCTGAGTTTGAATGCTTCTTTTTGGGGGGCTTGTTTTTTTTTTTTCAGTTTTGCCAATAAAAAGTAATACTTCTTCATATAAGCTTTGTATCTTTATATAAGCTGAGAGACATTCACTCACCTTGTTCTTTGGGATACTGAGAGAAACACTGGTTAGAAAGCAGGAGTAGTAGCCTCGGGTCAAAGGCAAGTATCCAGGCATGTGAAAAAACCTTCAGTTGACTTAACTGCAGAGTGATAATTAGTTACACTCAAATGATGGCCCTTGAGGTAATGCACTGGAGAGTAACTCTGGCATGCAGTGCCAAGTTTTCTGGGGCCATAGCCCTTGATCCTCAGTCTAGTATGCTCATATGTACTGCGAGTTTCTTTACAGCAAATGGCAGAGAAACTTTTTTTGCAATTTCAGTGGCTGTGTAACAGAAACGTTAGAATTGGTCTGGATGGAAATGTGCACACAAAAGCACCAGTAGAAACAATGGAGCAAAGCAGCAAAGCTGTAGCACAGTGGAAGAGCCATTCCTCTTCCTGTTATCTCAGCATTGAGAGAGACCATAATCATGAAGATATGTGAAATGAAGAAATAAACAGAACAGGCTGCAATCTTGATGACAATTTATGGAGGATAAAATAAACAAGATTGTGAGGCAAAAATATTGACCCATAATAACTGTTGATGCCAAGAGAGTATAAAAACCTGTCCAAACGAAATTTATCATCTCTAATGAAGAGGAACCCAAGAGATGTAGTGAGGACCTGAAAGCTATTTGCTGTTGCCATCCCTATGACATAGAGGTGATCCTGGCAAAATTGATCAGGCGTGCATATGTCTTGGTGCTTGAAAGTATGGGGGCATGAGAGTGTGAATGGGTAGAATCAGCTTACTTAGGAGATTATAAATTAAAATAATGTTCTGCCTGCCAAAGGTCTAACAACCTACAAGGACCGTGTATCTCCTGTTGTGTAATACTTTGCTATAGACTTACTTAACAGGTTTGCCGTTGTCTTGAGCTGAATGGTCCAGAAATTCTGATTCTGTTTTCACAGCACTTCATTCAGATATTTCAAATTTGGGTAATTGTGGGCAAATGGAGGTTTCCCAATATAAATAGCAAGTCAAACTTAGTTAATGGTTTTGAAAGTGAAATCTGATGAATTTGGATAGAAATGTATGGCATGATTGCTTATGCAGAATAAGAATTGGCTCTGGTAACTCTGTTAATCCCTTGCAAATCAATATCCTGAATTGGTGTGGTCAGTTCAGATGATATCATACAGCTGTGTATAGCAAAATGGCACAGAAATTATTTCACAGTTCATCCTTCAGCAAACAAACTGTAACTCAGGACATCACAAGAAACAGCATCTTTTAGCTATGAAATGTGTTTTTTCCACGTTCCTTTGCTTATTCTTTTCATTTCTGCTTCTTTTTGAGGAGAAAAGGACAATTTTGGTGGAAGGCAATGTGCACACATGCACATACCTAGATATTTCCTATCTTTAAAAAATATCTAGAAATGTAGCCAATTTCCCACTTCCACAGAACTCCACAGCATTTTCTGGAGTAAAACTTAGTTAGATATGGCTTCACCCAGCTGCCAGCGCAGATATACTCTGAGTGCTTCTAGCCTTCACTTTCCCATGACAAAAACAGTTTGCAGAATGCTGTAACCCTTATGAGTATTTCAGCATTACTCTATGCAATCAACCACATATCAGTTGGTGTACAGTTTATTCACTAATTTTTGTAAGGAGTCTTCTTTTCTTTTAGCTCAACAGCAACACCTGTGCCAAAAAGAAGTTTGTTTTTCCTTCTCTTTTAACACAAATTCCCTCTGCTAGTAAGAATTTCTGAAGTGATTGAACATGATCCTGTTAGCAGGAGACTGGTGAAAGACCCATTGGAAGTCTGTGCCTTATGCAGAAAGATCACTTAGTAGGCATTACCAAGGTCCTGCTGCATTCTAAATGCAAAGAAATGAGAATCCTGAATAGTATTGCACCTTCTTGTATGACACCAACTTCCAAATCAGCTCACTGCCCAGCACTTGCAAGATTTCAGTATCAGCAGATGATTGCTCACTTTCCTCTGAGACAGTATGTACTATGGCACTATTTCAGGCTTCCTGCAAGCTGCTGTTATCCCAGAAAAAAAAAAAGAGGGACAAGCTGATGTCTGAAAAAAAACCAGGCATCACGGCATATTATTACATGCTGCCCTACCCCACTCAGAAAAGGTCTTTACACAGACTTAATTTTGTATTGTTATGTGAACAACACACACATGCCATTATCAGTTACTTAGAAAAATACTACTTAAATATAATGTATTTTGAGTATTCTCATATATGAAAATAGCTTTATTGTCTTCATGGCACATTTTTAAGTCCTTGTAAGAATGAATTACAAGTGTGGTGTGAATCCTGTGAAATGGTGTTTAGTGTTCTTTTATCCTTTCTTAAGAGGAGGGTTCTGTGCTTTTAATTGTGGCATTACTTTTTTGTTTTTCCTTGCTACTAAATGCCCACATTGCTACTTATTTGTATTGTATTACAAAAGCTTTGTTGAATAAATGTGCCTGGGATTTGTGGTAAAAGGTGGTGAAATTTATTGCCCTTAATTCTTGTGGGAGTTCAGTTCCAATGAAACTGGGATTATTCTGTGACCACCCTCTCTGACCACCTACCATCTCCTACATTTATAAGCCTTAAGACACAGCACTACAGGAGAGGCTGTGGGTAGCTGTACCAGTCCAAGGAAAAGTCTGAGGGAAAAACGAGGTTTTACCTCTCTGGGGCCCTCTTTTTCCTTGTGGTTGATTGTCAGAGTGTGCTACATTACCCTTTAACAACTCGCGGTAAATTCCTCCCTTCCCTTTCCCTGAGTGTGTGGAGACAGCGGAATGTTTCCACATTTCAGTCCACCAGCTCAGCTCTTTGTGTTCCCCATGATAACAGAATATTTCTCTTCTGAACTCTTCTGTGGGATCTGAGAGCGTGCTAGGCCTTAATAAAACACACACAAGATCAACAGTATACTGCCCCTAGATATTTCCATTGCGGAGCCAAGTAAGTGCGGCGGACAGACTGATGAATGACTCCATGGCCACACATGGGAAAGAAGGAAAAGTGTTTCCAAATGTTCGGTTCAAACCTGTAGCATATTTTTTAAAACTCTCACATTTCAATTCAAAATCCCCTGAGACAGAATTTCTGACCTTCACTGTCTTTAACTGTGTGCTTCCATATGTCCCACTGCCAAAATGCTGAGTAGGCATTTGAGATTTACCTTCAATACATCATTTTAGCTTACAAGATGCTTACTGTGGATCCAGAAACTTTGTCCTGAAATATGTGCAATTTCACTGCAAATACTAAGCAAAGTCTATAATGCTACCTGAGCAAATGCCACTGAAGCATTACAGATAATTGGATATGAACATATTTAAGAAATAGAAGCAAAGAGTACTTGAAAGTCTACCCAAAAGCTGTATTTCTTTCAGCAAAAAAAATCAAATTAACAAGTTAATTTATGTCTACCACTAGCAAGTAATACCATGCAATAGGAGTGGATCTGTAAAGTAAAACAGTTGGTTTTGAGGACTTTGACTCCATGCTAAATATATTTGTGGGAGTGGTAATTATTTTAGATTATCTTTTATCTGGTTCTGTACATCTACTCCCTTCACTAGCAGATGAAACATATTTCTGATTTAGTTTCACTCAAGAAGGATCCGGTTCATGTGCTCGGTGACCACTCTGCATTGTAAACCAATGTGCTCCAAGTGGAGACAATCAGAAGGCTTGCTTCGAAAGCTCACTCCTGGTCCAAACTGAAATGTTGATGTTAGCCCCAGAAGACTTACAATCAGGGTTCTGAAGTAACTCTTTTGGGAGGTAGCTAATTAAAAAAAAAATTATCTGAAAAGTTATCTATCCTTTTTTTTTTTCCTACTTACTTGTTTCATCTAGGCACAGCTCTCCCATAAGCATTCACAAAGCCACTTTGTGTCTCTTTCAAATTCAAATTTCAGATTCAAATTCTCTATTTTCTCTGCTGCCAGGGAGGTTGCAACCATGAGAACTGGTTATTTTGCTCATCAATAATTATTGTCTTGCACAGTCCTGTCTTCCTGTATCCAACTATCTTGTTCTTAAAATCTAAGAGTAAGACAAATCTCCAGGTCAGTAACTGGCATCTTCCTACAGTGCAGAGCACTGGCAGAATGGGGTGCTGACCTATGGCTGTGGTATGCAGATGTAACAGTAACAGACAACTAATAACAGAGCCATTCTGGCATCCAACATCTGCAACTGTGTCACTCCTCCAAAAAAGAAACAGGGTTATTCACACCCTCCTTAACCTCCCATGTGCAACGGGCTCTTAAAGCGAGAGAGACCCAAAAATGACTTCTCATATGGTATCATGTGGTTTGTACTTGTATCCCTAAGCTTCAGCAAAAAACAGGTCCTTCTTAAGAACCAGGGCAGCAGTGTTATGTTAAAAGTCATCAGCGCTTTACTGTTCCCCCACTGCACCTCACAGCGGAGAATCAAGGAAAAACACAAAACAGTAAAGCCAACGTTAGCATTCTGGGCATTTGGCTAGAAACCTGAGCTTGTATTAGCAGTCATCAGTTCTGATGTCCTAAATTACTTTGGCCAAGTTGCTTTGGCGCTGTTTACATTAGATTTCCAGCTGTATGGAGAAATAGTTCAAATATGAATGCTTAGATTTTTCTAAAACCCCTAGTGTTAGGGATTTCCTCAGTTGATGGATGCTTAGTCGTGGATACCTTTTAAAGAGGCTCTCTGCAGTATCTCAAATCACAAGATGCTTTTAAAATTCAGGTTTTATTTAATTTGATCCAGTTGTGCTGCCTCTCAGCAAAGGAACAATTTTGTTAAAACCTTTTCCTTTAAAAAACTCTTTGAAGAATATTTTAAATGCATGTCAAATAAGGTCTTAATGGTGTCCCATGACACTGGGAGTTCCTGTACTCATATTTACCTCAGTTGTCTCCCCCTGAAGTCCTAATTATATATCCTGCTTATACCAGTAACTAAGTAGAAATTTTAAAGCTTTCCTCCCATGACAGTAAATGAAAGCATGTGAATGGAGTTTTCAACCTTCTTTCTCAGATTCTTCATCTGCGGGAGACACACAAGTGGCAGAGAGACAATACTACTAGCTGGCTGCTCAGGGAATGCTCCAGATGCAGCAGTGAACCAGCAGTAGAGTGCAAACATTGACTTGCCATGGCCTGTGGTGCAGCCTCACGATTGGTGCAAGCTAATCTGAAACCAGAACCTCAATGGAGCCATCTCTGCTCTTGCCCATGGCCATGTACTCCCCTTGGCACAGGTTTAAGACCAGGAAGACATGCAATGAGTATGCTCAGCTTGATCCTCAGAGGCTGAAAAACAACTCTACTAAAAAAAAATAAATCATCTAGACTGGGGATCTGACTCAGCTCCTCACTGACCTTGTGGTTGTTAGGGCTAGGCAAGGCAGGGACAGAGAGTGGCGAGCAAGAGGGGAGACCAGGTCTACTCCTTTTAACATTTTTATGGTCTTAGATTGGTTTAAACTGTTCATTAAAACACACTCTGAAACATATTGCAAAATGGCATTAATAGTATTGAAATGGCCCCCGAGGGATATCAGACAGACTGCTAATTGCAAGGTATGTTCAAGTACAGTACTGACTTGTCAGGGCAGTGCCACTATCTTTTTTTCTCCTATTTCTAAACACATGGCTGTGCCACTTTAGCTGCAGATACTGCTGGAGTAATTAGCAGAAAGAGCAGAAAAGTTTATTTTCTGGGTACGGTAAGATGCTTGGGTACCCACCAGTTTTAGAACTGACTGCAGAAATGTAAACAGGTACCAACCTGTTCTCAGCAGATCCTCTATCTGCCTGCTCTTTCTTTCCTTACATGACGTCTGTAACATGCTGTGAACCCACAGTTCCTCTGGCCCCAGCCTCTGCCTCCCAAAGTAAAAAGCTGCACAGATGTCTGATGTAGCATATATCCAGTAATACACATTCTGCAGGACTATGGTTCTCAGTATTTAAAACCTTTGGAAAGAAGACAACGTATAAAAATCAAGATCTCTAGAGCTTCCAAAGACTACACATGAGGGTGTTCTGCCCTAATGACTGAGTAAATCAAACAGCACAAACAAAAATCTTCATTACCACAGAAACTGATCAGTGAGCTGAAACAGCTTGGCATGGTTCCTGTCTCAGTGGATTCACCTCTGAGATATCCAGAACCTTGAAGATAATGCCATTATTAATTGCTTCAACTCTCAAAAGAGTTAAGAGTGAAGAACAAAAAAGGAAACCATATGGTGACCTCTCAGAGAAGTCTCTGAAAAAGAAGACCAGGCAGTTCAGGTGGGGAGAGACATTCCTGGAGATTAGAAGGCAAGAGCAGAGATCATTTTCCTTCATTGAATTCTTGAAGAGGCTTTTAAGCCCTAGAGTGGAAGTTGAAGAGGAAATGGATTATAATAAACAACTCCCTTTCACCTTCTTTGGCACAGAAGGCTTAGGCTTTCCTGTGCTTCACGATGCTTCAGCACATCATTGAGAGCAGCAGTTTGCCTCGACTCCTTTCCATATAACTGAAAACAGCAGCTTCTGGATTACAGTTTCTTCTGATTCCTGTGACCCAGACACAGGCTTGGAACTATCAAATTCCTGCTCCCCAAGTTCCTCCAAGATCACAAGGAGCAACAAGCAATGAGAAGCTCCATTGAGCTAAATCCTGGAAGCTTCAGAAGTCCGATGTCTCCTTCCATTTTATTGAAAATCTCCCTGTTGGCACTCATTTAAGTGTTTGTACTTCTAAGAAAATAAATTGTTTGTTGTACAGATTTGCACATCTGCAACTTCTATCAAAAAGCCAAATTATTTTCTGCCGAGCAAAATACTCTCTGCCATTTCTTTGTATATCCCTACAGGTCTGCAAACTCCTCATATGGGCAATAACCTGTCCAGGCCAGAGCCTGCCGAACTACAGCAGACTATACAATGACAACACACATTCGAAATACATAGCATGCAAACCAGCACATATTGCAGCACTGTTTCATAAGATGACCTGTTAAAAACTACTCACACATTCCCCTGGCCTTCTGTAATTCAACCAGTTCCTCTACTCTGTGCAAAATTAATAAAAGTGTGCCAAGAAAGTTATGCAAATGTTGATATCTATTTCTCAAATCATTTACAGGCCATTCTGTATGGCATTATTTTTAAAAAATCATAGAAAATGCTAAAGAAATACCACGCAGCACAGAAATAGCCCAGCAAGCCCAGTTGTTGAAGGAATATTGCCCTGTCCATGCAAACAACAAAAAAGTATTCAGCAGGGTTGGATTTATTAGTCTTTGCTTAGTGCAGTGTTAATGTTACCTCAGGAGGGGAGGGAGGGGTTTGTTATATGAGAACAAGCTCAGTTTGTACCTTACAGCGTCAAAGGTAAAACATTGTATATTTCCAAATATTGAAGGAATGTACAAGACTGCTGTAGGATTTCTTCTCCTTTGCAGCATGAAGTTCAATGCAATCTGCAGTGGTTAGCTGGAACTGTGACAAACAGTGCTAGTTATCCGAAACTTCCAGCTCATGATTTCCTGCTACAGCACCTCAATGTGGGAACAATCCCACCTAGAAGGTGCAAGTGGAGTATTTATCTACAATGCTGGATAAAATCCCAGTGTGTCATGCCTTCCCTTAAGTACTGACATTCCTACAAATGCACTTTGTTCATTGCAAAGTGAAAGATGCCATTTGCACATGGCTATGCAGCCCACAGATGTTGCACATCAGGATAAAACACAGCCACGGCTATTTAGAAGTGAACCATCAGAGATGTGCTGTCATTAGACAGATCCCAAACTGCATGTCACAGAGAACAGCTCAAGATTGCTCAAGACTGCTACAGCTCAAGATTTTTTGTGACAGCAGGGTATTGGTTGGGTGTTATTGATACCGGGGAGATGATAATTGCTGGGTACATACAAAGAAATATTGGGTGAGCAGTGGGGAAAATAAACATGGTCATATCTCAAGAAATTCTGAGTGGATGTTTGCATCAACTAAACTGAGGTGTGCTTTTCTTATCTACATTTGATGAAAATGATGCTTTATTCCAAACAGGCTACTGAGACTATGCAATGATAGCAGATATATTGGAGAATAATAAATGTTGAGGCTGCTACTTTACTTTTGCAATGGGCAATTTTGAGTTTTTGTGCAAACTTAATTTCCTTTATACAGTTTTCTGACTGAGATGGTCATTCACAGTAATACCTACACCTACTTGCTGAGTTGTGCTACAAACATCCATCAGCTCTGCATAATGTGTAAAAGACGTAAGTAACAGCAAGCCAGCTGATTCTTTGCGGAGTAATAAATCAGCATACTTGTCTTCAAGCTGAAATTAACAAGTACATATAAGTCTTCATAAGTATATCTGGCAGTTTGAAGCATGATGCAGCACATACAATTGAGGATGGAGGACGTGGTGGTTTGTTACTGAAATGAAAATGCAATATTTCATGCTTAGGTTTGAAAGAAGTATAGCTTAACAAAAATAAAGCTTATGATTCAAGTCACTTTTACTTCAAAACTAATTTGTGGTACATTTTACACATACTGCAAGTGATGAACAACAGCCTTGGATAATTGCTTTCCTTAAAGAGTGTGGTCATCAAAGGATATGTTTTAGATGTGTGGTCACAGATGTGACCAGGCTGATGAATTGCAAATAACCAACATAAGAGACGATGTTGTGCTGTCTTTGATAGATGTAGTGTTATAAATTATCTTTTCCATGACAATCTCAACAGGAGAAGAGCACTTAATAATAAGATTTTCGGTGCACGGATTTAAATGAAAAGAAAATGTGGTTGCATGCGAATGTAATTGTTAACAAGCAGAAGAGAACTGTGCTGGTCACTTACCAGCTATTTTGACAGCTAGGCAAGACAGGTTTTGTTCACCAAAGCTAGTACTAGTCCTGGAAGCCTATTATAATCCAACTCGATTTCCAGATCCTAAATAGAGTCTGCAAAAACTTGTGGAGGGTTGGGGAGTAATTCTTCACTTATAGTTCAGCTAAGTCCTACATGACGTCATTGAAGGGTAATTTCATCCATTATTTTTCAAAACTAATTCACATTTTCCCCATCATATTCCAGGTAAGCTGTGGTTACAAGTACTGTTTACAGCAAAAGGACTAACAGCATCCCATCCAAACGTTCATACATGGTTCATCTTTCAAGGGGCCATGTAAAATCACCCTTCAGTGAGAGATAACAGAGGTCACTTAAAGCCAGGAAGCATGACAGAGATTTCCTTTGTCCAGTATCTGAGGTTTAAGTGATCAACTCTCTGTAAAAACGTACAGGCTCCAGAAGGTTCTGTCTTCACTCTCAAATGTTTTAGAAAGGCCTCAGCACTTTGTAGGAGTAGATGCATACTTGGCAGCAAATTCCAAAGCAACTAGTAAGCATTGCCAAAGGGAAGCTGGTGCCACATCTGGCATGACCAAGGCCCTGTGTCTGTGTTAACACACTCAGTCGTGTACTCCTATGGAGCTGATTCTTGTACAGCTCCCAAGTAATTTAACAGGATTCTCATTTTGAATAGGTAAGCCATGCTTAGGTTTAATTGTAATTTGTGCAGGTTAAGAATAAGATTAATATATAGTTATTTAACTTCACTGAAAGATTTCTATTTTTTAACATGCTGGCCAGAAAAGCAATGTTGGGGAAAGCTTTCTGTTGGAGGAGCTGGCTGCCTTCCTCAGCCTTCTTTCCCAATTCCCATGCTACAGCCTTTGGCTGCTATTGCCAGCCTCAGATTCTCCTACACATAAACATTTCCCATAACTGGATTCCTTGTTTGAAAAACTGGAGACCAGACCCTGGAAGGCTCAGCCCATGAAGAGTGTTCTCACAGAGGGGAAATTAAAATTTAATGCCAGCTATTATTTGGCTGTTTCCCTCTCTCTCCTGCCACTATCTCTAGCTGAGCACAGTAAGCTCCACTACAGAGCTGATTTCCTCCCCTTCCGGGACTCCAGGCATATGAGCCTCAGTGATACAGGATTCATCTCGGTCAGTTTAATACTGAAACAAGAATTCATTTTAAGACTGTAAGTCACAATATGGCAAGAAAACACTTGCAATTTGGAGACAGAAAGTTCCTTAGAATTTTTAGGGGCGTTTGGGACAATCTAACCTGATTCCTAACTACTTCTATTTCCATTCCATGCTGGAAAGTGTAATTAGTGGCCAGAAAGATTTACCCTGGTTAAGGCTGTTACCTGTGGCAAGCACTGGTCACTTAAGCTGAATTGAAAGCAGTTAAATTAAATCATAGAATCAGAGAATGATAGAATGGTTTGGGTCGGAAGGGACCTTAAAGATCATGCAGTTCCAAACCCCTCTGCCATGGGCAGGGACAACTCCCACTAGACCAGGTTGCTCAGAGTTCCATCCAGCCTGACCTTGAACACCTGGTCTTCTCTCTAGTGATAGCTGAAAGGAGAGATCAGCAAGGCTGGGCAGGTGTGGTGGTAAGGCTGTATGTTTGATTTGTACGGGGGTAAGGCTGTATGTTTGATTTGTACGAGGGTAAGGTTGTATGTTTGATTTGTACATGGCTGCTCAGACATGTCACTCGCCACAGTATGAGACACCACCACTGACCCTGTTAGAGAGCAACAGAATTTAAAACCCTGGTAACACTGAGTGATACTGCATGTCTGAGGGTTCAGTAATGCAGTTCAGCACCTTCCATGCCACAACTGCAACTAAAAAATAGTTTAAATCTACATTTCTCCCAGAAAATTAAGCAACATTCAGTTCCATTGCTGAAAAGCAGTAACTGCTCAGCTGTGGCCTCTGGAACCATATTTACTTATAGATTTACTTGTCTGCTCTAGTGGAAGGTTCTGTCCTCATGACAGAGGGGGCTGGAATAAGCTGATCTTTAAAGTCTCTTCCAACCGTTCTATGATACCATGATTCCATAATTTCTACTTGCGAAGTGGGACCAATATCTAAGTTTTTAATATGATTTAGGGCTTATTACCTAAGACATAGCTAATACAGGTGCCCTCGGCGGCGCTGCTTTACCCACAGCCCCACCTTGCGGCCACAGCGCGGCAGGGCCGGGCCGCCTTCGCCTTCCCGCGGCCCGCCCGGCCCCTCCTCGGCCCCTCCTCGGCCGCTCCTCGGCCCCTCCTCGGCCCCTCCTCGGCCCCTCCTCGGCCGCTCCTCGGCCCCCCCTCGGCCCCTCCTCGGCCCCTCCTCGGCCCCTCCTCGGCCGCTCCTCGGCCCCTCCTCGGCCCCTCCTCGGCCCCTCCTCGGCCGCTCCTCGGCCCCTCCTCGGCCCCTCCTCGGCCGCTCCGCTCCGCCCCAGCCCGGCGGCCCCGCTGGGGGCCGGGGATCTCGGGGCGGGGCAGGGGCGGTCCCCCGGCACCACCGCCTCCCGACAGTATTTGCAGGGGTTCCTCAGCTCCCGCCCCCTCTACTCTGCTCCTTCCCTTCCCGCCTCCTCCGCTCCCTCGCCGCCCGCCTCCTCAGCTCCCTTCCCGCCCGCGTCCTCCTGCGCTGAGCTGGCGGCGCTGGGTCTCACCCGACATGGCGTGCAAGGACGGTAGGAGACCTCTCCCTCCTCCCCCGTCCGTGTCCCCGGCCGGGCGGTGGTGTGAGGGTGCGTGTGCGCGGGAGTGGCGGAGCTGGGGCGCTCCGGGATTCCTCCCGAGGAGCTTCCGCGGGGGTGGAGCGGCTGCACTTTTCCTGCCGCCAGCCGCCCTCGAGGGCCCTGCGGGACCCCCACTCCTGCCCCGTCCCCGCCCTGGGGTGGCCCGGGCCGGGGCGGCACCCCGCTTCTCCCCTCTCCGTGCCTCAGCTCATCCCTTCCCTTTCCGCAGTGCTGGAGGACACGGTCGAGGAGCGCGTAATCAGCGAGGAGTACAAGATCTGGAAGAAAAACACCCCCTTCTTGTACGACCTGGTGATGACACACGCCCTGGAGTGGCCCAGCCTCACGGTGCAGTGGTTGCCTGATGTGACCAGGTGAGAGAAGGCAAAAGAGGCCGGAGAAGTGCCCGGGAGGCGCAGAGCTCAGCGGGAGCTGAGTCTGTGCAGCTCCTTGTCCCACTGCGCCTTTTCTGTTAACCATGTCTGCTGAGTAACATGAGGGTAAAATCCAGGCCAGATCAGAATAATTTGGGTTAGGCTACCCTTTATGAGCTTGTAACACTTTATTTTATTTACAACTTTAAAAACCCCTTTGGTATTCAGAAGCATTGAGGAAAAAAGTCACAAGCTGATACTTCACAGAACTCTAGTTTAGCCTAGCAGAAGGTGTTGTGAGGTGTGAACAGAGAAATCTTTCTCAGTTTATTACTAAATAAGAGATCTAGCACTCATATGTAGTTAATTCTTATCAGAGAAATCTATCTACTAAATTAGCTTGTTCTTGAAGACCATTTTTCATCCTGTGCTACAGATTACTATTCTATCTAAGCTGTAGTATCTGTCTCCGATACTTTTTAAGTCTGGACTAGTCTATTATTCTAAAACTGATTCTTCAAGTCTAGCTTTTGTCCCTGGTTCATTGTTGACTTCACACATACTAAGTTTACCATTCTTCCACCTCCCTTGAAAATCGTGGGCTCACGGGTTAATTTCTTAAAGAATCGTGAACATGGGGATAGAATCTGTTCGTGTGCCAGCCACCATAGAACTTAAATTGTTGCAATAACCACTTAGGGCTTCACTGAGGTAGTGGACAAGGACTGGGTCCCATGTGGTGGTGTAGACTGGATGCAGCTAGGCTTTAAAATATCTTTTGTGTAAACTTCTTGCAATTACCAGAGGATGGTCTCTTTCTTCTATACAATTCCATCAAATATATGTGATGTTTTAGTTGGTGGTTAGATGATCACTTAGTTTAGTATACCAGAATGTTTGGAGATGATGATGATATGTGAGCTAACTATTTGTGGCATGGAGAAAATGAAGTGGGGATTTGAGGTTGTGGGGCCCTTATGAGGAACACTTCTGCTTGCCTCATATTTTGCAGATTGACTTAATATTCAGTTTAAAACCTGGTATTTCCAATTATCCAGTGTCAAAATATGTAAGCCATTTAAGGCAAGGACTGCCTCTTTGTATGGCACCTGACATGATGGGACACCTGTTCCTGATGCAAGTAAGTGCATGTGCATTGCGTGTTTCTTGTGTTGTTTTGTATTTTTGCCCCTCTACACTTGGAAGTGGTGTAGTAATGCCTGGTGGTATTAAAACATTGTGGTTTATAATTGCCCAAATGATTCCTGAATACTTGGATTCAGGCAACATAATTAGTTTGTTGCTTTCAAGAATGCAGAAATTGCTTGAGTTTGACTGCTCAGATTTTTACTTTCAGAGATAAATGACACTGTCCATCAGCCTGTTATTTTTAATTAAATGTTGCATTTAACCACCAGAAGAGAAATTTTATTCTAGTTAAGTAGGATTTGTACAGTATTAAAAAATGAGTGTCTGAAATAAAATAACTGGTAAAAGCTTCTAAGAGAAGTAACTAAAATAGGTTGCTACTTGTCCCCTCAATATTTGTGTTTTATGAAAAGTCATACCAGTTGTTTCCTAAATCAATACTGTGAGACTGCTAGGGAAATTAGATACAAGTAGATATTGGTGTTACCTTTAACTGCTGTGCAAACTGTAACTATCCCTTTCAAGGCACAGTGACAATGTTTACTGGCTTGTTTTGTCACTCTACCCTTGCTGGTTGTATTTTTGGCTTGCTCATGTCAGAATCTAGTTTGCTTTATTGTGCAAGTCTTTGCGACAAAGGGAAGGATTTCTTACACGAGTATCTCTTTTCTAGCTCCCTGAAGAGGTACGGATCTTGAGGGCTATTGATGCTGTAGCTATGAAACTTCTGGAACTGAGCACATCATTTTATTCCATGCATTTATTATTCTAAACAGGCCAGAAGGAAAGGATTATGCTCTACACTGGCTGGTTTTGGGAACGCACACGTCTGATGAACAGAACCACCTGGTTGTTGCCAGAGTCCAGATTCCCAACGATGATCAGTTTGATGCTCTGCAGTATGGCAGTGAGAAAGGAGGTGGGCATTCAGCATTCTTAGATTCTGTTTTAGCAATATCATTACTAGTTGTTCTCATAATGATATTCTGACTTTCTGTTAAATACTAAAGTGCATGGATGTATCCTTACCAGTCCACACTAATTCTAGATCATTAACTGTGACTAAAAGAGGAAACTTTGTTTCAGAAGAACTCAGGTAGCATTATGATATACAATCCCTACTAGAATTTCTACCAGCTTTGTCAGTTGTGATAAAAGCTGGTACACATCTACCTCAAATAGAAACTAAAGTTCTGAAAGAGGATTCCAAATATCAAAAGTGTGTCACATGGTGCGAGTCTTTCCTAGGCTTTCTTGTGTTTGATAGGATGCTTACCACTGTTTCTTGGAGTGGGGAAGATGCTGTGAAATGCTGCTTGAGGAGTCTAAAATAATTGATGTGCTAAACGAACATTTTCTGACAAATGTAGAGTTTGGTGGCTTTGGATCTGTGACTGGCAAAATCGAAATGGAGATTAAAATTAACCATGAAGGTGAAGTGAACCGTGCTCGTTACATGCCGCAGAATCCCTGCATAATTGCGACAAAAACACCGTCTGCTGATGTGTTGGTATTTGACTACACTAAACATCCATCAAAACCAGGTGGGTCAGGCTCCTCAAAGTTAATCAAAATGTCTCTTGTTATCAAGGGCTAAGCTTGTGTTTAACAGTGATTGGGAGGATAGTTGATGGATTCTGGAATCTGCATGAGAAGGCCCATATCTTCAATGACTTTAACTGGGTGGTTATCCTCAATGTCATAAGAGAATCTTGACAGAAGTAGCAGAACCTCTGAAGAGGTTCAAATATAAAATACAGTTATTGCAACAGAAACAAAGTTCTTGGGTGATAATGATATTCTTTTGGATTGATGTGCAAGGTGATACTAATGGAAGGAATTTTCTGTCTTTCAGACCCAAGTGGAGAGTGTAATCCTGACCTTAGATTAAGAGGGCACCAGAAGGAAGGCTATGGTTTATCATGGAACTCAAATTTGAGTGGGCATCTTCTCAGTGCATCAGATGATCATGTAAAACCCTCATCTTTTCCCCCACTTAAAGAACCCTAACTCCTCCTAGTTTATGATATAATAGATAATTGGAAAAAATCTGGCTTAGTGCAGCTGTGTATTGTTATGTGAGAAAGTTCTCACATATTGTAATTATATTCCTAAAGGCTGTCAGTTGGCTTTAGGCTGTAATCAACACGTTCTTTTAAGGTTCTTGATGAAGTAAGAACGGAATGTTTTTATAGTTGTCTGCTGGTAGAAGCCCCTTAAACTGGGTTGGATGGAGACCATAAATTAGTAAGACTCTCAAGAATTAATTGAACTAATTGCTTATAAATTTCTTTGCGAACTTTAAAAGTGTAAATTACTTTTGTGACCTTACGAGTAATCCGTGGACCTTGAACTTACAGAAAACTGATTGATAACTTAGCTTTCTTCTCACTTATGGCACATTAAGTGTTTCTTTTCAAAAACAAAGAACTGCTTCAGTTTCTCTCTCTGCTTATAGGTAGAGTGTGATTGATTATTTTTTGAAAGATGATACATTCAGAGTCTGCATTTCAATAGATTGTAACTTACTTACAGACAGTGTGTTTATGGGATATAAGTGCTGGACCAAAAGAAGGCAAGATTGTGGATGCAAAAACCATCTTTACTGGGCACTCTGCAGTAGTAGAAGATGTGGCATGGCATCTGCTTCATGAATCTCTGTTTGGATCTGTAGCGGATGATCAGAAGCTTATGATGTAAGTTGGGGTTAGGAGGTTTTTACGTAGTGCCTTCTGTGTGCTGCTGGTGTACCTAGTGCAGAGCACTTGGATTAAAAAAAAATCTGAGTTTTGGAATCATTTCATGTAGCCCTTTTAGGCAATTAACTACAGTAGTGGTGCTGAATCACTGAAATCTACATGCTATTTAATGTTTCCACCTCATTTGAAAAGAAGTTGTAACTAATATCTATGTCAGCTTACTGATGTGAGCTGCTCATGTACAACAGACACAAAATACGGAAGGTTTTGGAATGAAACCTGTAGCTTCAGAGTTGGATTTAGAATAATGTTGTCTACTTATATTAAGGTGTAGTGAAAAAGAACCTCCTGTAAAAACTTATGTTTATTTGCTCTCCCTCTTTCCTCCTTGCCCCTAACCCTTCCCCAAACCCTCCACTGCAACAGTTGGGACACAAGATCTAATGCCACATCCAAGCCAAGTCATTCCATAGATGCTCATACAGCTGAGGTCAACTGTCTGTCCTTCAATCCTTACAGCGAGTTCATTCTGGCAACTGGTTCTGCTGACAAGGTTTTTACTCATGTATAGTTTAAATTCTGAAATATTCTAGATGAAAGCCATTATAATAAAACCAATTTCTTGTTACTTCTGTCTGCCAGACGGTGGCTCTATGGGATCTTCGAAACTTGAAGTTGAAACTCCATTCTTTTGAGTCTCATAAAGATGAGATTTTTCAGGTGGGTAAACTTCTCACAACCTGTAGAAAAAAACCGAGAAGAGTACTGACTTGGAGAAGAACCTGTAGATTTGTGTTCTTGTAACACAAATAAGTCCGTTGAACCCAAATTCCTTATTTTATGTTTAACAATTACAGACAGTAGCACATAGTTTCTTTCTGGCTTTCCCCACTTGACTTTGAGGCAAGTAGTCAACAACTGACTGCTAAAAAAATACTGGGCTTTTGCAAGTACCTTCAGTACAGGTAGAAGGTTTCTCTAAAATGATGTGCTATAGAGAGGACTTGGGTTCAAACCTAATTTTGTGAATTCTGCCTATTTAGTTAGATGCAAGTAACAGTGATTTTTTTAGACATTTCATAAAATATGGTAAATCTGTAACAGTGAAATAACGTCTTCTCAGTTTGAGAAATCTTAAGACTTGAAAACAGTCTGTTTGAGCTATTGGATATCCTTTGTGCTGGAAAAAAATTACTTATGGAGTATAGTTGTTGAAAATTAGTGGCCAGGGTGCTGGTTATTCAGGTTATGCTTTAGAAATCAGTAGCTGCTTCTCTTAAGTTGTTTTCTTTCAATAGGTTCACTGGTCTCCTCATAATGAAACAATTCTTGCTTCAAGTGGTACTGATCGTCGGCTTAATGTATGGGATCTAAGGTGAAGAGCAGTTTCTTTCTGTTAGTATATATGAACAGATGGCAAAAGAAAAAGGGCTGCAGGCCTGCATTATTTGGCAGATTTGATTTGTGCTGTTCTCTAGCCCTGCTTGTTTGCCTACCTCATGCCTGGTCTTTTGTGTTTAAATAGAAACAGAACAGTTCATCTAATGTTACTTGTCCATCAGGATTTCTTGCTAATAGAATTGTTAGTAATAAATGACTTCTGCCTCCATGTGTTTCACAAGTTAAGATTCCATTTCAGTACTGACAGTGCTAAACAGTTGATGTTTTATACCTGAGGCTTATAGTTATTTCACACTGAGAAAAACCAGTAGCAAAAGCAAATACTGGAAACGAAGGCCAGGAACTGTTCAGTTAAGCAGATATAGAATGCAATTGTCATTAATAATAAGTATGAACTATTTTCTTACAGTAAAATTGGAGAAGAGCAGTCTGCAGAGGATGCAGAAGATGGGCCTCCTGAGCTGCTGGTACACTTTTGTTCAGGTTTCAGTGCGCTGACATGTTGTGTGGCAGCATGATGCCCCGACACTGTGCTGCTAAAACTGCAGCAGTTCATAAATCTTTTCACCTCCCTGTTTTCCAATCCATTGCTCTAACTTGCTCTAGGCTTCCTCTGTTCGATTCTGAAGGTTTCCCCATTTCCTGTGTAACTCTGGAAATGCTCTTAGAGGTAATCAGTAGGAAACATGGCTGGATTTCACAGCCCAACCTTCTGTGAAGAGGCACCGTTTTGAGGATGTCATTTGTTGCTATAATAATACAGTCTCAGATGCTCTCTCAGGAACTGCATCTGTGTCCATAAGCAATGAATGGGAAGTGGTTTCACACACACCTTCCTTATCTCTGTATTGTGAACCTCTAGTAGCAAGTGTTTCTGTGTGTAGTCATTAGCATGATGAATTTAACTTCAGAATCTTGGGTTTTAACAGATTTCTTTGGAGTTGAAATGGCTTACTGAAGCTTGTGGGTTTTTTAACAGTTTATTCATGGAGGACACACTGCCAAAATTTCAGACTTCAGTTGGAATCCTAATGAGCCTTGGGTAATCTGTTCTGTATCAGAGGACAACATAATGCAGATATGGCAAATGGTGAGTGTCACAACAGCTCTTGAGTTGCTCTGAAGCTTGTTGCATAAATGAAACTGAAAAGCTGCTTCTTCTTAGGGCAGCTTGTGCCTTCAAGGACTGAAAGTACTGTCCCCTGTTACTCTCCAGTCAAACAATGTAAGACTTTAAAAAGAAAACCAAGACTAAAACAACTTGAATAAATGCAACTACTAGTTAATTCTTGAGTCCAAGTCTTAGGTACTAGTTAATATTAAGAATAAATGTGGCAGTTGCAAACTTATAGCCAATATTAGCCAAGACTTCCTTTTTTTCTCCCCTCCCCCGTATGTTGGCTGTGAAGCAAGATGTCTTTTAACTCACCCATTAGTTCAGATTACTTTACATTATAGGAGACTGATCAGCTATCTTATAAATGGGGAATAAAGTAATTTGGGAATAAATTAAGTTAAAAAATTGTAGTGGACTTAAATGTGTGTCACAAGTCAGGCTTCTGCTTTTTTAATACCTCGTTTTGTGTGTTCAGGCTGAGGTTGAAATAATTCCAAATAAAATGTTCATAGTAAGGCTAGTGGTTAAATAGCTAATGATTATGATGTTGAAATAGAACAGTGCAAGAAAGCAACTGCCAAAATGTAGCCACTGTGTGCACATTCCTAAATTTGGCTGCCCTTCAAGAAAAGGCAGGGAGAAGGTCCCTTCAAGGAGGGGATGATGGCTGTGCCACCTTGGTATTATCAAAGTTTTTTCTATATGAAGTTTAGAAGATTGTTTAAAAACGATTGTGTCTACCACTTGTCATGTAATGTTTTGTGTCTTCAGGCAGAGAACATTTACAATGACGAAGACCCAGATATAGCAGCAGCTGAACTGGAGGGTCAAGGAATATAACTTTTCTTTCTCAAGGAGCTACTGGGAGTGACATGATAATATAATTCAACTACTGTATACGTAAAACAAAGCCCCTAAGAAAAAACAAAGTAAAACAAAATAAACAAGCACTGGGCAGAAGCTGTACATCAAAGCAAGAATATTCTTAATTGGGTAAAAAAAGCTTGTATAGTAAAATTTTTGTGGGATACCCTTGGTTATTTGCGCACTTTGAGCTGTTGTATACTGTACAGCAAATAGCTTTAGAGAAAGTAAGAATGACTTAATAACTATGTCTATATTTTTAAACAAACTTAGTTGGTTCCTGTAAATAAGACAGTCAAATCCTCACTCTTCACACAAAGTGTACCCCCCCCTTTTTATTAATATGTAAAAAGAGCTTTTTGCTTTTACACACCACTTTTGGATTGGCTTTGCATAAATAAAATTTATTAAAAAAAATTTGATGTGTTTAATGTGCACTGACATAAGGTGAACACCTTTGTGCCTGAATATAATTTATCTGCTGCATGGTGATAAAGGTATGTGTTTTTCTAGTTTATAACTTACCCTACAATTAAATGTCTGGAATGATGAGAGTTGTCTTGATGCAAAAAAAAAATTGGAATAGGTAATTTGACTCCTTCACAAAGAGAATGGGTATAGGAAGAGGTCTAGGGAATCCATGGGCATGTCCAGTAAATCTCCTGTGAAGTTCAAGTATAAATCTTGAACAGAAGCAAATAACTTCTTTGGGTTGGGTGATTAGTGGTTTATTTTTGTTTGTTGGTTTTTGTTAGTATTTTTGGTGGGTTTTGTCTGTGTGCGTGTGTTGTGGGGGTTTTTTGAGTGGTGGTGGAAGCATGCCCTTCAATATTTTCTTGTCATAGGTGCTAAGGTGCCAGTGCCCTCTCAGTGAATTGGTGTCACCTGTATTTGGTTAGAGCCCTCTTGTAGCTTTTTTTTTTTTGATTAAAATTGAGGCAATTGGGCAGGTGTCTAAAATACATTAATATCTGAACAAATACGAGAAACATACAGTTTGCTTCTAAACCTCTGGCTGTCTGAAAAGGTGGAGACTTTGGACTGTGTAGAAGTAAAATTTCTCCATATTTATTATGGACCTACAGAGAAGTTATGGATTACCTTGGGAGCTGTCAGTCAGACAAATCTAAGTCAGCATCTAACTGGAGTTTAAATTAAAGCTCTTAGTTACTTAAGACAGGTCTTAATAAATGAATTTCTGACTGTCCTGATCTTCCTGCTCAAGCTGAAAAAGGAGATGACTGTGGTGACTGATACTGAAAATGTGATTTTTGTTGTTCAAAATGTTATTCTCTTGACACATACCTTGCTTTCTTCTCCACGGAATTGTAGCAAGTTAGTAGGCTACTAGACTCAAGCTGCATGTCTGAAGCTTCCTGTACTGTGTCTAACTGGGATGGAGTGCATGTCCATCCCAGAAGTGTATGTGGTGCTGGATGTTGTTTGGATTTATGGCTAGAATGGTGTTGATAAGGCACCTGTGTCTTGGCTTTTGCTGGGCAGTGCTGACACACCACACCATGCAGGCTGGGGTTGGGCACGAGGTGGGGAGGAGACACAGCAGGGACAGCTGACCCAAACTGTCCAAAGGGATATTCCTTGCTTTAGGATGAAGGGGGCCTTTTGTGGTGGCCATTGCTTGGATGCTGATAGGCCCTTGCCTGTTTCTGGGAGGTAGCAAGTGGTTTCACTCCCCCCTCACCCACCTATGAAACTGTCTTCCATCTGTACCCATGAGATTTTCTTCCTATTCTCTCCCCCACCCTCCTGGGGAAATGGAAGTGACAGCAAGTGAAAAGCATTAAACATGCTGAGTTCAGAGATGGTTTTTGGTCAGGCCCTATATTCCTTTGACAGTCATTCTGACACATGCAGCTCTTGAAAAGTAGAAAATGAAGATATCAAAGACCTGACTTACTGGAAAAACAAAAGTGCTTCCCACAGAGCACATTGGTGGCTCCTTCTGTTACAGATAGAGCAGTAGTCTCTTACACAACCCCTCCTGATGCTGGTGTTTGTCAGTGCTCACTTCAAGGAGACCTACTGGCTGCTTGGCACCAGCACATAAGCACAGCTCATCCCTAGAATTGGTGATTCCAGCGTTGTGTGTCTGTTGTGGTTGGGGTTGTTCACTCAAGTCTTCTTACTGCCTCACTAACTGAACGGGAGTGGGAAGGTGGAGTGTACTACTTGCAGTGCTCTTCTCATTGCTTTTCTAATGCTACTTATTTTTAATTTCCTGCCTGATGTTGCTAGGACCCCCCCTGCTTTGTAGGCACTGAGTCACCATGCAAAGACTTGTGTCTCTCCACATCTTTTTTAAGAGTGGTTCCTATTAAAGTGATGCAGGTAGGTGCAAAAGAATTTGAACATTCCCCTGGAAGGTTGAGATGCTGTTGGGAGTTCAGGAGATAGGTGGCTGCTGGGCAAAATGTGCTAAACAGCATGAAAGATCAAACCTGCCAAAGGACAGTGTGGCCACTACTTGATTAACCATGCTTTGGTCCAGCTGGTATTTTTGGGTGTAAAAACACTAAGATGCCATGCACGGGAAGTGTGGTGTTTAAAGTCACCACAGTCATCCTGTCACTCTTATGCCCTTGTGAAAAGTCTCTCTTTGACACTGACACTGTGAAAAGTTTGTTGGTGTTCTTGAGTTTCTTTACTGAAACACCAGGAGCTCAGATGTGGAGCTGTATGGGTCACTCATCAGTGGTACCTTGAATGTCCCACAAAGTCCTGCTGCTTCCCCATAGAGCATGGAGGAGCTGGGGCCTAGGGATGCAGCCAGTACCTGCTCTTACAGCCAAAAGGCAGCAGGATGGTTAATTTATTATGGAACAAAATAAGAGCATAATTTCATTTACTGCAGCACTTTAAACTACAAGTACCATTAATACAACTTCTGGAATGCTTTATTTTCCCTGGGTCTGAATTGTCTTTCTCAAGACCTGTGTAAACACACAGCCTCCTTCAGTAGCAGCAACTTCACAGCTGCCTTTTTTAGGCAGCTCTAGGACAGCTCAGTCTCACAGCCAGTATTTACTTAGGAGAGCCTACATCTTGTTGGCTTAAAGCTTTTTGTTACTGAGTGAGAATGTGTTGCTGGGACCAATATGTTTTTTAATTTGCAAATCATTTTTTTTAAATACTTTTATTGCCTGAGTAGCATGTTTGTGAAAAGTTGGAAGAACATTTTTAAGGCTATTTGGCTGAGTGCCTTAAGATTTCGATTTTAAAAACTGGTGCCCCCCACAGGAAGTAGGTAACTGCTTATGCACTGCTGTTCATTAGTAGTAAATATAATGGAAATTGAAGTTTTTTAAAAAAAAAGTAATAAAACAGTCAACCTGAACAACACCTCCAGCAAGATATTTATTTATAGGATTAGTCAACAGTTACTTTAGGTGTGCTTACATAGTACTTATGGAGCATACTTAGTTCAATGCATTATTCCTGCACGTTAGTACGTGCTGGGGAGAGGAAACAGCATCAGGCTTTTAATCCACTGGCCTTTCTTTTCGAGGGAACTGTGTACAGGAGTTTTGGGACCTCCCTTTTTGTTTTGGCTCTTGCCAGAACAATGGTTATAACAAAAAACTACAGAAGGTAATTTAAATTGAAAAACCCTGCCAATTTAGGGTGATTTCTCAACACCTATGTATTAGATGCAATTTTTCAGCATAAAAGGTATTTTTTCTCTCCAAGATTTTCAGCCTGCACCAAGGAAATCTAAATTCTTTCATCTTTGTATTGAAATACAATATGAATGACAGTGAAACCATAAACTGCATTTTAAACCTGATATTTTATTTCAACAGATGTGTTTTTCTGGAAGTTGAATGATAAAAATCTTCAGCCATGCTCTCCCATCAGACCATGGCTGTACTTCTGGAGAGCAGCACTCTCGCACTGTGACAGACTGGTCTTTTATTGCTAATAAAGCCAAAGGCCATTACTAGTGTGCATCACAAATTTTTGTTCCCATTCTAAGAACATTCCTGCATTTTGCTTCATTGTGACAAAAAGCATTCCAGTGTTTTTCCTTTACTGTGTATGAAGAACTGCATTTGCTTTTGTAGCGTGCAAGACTCTTGAGAGCATTAACGGTTGCAATTTTTTCTACGTGGCTTATCCTGTACCCATACTATACTTTATTATTATTATCCATGTGCACACGATGCCTTTTCATTTCAGTACTGAAACAGCTGAACAAAGCTGTGTAAACTCTCTATAGGGAACAAGTATTTAAGTCAACACCCAGTTTCACCTGTTGCTTCTCGGCCACTGGAAAGTCCAGTGTGGTAGATCCTTCATAATTCTCCCAACATCAGCTTCTGTCCTGTGAATTTCCAACCCAGATAGTCAAACATGTATACTATTCAACTATACTGTTCAACTATTCATCCCCTTTTGTATCTTTCCTTTAAAACATCAACTGTGCACAAAATCCATATCCTGGAGAAAAGGGTTAGAAGAGTCAGTAACCAGCTGGCAGGGAACAGCAGATGTGCAATCAAAGCCAATAAAAGCTCTGATGAGCAGGATTTATGAAACAGACATGACCAAAATCAAATGTTTTTATATGAATATAAGTGTGTATGTTGGGAAACCAACCAAACAACTCCAGCATATTACAAGGGTTAAATACCAATATAGTACCTTGGACTTGGCAGAACTGAGGTAGCTATTTTGACCCTTAACACCAGGCCATAAATTCAGTGGAAGTGACAGTGAACTACACCAGTATGGAGTATCTGTCACATGCATGTAGTTAAATAAAGTTTAAAAATGAGTGACTTAAAATTCATCTCCTCAGCTTGAACAAATATCACAAGATATAACAGGTTATTTAAATTGAGAGGGTATTTAAATAGAGGCTCTAAGAGGTTACTTTCTTGAAGCAGAGCTGTAGGAGCAGCATTCTTGGCACAGTCTGGAATCACACAAAGGCCTGCTTCAACTGTCACAGTCCATGAGACAGGCACACCCCAGATCCCTGTTTGAACAAGAAATCCAAAACAATATGCGACCTCAAAATTAAAGATAATGAACAGTTTTAAAGGAAATTAAAATAAAGTCTTCACAGGCAGCACAATATTCTTAAATTACTTAAAAGTTCAGGCTAGATGGGTGCCAGAGTCAACAAGATCCATAAAAGCTAGCACAGTTAGATGGGACTGAGTTAGGCTGTTAGAAGGAAATACAACCTTCCTTCAAGAAGAAATGTCTAAACAGGAGGAAGAAGGTGAATTATCAAAATTTAAATGTAAAACATAAAAAACAAACAAAACAAAACCAGAAAGACACAAAAAGTACCTGTGAGGAATAACTTTCTAAAGGCCTAAAAGCAAGTATCTTTGAGTACATCAAACATGTGTCTGTCTGCCAGGGAGCAGATGCCCTGGCAGCTAGGCTGGAGGGCTCAGAATGCAGCTGGTGAAAGAGGTTCTCCCCTCAGACCTAATCTACACAAGAGAAGTACAGCTCAACGTGTGTGTGCATGTGCATTAACAGGAGAGACTTAGCACCTGATGAAAAAGGAAAAAGCCAAAATCCCATGCTATTAACTGCAAACAAATTTCCCTCTAGCAAAAGCTTGCAAATACGACCAGTTTTCATAAGGAACTTAGGAAGACTGGGGAGATCCAAGGAAGTAATAAGAGATTTAACTCCAGTATCAGCATACACTGAAAGAAAGGAGAGAAAAAGAGGTGCTTACACAGGAGCAGAAACAGCATCTTTTGAGGAGGCAAGTCTCTGATGTGAGGGAATACTCTGAAGTACAAGTAGAGCATCTAAGACCAGGCAGTGTACTTGGATTTCCAAAATACTTGGCACAGCTCTACAAATGTCTCAGGGCTAGGACCTACGTTGCTCACCTTTAACACAACAGTTATCTTCAAACAAGTTAACAAGTTTTTTTCAATTAAAAAATTAATACTATCTTCAAAGAGTCAGAGAGACATCAGAGTATGTTTTTGTAGAGCAGTTCTAAATGCTACCTAGAAAAAACAGACACAAAGGAAAACTGAACTCAAAACCAGTTCCAAAAAAAACCAAGTTTAGGGAAGTTGTAAACATTAGGGATTATGCCAAAAAAGGCAAATAGAACACTTTTTAGTATTAGGAAACTGTGAGGGAGCGCACATTAGTAACAAATGACCCCACATAGTATGACAGAATGGGGAGCACTTGATGAACTTACTGAAAAAACTGATTTTTAACATAAACTCCCATATTTTTCACACTGCACCAATTGAACTATGATAGATAAATTCTGGGAGACAGAAGGCCCGAGCAGAATTCAAAGCAGGCAAGTGCATCAGATCCAGCCAGAGCTCCTGCCCTCTGTGGTCTGACTGACCCTCACCTTAGGACACTGCCAAGGTGAGGTGAGCACAGGACTCACCTACTCCTCAACCCGTGCAGTGCCAGGAACTACTGCCAGGAATGTGCAAGTCACTGACACGACCCCAGAACAGCCCCTTCGCAGGGCAGCTCACTTGAACAATACGCTTGAATTCGAATTTCACATCTTCAATTTTCACGCTTGGTTTTTAAAATAAATACAGTTTCAGTAGATTCAGTTTGAAGACATGAATATAATGTTAAAGAAAAACTCAGAGTCCAGTATATTAAGCATACTTATTTACTTAATCTATACAGAATCGAGTAGATAAAATTTCAGATTCACATTAGTGAAAAATCTCTACAAAATGTTTTTGAAAAGCAAAACAAAGACTGCCTGTTCATTTATCATTTTTCCTCATGAAAGCAGACATGGGTTGTAAAAATAAAGCAGTGTGTTTAGCACAAACTAGATTTCTGCATCACTTTTTTCACAGTTATTTCCATCTACAGTCCAAAGAGGTAGATTTTCTGCAACACCTGAGAATTGAACTGTAACGTAACCAGGTGTAATGAAAGGAAGGACAAAACATTAAAGATACAGCCCTAACTTACTTGTGTAGGTATACACATATTTGGGTCTTGAATCGCATACAATTTAGCTTTTTGCATCTTAATCGTGGTGAAACTTGTCAATCAGGCCCCAGAGTTTTGACAATTAGATACACTCATCTCAGGCTACATCAGTTTACATCCCAAGTGAAACAATCTGTAGTAGTGGGAGAAAGGCAGTAACACAAGTTTACTTAAAAACCCTACTGGAGCCCATTTGGCTGCAGCCTGGCAGTGCAATAGCCTGCAGTATGGCAGATCAGTGACAGTGCTAAGCTTATCCCTTACATCAATTTTTTTTTAAAAAGAACACTTTTTAAGCAATGAAACTCTACTGACTGGTTTCAGGAAGCAAAGTACAGCTTGCCTTGGCCAGATAAGTTGCTATGGTATGAGTATGTTGAGGGTAGGAAAGACGAAACAGATCCCTGTTCTAAAAGATTTTTCCTTGGGGCGTTCTGCTTCATTTACATGTTTAGTCAGTAACAAATATATTTGTATTGCTGTTCTATACATCTGTCACTTCTCTAAATGAGCCCTTTAAAATATTCTTGCAGCAGGGACCAAAAATTCATTCTTGCCTCCATATAGAACAAGCACTATAAAAAGAATTGTTCAGGATATAAATGTCCAAATAATAAATTGTAAAAATAGAAAACTGCACGTCCTACCTTGCCAACGGTATGATGCATCAAATACAAAGTTTTTCACCTTTCCTCGGGAAAATTACTTCATGCTTAGTGTTAAGCTGAAAGCCAGTTCTCAGAAAAACTATTTTTTCAAGCTTGATTCTATAAAGCACGTAATTTGGACAGCAAGTCTGAAACACTTCTTTCCAGTTATTTTTTATGCCATATGGTTAGCATGATCAACATTTCAGAGCTCTGAGTCTAACCTGACTGACTGCTCACTGCTACCTTCTTTTCATTCCTGCATTGTGCTTGGATCACAAACACCAAACCCACACAAATCTAGGAGAAAGACGGTCAGCTTCTCATTTGCTTCATTTCAAAAATGTCAGTTTTGCACAGTTCCTCTTAGTGGTATGAGCTAAAACACATTTATAACCTTACCTTCTCTCAAAGACAGCTACGTTATTTCAACTTACATTACTATAGGAAAAGAATCAGGAGCTCAGTGCAGCCTGAACATTCAAGTAATTTAGCCACTGAACTGTCATTGGGGTGGGAAGTTTGTTGAGATGTGCTTGATTCAGAAATTCCCTCCCAAGTAAGTGCAAAGAACTTTAAGTACCAGAAAAGGCTATACATGTTCGTATTTCTTAAAATGACAGCAACCAAAACTATAAAGTAAATACGTGGGAACTAAAGTTAAGGGTAGCTTGTAGTTATATCACACGTTGCCTTGCCAAAAAAATAAGTGTTGGTCCTAGTTTCTTTCAGAAGAAGTCATAGTGACAGTATCAAATTTTCTAGGAAAATACAATATGGTTTAAGGTTAACAAGGAAGCTTTGCTTGTGGTATGTTAGTGTAAGAATGTGAAGTACCATCTTTACCAGATAACCTGACTGGGAAGGCACTCTGCCAACTGGTACAGCTTTGGGGTTGAATGTGCAGGAAGTTCCACACTGTACTTCAAGAAAAGTACGTGAATTTTCATGTTCAATTATAACAAGAATACGTTTAACTAACACTTTTTGCGACATATTTGTCACAATCCAGCTATTAGAGAAAGCCTATTTGCCAGACTCCTGTCTTCCACACCTGCAGCAGTGAGTTCCTACTTTCCAGCCCTCCAGATAATCCAGATATTTGCTTAGACAGTAATGGATTTTCCTAGTCAGGAAAACCATGTGGTGGACACACTACAGCTAAGAGGGAAGGATGTGACCAACATCTGTGCAACAGGCTCCGCAACTGCAAAATCCCACTCAGTAATGTCGCTGTACATTTTCTCACACATTTATATTTAACATTTTCACAGGTAGGGTAAACAGTCCAAACTAACCTTTATGACACAACCCTGAGACGTCTGCAACAAGCTGTACACCCTGTTTCACCAGCTGCAAATTAATGGATTTCAAAGCTGTGTTTTTCATACCACAAAGGACATAAAACCCTTTACACATATCTTTTACTATATTCTGGACCTTTACTTTCTCATTCATATATATGAAAACATACTAGGGGGAAAAGTTGACATTTTTTACTGGCCATTAGACATCCTTATGTAGATAAATTTACTGGAAAAATTGGTAATCTTTAGTATACTGAGTGGCAAAGTCAATGAACAAAACCAGAGTGCTGTTCTTTAAAACAAAAAAGTGACCTGCTGTCACCATTTTCCCCAAACGATGTTATATCTGTACACAGTCTTTCATGACAGTGATTTGTGTTGTGGGGAGGAAACGCACATGCATCCTTTTATGGAAAAATATTTTCTTTTAAAAAATGAGGCAGATGTGCAACACAGTTGTGGAAAATTTATAGTTTAAGCTATTCGAAGCTGCTATGCAGCTTCCTGTACCACATAAGTCCAGTAGTTCTAAGAAAATACAGATATGGTAGAAAAAGTAAGAAAATTTTCACCACAAAACCAAATAGTTACCACCAACAGAGAAAGTTATACACAAAATATATCTCTCAATACAGTGTTTACACTTCATTTTAGTCTACAGATTCAGTGCCAGGAACAGGACTTGTTGAGACAGTCTTTTCGGAGCTATTTGCCGCACGTGATTCCACATCAGGTTGGATTCCTGGTTCCGTGTCAATGGGAGTTCCCAGCTCCTCGTGGGAGTTGAGTGTGCAGGACTGCAACACCTGCACAGCTAGATCCACATCTGCTTCTCTAAGAGACACCTGCTCCTTGAGCACCTCCACCTTCTCATTCAGCTCGTTCCTTTCCGTCTGAAGGGCCCTGCATAGCTTCTCCAAACGCTCCAGTTTTATTTGAAAGCCTTTGTATTCTTTATCTCTTACTGTTTTCTGAAGGACAAAAGAAATAAAAGCTCTGTGATACAACTGGGTTTTTTTTCCTAAATTAATGAAAAGAATCACCACTATTTAATCCCAAATATTAAGTCTTAATTAATCCAGTAGGTCAAATTCCAGCTGAACTAGAGCAAATTTCCTCGGAATACTTCACCTAACTACACTTCAGATGGTTTGTCTGAGCTGGAGTGGCAATGGACACCTTCAAAAACAAGCAATGAAGACAACATGACTATTTAATGCTATGTGAAAGCTAGGCATCAACCAGGACCCTGATATTTTCAAATTTATCCCACAAAGCCGTCAATTACAACCCATATAATGGCAACTACAGGTGGGAGAAGGGCATAGAAGTAGGAAATCCACAATCCAGCAGCAGAATCCAGGTCAGAAGGTACCATACTCCTGGCTCTATTAACTAGCTCCTTATAAGAACAAAAAGATAAGCAGTGCTATAAGCAGAACCTACACGACCCAGCATGGTTTGGCAATGTCACACCTCACACACCTGAACTAGGCCTTAGGCAGTGCAGGCACAACTGAACAGCATCACTCTCACCAACTACAAGTAATGGCACCTCATGACCTCAAAAGCAGCAGCAATGCCAGAAAGCAACTGATCCCTCACACGTGGGTTATTTCCTTCATGTCAGTCTTCTATGTCTAAAACAGATTTTTATTGCAGCACTGGTTGAACTTTACTCAGAATATTAAAATTCATTCAATTCATTCAGCTCCTGTGATTTCATACACATTATCCCACCAATGAAACAGTAACCAGTGTGCCATTGGTTTAGATTTACATAGCAGCCTTCCATTTTCCATGCCTGAGGACAATACCTTACACAACAAAAAAATATAAAGCCGACAATCCAAGAAGAGGCTACTGTGTACTACTTCCCATTCTCTAAAACTGAAAAACTGTATGAAGTTCTCTAGGACTCAGACTCAAGCTGAGCCATACTGCTATTTAGAAGTTAATTACCTCTTCAGCCATTTGCAGAAGAGCCTTGTTGTTGTTTTCCCATTTTGTACGCCACACAATGGTTTCCTTTTCCAGTTTCTTAATCTTCTTTGTCATCTACAAAAGATAAAAAAAACATTTAATTTTGTGGCTTGTGTTGCAACGTAGGTGGTTTTACATGAGTAATTTGTCTTCTAAGCATTATTTTCCAAGTCCAGTTTCAACAAGTTATTTTGGAGAAGTGCTTCTGCATAAAATCAACCCCACAAATACATATTCTGCATTCAAAGAAAACAAAATTGAGTCTTAAAAGAAACAGACTAGCAACTTCCAAGTACAAATAATAAAAGGCTCCAGGAAAAAAAGTTTTAAAACATAAGCACAGCCAAAGAGAACGAGAAGTATTATTTGGTAAAACACTGAAATTAGGATTTAGATATCATGCAAGTATGTAAAAAAAATAGAAAAATTTACATTTTCTTCCATAATACGACAAATTCTTATGACCTATCTTATGATCCAAATTAAATGTCAAAATACTCCATATATTTTCAGAAGGCAAAAAAAAATCTAAAATGCAAACCACTAACAGCATGCATCTCTATATTACTTTTAATAATATTTCTATAGTACTTCTCTATTTTTGTATTACTTTTCATAGGTAATCCTATACATACCTTCTCCATTTCTTGCCTGAAAGTTGTAAAGAGCTCATTACTTTTTGCCATGGTGGTCTGGAATTCTTCAAACTTATCCATATAAAGAGAAAGCTGTTGGAAAAGAGGCAAGAACATTAATATGAACAGTGGTATACAAATACAAAAATATTAAGGAAGGCAAAATTAAACTGGAAATAGTAAAACATGAATTTCTTAATCTTTTTTTAACTATCCTATAATTTCCATTTGAGGAACACGCAGAACTTGTCTGAAAACATGCCATTAAAATTATATTATATGTGAAGTAGAGTTCTGTGTTTACAGAACAGCAACATATTCTGAAGTATGAAGAATATTATGTTTAATAAAATGTTGGAAGACATCAAAGTACATCGTTATCTTATTTTTACCTCTCCACTGGAAAAAAATGATCTGTGGACATACACATCTACAGGAAATTCAGCACGTGGTTAGTGAAATTAAAATTTAGGAAATACCTACCTTTCCTCCTTAACCAGCCAAAGCTAATAACCAAGGCTGGGACAAAATAAACATGATTGATTCCAGAAATCAAAATACACATTCACAACCAATGTAATTTACCCACTGAGCAAAAATCATGGAAAGTGCATATTGACAAGAAATTAATGTAACAGTGAAAAACATTACACTTTAAAAAGTCAAGAACATTAACATTCGACGACAGAAAACTTCTTGCCCTGCATCAAGAAAGAACTGCAAAATATGTTTAATAACATAGTTTTAAAAAAATTTGATTCTTATTAAAACAACTTAGTGTGTGATTTGATGTTCTAAGAATACATGACCATTTAATAGAAACTTCTTATTCTTACTGAAGAGTAATCAGTTCTCTCAATTCTTACATCGGGGGATACAGGACAATACAATTCAGAGCACAGAAATATTGTATTTTGCTCTATTAGCAAAGGAAATTACACAAAAGGAATTAGCCCAGTTTGTCAGCAGTACATCCTGATTCTCTGCCATTATTGTCACTGAACTTTCTAGCTCGTCTTATTCTACAAAAAATATCTGCCAGCCCCAGGAAACCACAAACTATACTCACTGAAAAAGCACAACAAAAAAAGCAGTGAGATTTTAAATAAAGGGTAACCAACTAGGAAAAAACCATAAAAGACTAAGTGTGGAAAAAAAGGACCTATTTGGAAGCATCTGGATACTCGTATGTTCAAGTCCGATGAAGATGTGCATGATTACACTGAACTACACACATACACACACACTTTAAACATAACTCCTGGAAAGCCTAGAAAAGAATTAGATACAGTAAGCATGGAAAAAAAGGGCATGGAACAGCTTTCAAAGAGACTGCCATGGTTTAAGCCTAGCTGGCAACTAAGCACCATGCACCTGCTCACTCACCTCAACTCCCCACCCCAGTGGAATAGGGAGGAGAATCAAAAGTAAAAATTGTAGGTTGAGGTAAGAACAGTTTAATAATTGAAACAAAGTAAAATATAATAAAAATTATAATAAAAAGGAAAAGACAAGTGATGCACAATACAGTTGCTCACCACCTGCTGCCCAGTGCCAGACCCCACAACCAAACCCCCATCAGCCCCTTTATGGGCAACTCCCCCAGTTTATATACTGGGTACGACATTCTATGGTCTGTGATATCCCTTTGGCCAGTTTGAGTCACCTGTCCTGGCTATGCTCCCTCACAGTTATTTTGGAGATTTTTGTTACCTCCTCAGTAGCAGAGCATGAGACACAAGAGTCCTTGACTTAGGATAAACACAACTTAGCAATAGCCAAAACATCAGTGTGCTATCAGCCTTATTCTTACACTGAATCCGAAACACAGTACCGTACCAGCTACAGAGAAGAAATTAACTCTATCTCAGCTGAAACCAGGACAGAGACTTCATATAAAACCTCAACTAAAGCAGTAACAGACATGCAGTGAACGGAATAGCTACTGCTTCTCAGGTGCTCTGATGCTGCAAGAAACTACCATGTCCCTGTGCTATATGTGCTGAGTTCATGTGTGGTCAGTGACTGCAGGTCAGACCCAGAACCAAAGCCCATCTCTCCTCTCTCACAGAGGATTTTGCTGTAACATTTATGTTACAGTAAACAAGTAATTTGAAGACTGCAGGGTTTTTTTGTGGGCGGAGATATTCAGGTTACTAAATCCGAATAACTACAGGGATAAATGTGACATTGCTTGTTCCCAATCCTCCATCCTTCCGGGATGAGATGGAAACAGTAAGAAACAGATTCTAAAACATGCCTGGGTAAAAATCCCCATCCAGCTCTTTATAGTCACAAAGGCCTCTCTGGTCCTGAACAGCTACATAAAAAAAACAAAGATAAAAAGAGAGAACAACAGCTTCAGAGAAGCTAAACTTTCTTAAACTTTTCTTCTTAAGATTTCATATATTCTCGTCTTTGTAATATTAACGCTATTAATTTAAAAGGACACTAACTTCAGAAATTCAGTGTTTAGCACCTTCCAGTAACAGTACTCTCCAGATGTATTAAACAGCAAGTTTACTGATCATCATTCATGCTTCACTACTGAAGAGCTACCTACTGAAAATTAAATATAAGACTTAATTTAAAAAAATACCAAGTACTTTTCACAAGCATCTGATGAATTTAAAGTTTTTTCAGATGTTGCATTATGTTCACTGCAGTCTTGGTATTTTCTTTTCAGAACTGTTGCTGAAGATCTCTCCATTAAAAATGATACCTGTTGCTTCAGCTGGGCTTCCTGTTGCTTCATCTGTTCACATTTGTGTCTGGACTCTGTAGCTTCTTTTAGCAGCTAAAAAACAATGCAAAAAAGCCATATAATGAAAAAAGTATTCCTAAAAATGGCTTAACTTGACCTATGATGAAAAATAAATAAACATTAACGTCACCTAAGGGCTATTCAACCATGTTTTCTCACATGGGCTTTTTTACTACTATACTGTACTTTCATATATACAATTTAAAGCATGTATTGCCATGCAGAGATTTTTATTAACTCATGCTACCAATTAGAAAAATGTCTCAATGTTTCTATTTCTGTAGCAAGTTTGAATCACTAAATTTATTAACAGTTCATTAACAAACTGTACGTAATTTATAACTGTTTTGTAACTTATTTTCAACTTTCATTTCTCTAGTCACTAATAGCACCCTTACGGACTAGTTCAAATTAATTTTGCTTCAACTTGTCACCATTTTGTAGGTTCATCTTTGAAGATATTTTCATCAGCTTATGACTCAGAAATTACGTTAAAAAATAGAACAATCCGACACTGATCATTTTAAGACTGTACAGAAAAAGCAAGGCTGTTGCCTAGAAGTTACAGATACATTGTAAGAAAACTGCTTAGAAGACTGCAAGTAAATTGCTGATATCAACACACCAATAAAATATCATCCATAGTTTGGGGGGGGGGGGCAGACAATGCAGAAGAGCACATGCTTTATTCTGCATTTTTTATTTCTTATGGCATAAAAACAAAGGTTACAACTCTTGACTGCAAGAAAGTACCTTTGGTGTTTCAGCCTGTTTCCCAGCCCAAGAAAAATCTAAATGACATTCAGCACATTTGCTGAGAAAATGCAAGCAGTAACATTACTTGCCTATTATATGGGCATTAATATTTTAAGCATCATACACAAAACTTAAATTTCAGTCTCATTGCTGAACTCTATCCTAACTTTCAAAAGACAGTTCCCTCAATTTGTATTTAAATCATGTATTTGCTTTAAATCATGGAAAGTCTGGTTTGGTAGGTTTTATTTCTTTTAACATAGAATTCACTTACAAACTCCCGTTCGCGCTGATGTTTTTCCTCTGCTTCCTTAATAAGTTGAGTAGTTTGCTGAAGTTTGGCATCCACAAGTTGCTGCTGCAGTTCCTTATGTTTGAACACTTGATCAATATGCTAAAGGAGAAAAGAAAACTACAGTAGTCAAATACAGAATCTGCTAGTCAATGACGGCAAGTGTAGTGTTTGGGGAGATGGACATTGTTTAGAAGTTTCACGCAAAAGAAAAAGCAGCAGAAGAGTGTTTTACATGCTTTTTTCCCCCTCTATCTCCATACATTATAATCACCCCTTTTTACCCTTCACAGAAGCCAGGTGCCTGTTTTTACAAAATCAGTACAATCACTTCACACCAGACATTACAAAAATCCTGTAGCAAGCAGTCTACATCCTTACTTCTAAAGTTGGTTGATCTACCTCTAATCCTTACTGTACTTTGTTACTTCTAAAAGCTCTAGTCCTCATAATTAAAAAAAGCTCAAAATAAGCAAAGTTTGCAACAAGTTTATTTAACTGATGAAATTCCACCAATCACTGAATATTTGTGGTCTTACTTCCATCTCTTAAGTAGCACAAGGCAGCTTCCTACCTTTTCTCTTCCCCATATACTCTCATGGTAGATATGAATATTATTCCATCATCGCAAAAGGTGGAGAACTAGTCTACAGAGAGCTTTCTAATTGATCCAGATTCAAAACAAAACAGAAAACCCAAACCAAACCAAAAAAACAACCCCTCAGAAACAGTTGAGAAATAATATTCCAAAACCTCCTGTGCCAACTAAGAACCAGCCAACTAATCTTAGCTGTAGGACTCCATGGAGCTCAGCTCTCTCTTGGACAAGGAGAATTGGCTGTTTTCCACCACTGTAGCTTAGGCAGCTAGCTCACAACCTGGTGCCAATTAAAGCCAGCTCGGTTAGCCCTATAGTAGAGACACTTCCATGATACCAGGCCAAATATATTCTTACAGCATGATAGCTTATTTTGATTCTACGCCATCAAGAGCAGCTATTATACATAAGGGAGCTTCCCAAGAAAACCACAACCTTAATGAATCAAAAGAAATAAGACAGAGAATAACTCTTATATCCCCCCCATTATAATGTGAAGTCATAATTTTTAACAACTTCAACTATTAATATATATTTATGTTGGAAGCAACCTTTGGAAGCCATTTAGTCCACTCAAACCAGGGTCAGCTTCAAAGCCTGGTCAGGTTACGCACACCTTGCCCAGCTGAGTTCTGAATATCTCTAAAGACAGAGATTCCACAACCTCTGGAAACTTATTTCTATTTGCTCGCTTTCACTGTGAAAGACTTCTTCCAAAGCATCTTCAATTTAGATATTCAAAACCAGGCAGGAAAGGCAGACAGTGGGCCAAACAGCTATTAATTTTTTCTCAGTAGTGAAGTAAAAAGAATAATATAAAAATTACATATACAAAGGCTGTAAAGAATGGGAGGTTTTGCTCCCCTTTCAATAATTATCTCATCCTTAAAGTCAAGGAACTAATAAAATCCCATTAGAAGTATAGTGTAAGCACCTCTTCTCGCAGTGCATACTGTTCAATGAGTTTCTTCAGTTTTTCCCCCAGTTCGATATTTTCCTGTCGGAGTTTGGCATTGTGTATATCATGCTGTTCCAATTGAGCCTGAATTTCATTCAGCGTAATCTGGAAGTGTGCAGTTGCTTCTTTCCGTCTTTCTTCTTCTTCACGTGCTTGCTGCATGTTTTCTTCCTTTTATGAGAGAATATTAAAAGTGTTCAGGTCAAACTATGCACCTTTTTCATATTTTTGAGTCAGAAACAATGGTGATAATTCACTCCTGTACTGTTTCAAGTTCTAGAGTGCTAGAACTAATACAAGCCACAATCATAATATGCTATGCTGACTATCCATGTAAAGTGTGTGGAGCAAAGAAGCTAGAAATTCCAAAACTTTTAGATAATCTTGTCCTTACCATTACCAACATTACTGAGAGGTTGGTATTAAGATGTTACATAGGTACCTTTGCAAGTGTCAGAATTTCTCAGATGTAAAAAACAGCATTGATACTATAATGAAATTTCCTACAGCAATCACAGATAAGAATCTCTTGGCTCTTTTCCATTTCACTCCCATCCATTATATTCCGACAGAATTAAGCCTTTTTTGATACCCTGTCATTTCATGCTGCTATTATTTCACTTGTGCTATTTTTTCCAGCAGTCATCAGGACTACTCCCAGAAAAAATACGACAAGATCAAATACTGCAAGTAATATGAACTGGTTTGAGGGGGGGAAAAAACCCCAGTGAGTCAACTATCCCCACATTCTTTACCTTAAAATCAGCTACACTTAAACCACATGCCACTCATCTCCTACAGGTACAGGTAATGGGCAAAGTGGCAAGTAAAAAGCAGCACTCCTGATTTTAAGCAGTGACCAGTAAGTAATATTTCCACCACCAGCAGCACTGTAATTTATGTAAACAAACTAACCTTCAAAGTTTTGTTATGACGCTGAAGCTCCCGACAGAGAGATTCCAGTTTGCTACGTGCCAAAATGGCCTTGCTATGCTCACTCTGCAAGTGGACCTTCTCCTTCACAACTTGTGCTTGCTTCTTCTGCAGTATCTTCATTTGCTTTTGAACATTCCGGCTCTCCTCCAACTAACATTAGAGAGTAAATTTGTTAAATAAACATAGGTGAAACTACCTTTATGCATCTAGATGAGCAGACTGAAGAAACTTTTAAACATTTTGGATTAAAACAAGGAAATTAAATTTTATTAAGACCCAAGTTGATTTTAAAGAGAAATTACCGTAATCCTGCAAAGAATTCTAAATGTATAAGGACAAAAGACGAAAATATACTAATTCCGACTTAAAATAAAAAACATTTGGCTTTGGGGAACAGGCACCATGGACCTGTCATTGACTATGAGCTATCAGCCTGCATTCAGCTACAGGGGTAAGAGTAGCCCTGAGAACGGAGGACGTGGCAAATACAATTAAAAGCCAACTGAAACTGGCTTTTCAACAAGTCACAACTTTTCCCACTCTTATCTGGAAGGTACACACAGCCGTTTATTCAGCAGGTCTTGTTTTTACTATCAAAAAGAAAAACCACATAACTGTGCAGAGCAGAGTTCCTTCTTATCAGCAGGAGCTCCTACCAAGAGAAGCAGTAATTGATACAAGTTTGTGAAATGCTATGGTATTCAGAAAGGAACAGACAAAACTAGCTGCCCTGACAAATCAAGCCAAATACGAATAAAGCTACAAAGCCCAGACTTTGATGACTTAAGAGATCTGTAGTCTCAACCATCTGAAGCAAAATTTTTGTTCTATTTCCTTTAGGCTGTTTAGATGGTAGATAACACAGTTAAACTCTATATACATATTTCAAAATCTAATCTATGAATATCCAGTGAACAGAAGTTTCTTGCATTAATGTCCCATTGACAGGATTATCCATTATGCATAATTTTTGGGCTCCCTGAGAAACCATGTTCAGAGTCTCTTCTATTTCAAAGAAGGCAACCATGTTAAGTCTTACTCTGCTCCTCATTAGATAGTGCCTCAGCCTCAGGACACCACAGGAAAAGAGGGCTGGCAATGAGGAACATCACTATGATAGAAGAATAATAAAATGCTGGCTTTCTGAAAGAGCTCAAAATAATGCTGAAGCACAGAAGAACGAATAAATGACCTCCCTGACAACAGTAAATTAAATGTATATTTAATCTAGTTTAGGGAAGAGGAATGTTAAAGAAATATTTTCACATCCAAACATAAAAAGCCCTTTCCTTGGGTGGTCAGAAAACACCACTCCAAGTGGCTCTACTGTTTGCATACCTATGAAACTTCAGGCCTGTAAAAGCGTGCCAGTGTGAGACACATCACCATGGATGCAAACCTTCCTGCATCACAGACTGATCTCCTGATAGATTCCAAATTAGGAAAAAAAAATTGTTGAAGATCTTTTGCCAGGAGAGAGGCATTCCTACCTTTATTGTACAGTCCTTTTCATGAGACACCACTGAAAAACCTGACAGTGAGCTTTAAAGATGATGAATCTTTAAAAAAAGAAAAAAAGCATTGTAGGTGCACTGTCATATACAGTTCAAACCTCTGCTGGCATTAAAGCTGACACCTATGCCAGTGGTTTACCACCACAATCATGAAGAAAAAAATGCATCTTAAAAGGAACAGAGTCAGATCCAACCTAAACTTTCTAAGGGAAACCGGTGTACTTCTAAGACTCATTTGGCCAAAACAAAACTACTCTTACACCCAGACAAGCTCCCACCCAGATTCCCAGCCACTCTGAGCATCTTGAGAAAAGTAAGTGGTTTTCCATGGTGGTGACTATCTATGGACTCTGAATGCTTACTGCACCTATCAACTGTGGATCATCTGGGAGGACAAAAAACTTAACGCGATCACATCTCTTCTGATTGCCAAGCTGCTTGAAGGAAATTACAATTCATTTGATCTAGCTGTTCCCCAGTTGTTTTGAGATCCTTCCTTCAGCAGTAAAACTCAAAGTGAAGATAGTGCAGACTGCTTTCTTTCTGCAAAATTGAGGGATTCATGCAGGCCTAGCTCCTCATGCAGGCCATCATCATCACCAGTGCGAGTTGAAATGGGAGCTGTTCGCTCAAATACAAAAGGCATCACATGCACAAGCAACTGCCCACAAGAACCAACTCATTTATTGCATTTTTCTCTCACAATATGAAAGCTCATTTTTAAGTGGGCTCCCCCATCCTTGAGTTGCACTATAGAACTATTATTGTTTTTCATTTTAATGAAAGTGACTTCTTAGAGAAGCTGCTAGCTTTGAAGGAAACTAATACATGTGAAAAGAACACGTGAGAAAGAGCAAGAAAAACAAAGCCAAAATGTAACAGACCTCCAAGGAGGACTTGGGATTTCCTTAACAGAACTAATGTAAGTCAGTCCTTAAGCAATTAATATTGCCTCTGTGAGTAAAAAGACTACCCACTAGATCACCTTCAAAGTTTTGGAGACATTATTAATCTCAAAGGAAAAAAATTTATTTCAGGAAAATTATGTCATGTTGTGCAGCCATTATGTCATTTTCAGAAACATTTGCATATGATACACTTGACATCTACAGAAAGATAATCTTATGCTTTTGTTAAGCTTTTCAATTATGTCTTTAGTTCATATTCATTTTATAACTACAAAGAGGGTGGGAAAGCATATACACACTGTATTTCCAGTCTTTCCATTCCTGTCTGTCCCTGTCTCAAGACAAACAAGTCAAGCGTTGTTGTCTCCAGGAACATTCTAGAAAGTGAAACTTATGAGCCTTTTCCCCTACCCCTCTGATTTTGTGATCAATTAATTTAGAGAATAAATTATCATTTCGCCTACTTGAAGTAGGAATGCACTTTATTAACTGCTTCTTTTTGGTTTGTTAGTGAAGAAATGTATATTTTTCTATCCATCCTTTGCATGATCAGGAAGCACAAAGCAAAATCTTTCCAACGTCCCCTATTCCCCAAAAATCACTGAGTTAAACATAACTGAATATTTTTCCCCCAAAATCTCTGTAAGACAATATGTTCTCTTTGTCTTAAATAAAACATTATCCTATAAAACATTAGCACAAAAGCATTAATCAACAGACAAAACTAGGAAAATTATTACTTCCAAAAGAACTCTTAGCTTTTCTGTTAATCCTAATAGTATGCTTCAACACCAAGATATCAAAACCTATTTTTAATTTGGGTTTAGGCAATCACATAGAAGTGAAATGACTACAGGAAAAAGTTTGGCTAAAGCAATATTCATAGTCAGCCTGAGTGTCCTATTTTTTTTCCCAACATTAAAAATATTCAAAATCATTAACTGTCCTGTATTACTTGTGCTTGCATTCCACAGTTAATATTAACACATGAATAACTCCTGCTATCTTTACAAATTACTTACCAAATCAGCATACTTCTTGCACAAAGCTGCCAGCTTTTCCTCTGGAGTAGAAAGTGTATTCAAGGCTTGCATTAATAATAACACTTCTTTTCCTATGAAATGGATGAAAGACAATGATACTGAGGAAAAAAAACATACCAGAAAAGCAGCCTGTCTTTAGAAGTAAAATATAAATCCATGAGAAATTAGTGAGTTAAGTTGTTCTCTGGTTTGATAGCTGCATAATCCTAACTGATAACAAATGGGAAATCATCAGAGCAAGAATAAAATTGTCTTGGCTTATGTGCCATTCAACATCTTCCATAGCAAAAAATTACTTTACTCTTAAAACCACAAAAATATTTCAGTTTTACGATAGCACAGATAAAAAGAAAAAATGGAAAAAAATGAAATCTAAAAGGTTAAGTTTTGCTATTAAAGGATAATTACACAAATTTTTTTAATAAGCTTTTGGAATTTAATTATCAGCTGTGCTTTGGCAGCATTGAACACCACAATCCCAGATTCAAACCAGAAAATTAAAAAAGTTGATTAGCAATTACCACGTTGTTATTATTATTAAAGTTCCTATAAAAATAGCATTGACAGCTGAAGGAGTCTTACATATGCATTAAGAACTATCTTCTCCTAAGCAGAAGTGCAGAGTTTCTCAAAGTATCGTGTTGAAGGTGACAAGTTTTTGGCTACAGAGTAAATTTGAGACAAAGCAAATGCGTTTAGCTATTTGACAAAAATATTAAAGCTATTTAAAAATCAAAATGCCAAAGAGAACATACCCAAAGTTTTCTCTTTGTGTTTTTCACTCTCTGGATCTTGTTGGCCATCAGGTGGATCAGTACGGGCTTCTTCTCTCCCAGGAGTCTCCTCACGAGACTCTTGGGAGCAGCATGTGGATCCCAGGTGCTTTCTGTTCTTTGTGATATACTCAGCCTCTTCCAATGTGCCTGTGTTTTCCAGGCCATAACAGTTGGACTGCGTGTGCTGCAGTGCTGTATCAGACAATTCACTGCATTTGCTCTTCACCAGCTGATCCTGGTTATTCATTCCCATCTCCTGAGATCCAGCTTCTTCCATGGTAGCACCAACCACCTTTAGAACAGAAAGGAGGAAGTGGAAGTAAACAGTCAAGCAAATGTGTTTAAAATGAAAACTTCCAGCCTTCTTTTGCATGGACAAATTAGAGTAAAATTTAAAAAAACCAAAACCACTTGCTAGGAAGTCTGAAGAAATACACATTAATGCACTGCTTCAATGACAGAGAGCAAGAGCTCAAACGACTTCAATCACAATGCCAAATATGACTGGTAGCTCTTAACGGGAGAATATGGGTTGTTATAACACAAATGATAAGCAGGATCAGAAGCATATCTGTTTTTGAAATGGTAAAATTTTCATCTGTGAAATCATCCAAGAAGTGAATATTAACTGGTGTCAGATTTGGAGTCCTATTACCTATGGTATTTAACAATTCATTAATTCTGCTCAGTTAAACACCACTTTCTCTAAAGACTTCTGAAAATGCAAAATCATTTAACCAAAAAGTTAAACGTCACCAGTTGTTTTAATGTTGCAGTGATACGTTCATATTTTAGAGCAGAATACCTGATGTTCTTGATATAACACTCTATAGCTTATCAAGCAGCTACAGACCCTCTCTCAATCACCTGAACAGCATTCTCAATTTCTAAATTTATTTAAGGCTGATGAGAACTTCAAGGGTGTTTGGTTGGGTGTGGTTTTGTTTTGTTCATTTTGTTACACTGCAGAGGCTTGGAACTATATGGAGGTGCCTGGGTATTCTTTTCCTGTCCATTTGAAACCCTGCTATACAATGTGCATTGATAGCTAAAAGTATGATAATCAGAGCTGAACTCACTTTACTGCCAAAATAAAGGGATCCTTCTCGTTTTTTTCAGTGACCCTAAAGTAAATTTCCTTGAAATCACAAGGAATTATAAAAACAGGGCTTCTTTATATGCAGTTATGCTGTTTAAGCACAAATTAATTTCAGATTATCTTACATTTTCGTATTTTAAAAAGAGCTAATTCTTAAAGCCAGGAGTTTACACTGCGTTTTATATTCTGCACAGGACTGGTTTTTTCTTCAAAAGGAATTTGCCAACATCAAAGGAACGCAGCCACACTAATAACATATTGTGAGATATATTTTGACTTCCAATTTGTTCAGCATCCTTGAAAGAGTTATTTAAAAATCATTAAACAAATATATATCCTTTTTGCAATGTTCACGCATAACAGCTTTGTTGTTCTCTATTCTCAAAGCAAGTTTCTTGCTTTAGACTTTATCTTAAGGTAAGATCCATCCTTGAGAAGATGGAATTCACACAGTACCTTTCACACAGGACAATAAGCTTTTTAACTGCAAATAATCTGTATAGATGTTAAGGAGCAACTTCTGACTTACCAAGGAAGATTCACATTGCACAGCTCCTTACAAGTGTGGAAATCATGCACATGCTTTATGGACAAATATAAATGCACTGTAGTTTTACTGTCCAGTCGTGTCAGACAACACACTTGATAGATGCCTAAAAAGGTCATGCAGTAATTGAATTGGTGTGACAAATAACCAATTCCAATGTTTTACACCTCTAAAAAGTCAACTGTAAAATGGGCATTTTTTTTCCTTGTCTTACACTGTGGGTCTTCCATGGGCATGCAAAAGGTTTACCCCTGCAAGTTTGGGGTCAGCTAAATAAACAAGATGCTTCACAAAAATGGACAAGAAATGTGAAAACAGCACAGCTTACTTAACCTTTCTGTACAAGCCAATGGTTGAAACGATGGCACAGATGTTCTCTAAAAACCATGATTCATACAGAAGCCAAATATAGTGTGCCACATTAAATTGACAAGACAGGAAAGACCTGAGTATTCTGAACACAACATGATACCAGAGCACCTGCACTCCCAACATAACAGCTGAAACTTGCAGTTTTTCCATTGCATAGAACATGAACTGATGTGCCTAAGAAGTCTGGCAAAACACAGGGAGTCTGCTCTAGACTCAAAAGTTTCTGGTTTGGCACAGCATTTCCACACTTTTTAATATCCATAAACAGACTTAAGAGTTTCTTTTTGAAAGCAGAGCACAAAACTGCCAGCAGCTCTAACAGGAGCTGACAAGGCCTGACTGGCTGTGGTTACACACTGAACAGCAGCACTGCCCAAGCAGCTCTTGCTATCATTTCATTCCCCTTTTTCATACCCACCTCCTCTGTGCTAGCAACAACATTCATGCAACTTGTTCTAACACAATTTACAGCCAGATCAGTTCCTCACCCCAGCTCACTGCACAGCAATAGGCAAATCCTGCCAACCAGAAGTGCGAGCAGGATGACTGGAAAGAAGCCAAAGCATGAGAGCCACTAAAAAATAAAAGTCAATCTAATCACAGTCAAAGCACAAGGAACTAAACATCAAATACCTTATCCTCACCACAAGTACATAGTAAACACTGGCTACTGAACACCGTTGAGAAGATGATGTTCATGAGAAGCATTGCTTCAAATTTAGACAACCGAAAAATTGTCACTGCTTTTCATCTGAGAAAATTCTGTCGTTTCTGGGGAAAAAAAGAACAAATACTGGCAGGGGCATACATGTGACCAGTAAGTCATGATATGCCCATCTCTCTTCTAGCAAACCATCATAATAACCTAAACATCAATTCAGAGCTGGCAATTCACATGCATATTCTACAGCATCTGGAAGTTTGACGAAGTGAACACCACCGCCTCATTAATTCAGCAGAGCTTTTTGTTGAAGTCAAATTAGGTGTCAGTTCAATTTTTTACTGACAATAATTATTTCTAAACTCTTGAATATTCTCTATCCTTTGTCAAAAAACCCACTAGGATTTTTAGAATTTCAGACTCATTCTCTGAAGTCTTAACAGAGAAGTTAGAAATAACCTATCAGAATACTAAATTGAAGAAAAATGTTTGTGTACAAGTGTCCTTCAAGTCTCCAATATATTTGAAAATTGTAAAGATGGTTAAAATATACAGAACTGGTCAACTTTCTTTCAGTTTTCCAGTGAACATGGAACTAATCCAAGCTTACTGACCAGCACGTATGCTCCCTGCAAAACCAAAGCTCAGTGTAGCATCAGACAGGCTTTGTAAAAATATCCAGTTTTCTTATCTTAAATACAATTACAAGTTACTGACCACAGGCTAGAATACTGTATTTAAAGAAGTGGTTCTACCAGCAGCTAGAACAATCTGATAACATAAAAAAAAAAAAAGGCAAAACCAAACCACAGCCCCCCCCCCCAAACCCCCTCTTTAGTTAAACTCTTATCTATCGAGTTGTAGTCCATAAGTTCTAGCAAATCTGACAGTAGTGGCATGGCATATTAAAATTCTAATTTATTTAACCTATATCAGAAAGGGTTTGTTTTTCTTTTATAAAACAGAAGTTCTGCTATTGCCTGACAGGGGCCACAAACACTAATAGCTAGATGATTTCCTTATTATGACTAACAAAGGATTTTCTACATTAGCTGTCACTTTAGATATTAAAAACACTAACCAAAAGTCTAAACAGCCTTCATATACTCAATGCTATTATTAAAACACTAAAACTACAGGTAGTGTCAGATTTGGTCTGTATCAAGCTTCAAATTGCAGCAATAATAAACATCGCACCAAGAACTTTTAAGTACTAAGCCACGGTATCATATGGTATCATATCATATCACTGAAAGTGCTCCCTCCTTACTGAGGCAATGTTTTGAAAAACCCCAACTCTTACCTCTTATCTTTTCAAATGTGTGCTCATCAGTGAACTTCTCAGTTTAACATTCCAGCTAGAACAGAGCACTTCCCACAGCACATTGTATAATAGCGCTGATTCAGTACTGACTGAATAAAAACAAAACTACCCCAGCAAAGTCCTTCTACTGAAATCACTGCTACCTTTTCTAGCTGCTACCATGCTCTCTCAGCTTCCAGTCAGCTTGAGCCTCAGGTAGCTCATAATTCTGATAGAACAGAATCAGATTATTATATGCCTAGAAAGATTTTCAGAGAGGCAAAACGGGTATGTTGCACAGGAAAAGTGCAACTTCATAAGATCAAAAATTATTTATCAAAATTTTACCATTAAAAAATAAGATATTTCCTACCTACCTAGCTGTGAAACCAGCTATTACAAGATGCTGACGTTTCTGAAAAGCATATCATCTTCAAGCTATTTAAGGCAGAGTTATAGGACAATCAACTTCAGGATGGCTGTTAGAAAATTACTGGTAACAATGCTCCTGCTCACCCTGGAGTTTTCGTTCAGTCTTCTGCTCTGTTATCGCAACTTATACCTTGATCAAAAAAGGTGCACATCAGGAAAACTCTACTCACTTCATACCTAAAAGATCAGAGTACAAGACAGATATCCTATTTATGAAACTGGCTATGACCACAAGAGCCTAAGCCAGCTTTCATTCAAACAGTACTGCTTCAGCAACGTGCGCTGCACATACGGATAGAACAGACACCTGGGTGGAACTTGTCCTACCACCATGCCAAAAATGCATCAAACCATAATTTTTTTTGTTCTACTACCTACACAAGTCTGTAACACAATGCTACCTAAAATATACTGTGCTTACTGTCAGTTCTATGTGCACCTGTATTCCATACTCCTGCATGTATACACATACTCAATCTTTCCCTAAACCACCTAAAAACACTTCTCCGTACCTTTTATTAAAAGAAACCATAATTAGTAGCTACACCAACATCTTTTTTCTCCTGTATGTTAGCCAATTATCCTAAAAAATATAAGCAGTAGCATTAATCTATCAAAACATCTCCTACATACCCATAGTAGCAGTTGGCCTGTGCTGTGAAAAGATTCTTACAATCTTAGCCTTTGTAATTGCTAATACTTTCAAGAAATATCCTGAAAGCTTTGGAAGAAACAAGTGTACATAAACCAGATTTTCACAACTGTAAGACCATCTAATTACACAAGTAAATACATAATCATTTGCTCAGCATGAGGCTCCAAAAAAGACAATTTGGACAACACTATTCAGCTGACTAAATTTTCAAACTTACTGCACATGCAACTGGACATAAAAGGTTTACATCCCTTATCCTGACTAATTACATTAAAAAAAAATATTGTGGCAAAAAAGTATGTTGCATCTCTCATAAATGTTTATGATTCATACCAAATTTTAGGCTGTGGGCATCCCAACAATTTACTTTTCCCTCCTAACAGAGAAAAGCTTACTTTGAAAACACATATGTAATAGACTTTTCTTCAGCGCAGATACTCAAGAAGTCTTTATTTAACATAACTGTATCAACTGTGTCGAAAAATCAGTCATTCTTGGTAGCAATTTTATTTACAACTTCTGCAGGAAAACTGCCATTTTAGGATGCCACAGAATTTAAGTTTGAATTTTATAGCAGGTACACCTTCATCCACTGGTTCAGACACAATTATTCAGAAGCATGTGACCACAAGACTAGCTTATTAAGTTATTTCTCCCTGCAATACTTCTCTATACTGTGCTCACTGACCTGAATGATCATGCAGTCTAATTATACCTTTCTGAAAACCTAATGGCCTCTGAGGTGGCTTCCCCACTGAACACAGATCTTAGTTGTGAGATCTGAAAGTCATCTCAAGCAAACATTTCACCCTGTTCTGTCACTACATTAAAAATTATGTTCTATGCACTCATTTATCTACTTTCAAAACACTGGATGAGGCACCTGCAGTATTGCTCATCTCTAGTTTCAAAGCACTGCAAGATTAGAAGTCCCAACACAGCAGGAGGACAATTAAGAAATACCTGCTTTCAAAATTTTTATTTTACCTTTATAAAAGTCAACACGGACTCAATGCTAACAGAATTCCACTATTAATACTGCACAATTCAAGATATGCTCTTTGATATTGGTTCAGACACCTACATTCTCATATGACCCCTGCTTATGGTCCTTACTTTTTCTTGTTACCTTTACCACACTTCTTTTTCTTCCTCTTTCAGTGGCCTCATGACACAGATGGCATGCCTACTTTTAAGGAAAGCTTTTTTATTTACCTCAAACACAACCACAAAAGGGAGGAGAAAAAAAAAAAAAGATGATCTCTTCCCTCATTTAGCTTAAGACATTAGAACACTGTGGTGGCGCATCTCTCACCCCCTCACCCTGGCCCCAGGCCACAGCATGATCTCAGAAATGCGTCCTTGAGGAATTGCACCTGGGTTGAGTTCCTCTGGAGTTTATCAGAAACACTGTCTGCTCCCAGGAACTAGGGATGTCTAACAAGCTTCTGGTTTTTAACAAACAGCCTTGGAAACTTAGTTTTCTTACCTGAATAACAACTCAAGTGGAACAATATTTTTGTTACCAAACTTTCAAAGAAAGTTACCAACCAAAACTGTGGCTAGGATGAAAAATTGTTATGACTAAAGCCCAGTCTCTTGAGACCTTATAAACAGCGGTCCTAGGTGAGATCCCTTGAGCTCTCCTGGACCACAGTGGGCTGTGGCCAGCATCTCCCTCTGAGGGGGCACCTCTCAGAGTCAGCAAAACCCCCAAGTTTGCTATCCTTGGAGGACCGCTGCCGAAGGCTGATGGAGCCTGGGCCGATACCACTCCCCGAGGATCAACTCTCTGCCCCCTTAGAAGACGGAAAGGCATTTGACGTGAGTACTTCCCTGGATTTGAGGGGAATTTTTCCCAGCTATATACCTGGTACATACTCTTCAGGTCTGTGCATGTGGAAATGTGAATATGCTATAGTATCTGTACTGGGAACGTGTGAATCTCTGAGATTCTGAAGTACTTTAGTAAGTAAGTGAGGCCTGCAAGTGAGTTACTGTTGTGCTATAGTAAATGCTACAGAATCTTTTGTTAGATTGTTTAACTTAAACTATTGATTAAGCTGTTAAAACCTTTGGCCTAAACTGTTGGTCAAGTCCAGGGCTAAGTTTGGCAGGAGGGTCCACTCTGAGCCTTGTGGCTCAACAGGAGGGTCTCCCTTACTCCTTTTTATCCTTACTCTTTCCAATCCTTCTCATTTCTCCCCCCTTCCCAAGCCTTTCAAGTAGACAATTCTTGGTTCATTTCAGTTTAGACTGATTGATTTTAGTGCAATTTTAATCTGCGTGCTTTAACCATGTAGTAAGTGGTAGAGGGAACCTTACCAATGAACTCTGTCGTCCTTTCACTTTTATATGAAAACTGCTTTTGCTGGTGATTCTTTGAGTGACCTAAAAAATTCGTGACAAACATTTCCTGTAATTCTAGCAAAAAATTCACTGCAGGAACCCAAAATTTACTCGGAAACTTTTAGTGCATTTACACGCAGGGCAAAGGGCTATGAATTTCACCAACCCTTTTTTAATGTAAGCATCTAAGACAGGTGCTAATTAAGAAAACATTTAATATTGCATGAATCACTTCCGCCAATGAGGTTTCGCTTCCTCCTTGCTATAAACCCAGTATTTTTCTAGTCATCCACAGTATGATTCTGGAAAAAGCAGGGTAGACAAGTCCTGAATTCCCAATGCAAACAGGTCACAAGGAACCTAAAAATAAAGAAGCTCCTGTGTATCAAGGCAGGGGGAGGGAAATCTGCAAGAGAGTGCTGAACAATTTTTAATTCAGAGAAAAAAGTTCAAAGTAAAATTTGCTTTACATTGCCTGCCACATTTCACCGCATTTAAAAATGAAATTCCGTTTGACTGTGAATATTTGAAACAATATGGAATGCAGGTTTTTTTGGGGTTTTGTTTTCTTTTAAACATCATCATCATCTGATTTCATAACAGACAATAAAGTTACTTACAAGTAACTTCTTAGTAAAGATCTTCAGAAAACACATAGCAAAAGATGGTGCTTTCATTGAGGGAAAACTAGCTCTGAAGTCTCCTAGACCTCTCTCTAGCAGCCAAAGTAAACAACCACCAGCACCACGAAGTTACTATTTCTGGGATGCTGTTATCCTTTGCACCACAGAAAAAAGTTACTGCAAAAAGCCATTTGAATTTGTGTAAGGACACAGGATGAGATACTTAAGCAGCACATGAGATTACCAAGGCAGTTCTGTCACGGAAAACATCCAGTGGGTGATATTACATACAGCCACTGAATTGCAGCATATTTTAAGTTTTTGCCGCTCCGCGACCAAGTAGCTGTATTTCATGCTTTTCCTACGCGGACGCGCAACTAGAAATTACTGTAAAATCACTGGGGACATCGCTACTTTCGGTGTGGTTTCGGCAGAGGACGGAAAAAGAGAAAAAATGCCTTTTTTACCTATTCCGGGGGTAAGAAAACGCTCCCTCCGCCCGCGCGGGCAGAGCCACCCTCCGGTCCCACCAGGTGGGGACACGGGGGGGCCTCCGGTGGGACCCCCAGGGAGGCGGCGAGAGCTCCCCCCGGGCCGCGCAGCCCCCGCACCCGCCACGTGCTGCCGCCCCCAGCGGCCCGCGCTCGGCAGGGACCGCCCCGCGCCCCCCGGGCGGCACGGAGGGGCCGCCCCCGGCCCCGCGGGGTAAGCGCAGCTCCCCCGGGGGCCACCGCCAGCACCTCCCCGACACACGCCCGACCTCGGGGACAGCCCAGGACTGAGGCTGCCGGGAGCGGCGGGGGCACTGCCCGCCCCTGCCCCGTGCGCCCGGGCCGGGCGGCCGCGTGGGGACGGGGCAGGCGGGGAGCGCGGCGCTGCAAGCCGGCGGGGAAGGGGAGGCGGAGCGCCGTCCCGCCGGGCCCCGACCGCGCAGCCGCCTCACCTCGGGGCTGCCGCTTGGGGCCGCCGCCGCCTCGTCCCCACCGCCGCCGCTCGGGCTCCGGGTCCGCCGGGTCGCTCCCGCCGCGCCGCCGCCCCCGCGCGTCGCCATGATGTGACGGCAGCATCCAAACAAGTGCCGAGCGCGGGGCACCGGAACTGCTCCCCGCGGAACCGCCCCCCTCCCGGTTCCGGCCAATCGCCGCGCAGCTCTGCGCACCACGTGGGAGTCCGCGCCCCACCCCGCCGCGAGGTGTGCCGGGAGTTGTAGTTCCGCTGCGGAGGGCCGGGGGCGCGGCATGGCCGCAGGGGAGCGGCGTCAGTGGGGGCTGGTCCCCGCCCTGTGTCCCGCCTCCCCTGTCGGTATTCCTGCCTTGGGCACGACTTTGAAGTCGGGGCCAGCCCAGCGGCGTGGCCGTGACGGGGCAGGGCGCGGGGCGGTGCCCCCGGGACGGCCTGGGGTGGCGGCGGGGTCAGCAGTCACAGAGTGGCGCACGTTGGAAGGCACCGCAGCGGGGCCTCTGGTCCAACCTGCTCGGGCAGGGTCATCCCAGAGCACACGGCACGGGATCGCGGCCAGACGGTCCTTGGGTATCTCCAATGAGGCTCCTGGAGATCCTCAGTGATACTCAGCAGAGTTGCTGCTCCTGCAGGAGAAGCAGGGCGTGTGTGCGGGGGGAGCGAGGTGCGCAAGGAAGTTCTGCCAGAAATCGCTTTGCAGGGGTAGCCGAGACTGCACGGAGCGTATCTCCTGGAGATGCCCGTGGGTGTGGCCCATCGCCCCCGGAGCCCGCCCCGCCACGGGGCTCCTCTCCAGGTTTAAGGATCGCGCCTGTGGAAGCAAGGACTCAACACACGGAGGGGAGGATGGAGCTGCCAAGGGTCACCTGCACTCCTGCGAACCACCGGCCGTGCCATGTGCTCACGTGGGCCTCGGTTGTTGGGGACTGCTCTGGAGTAACTTAAAACTGGTGCAAGCAAGCATCCTAGAAATACATATGTTCCTGCCTTTCAGGGAAATAATTCCACTTCCCATGTCGTATGTGGCGGGAACTTTAGAGTTGCTGAAAAAAAATATCACACTAAACCTCCCTAAGCACTTGTTACTTCAGAAAATAGGTCAAGTGTCAGTGTTGAATAAAGTAACTTCTGTGAGGCAGTACCTACTTAAATGATTTTGTCCTTACATCCTAAATCCATACTTACCAGAACAATTCAACTGTTTGTTTCAAGATGCAAAATAATTTTACATTTTTGGGTATCACCCTGATCTTTAGATGGGGATTTTGTTCCACAAAATAACACTTGTTCTTTTACAAACATGCATAATACTGGTATGATTCTTGGAAAAATAAAGAAGGATCCCTCCTCTTCCCCAGCAGAATTTTGGTGTTTTGGGATTTTCCCCATGCATCCTTTTCATTAGAGAGTAGCAAGAGATCCATTCAAATATGCTGTGTTTGATCCCAGGTTGGCTCATGCAATCCTTAAATAGGGCTTTAACATTTACTTTTAATATCTCCCAAGCATTACTTGAAAGTATATATATATGTAGCAAAATATAAATTACTTCTGTACTCTCCCCCTTTCAGGCACTTTTTGGCATAGAAGGAAGATTAATTAAAAATCTGAGCTACTTTGAGAGAGAATGGAATAAAGACACAAAGAGCTGTTGCTGGCTGTAAGCCTTTACTGTAATAAAATTCATTGTGAGGCCTATTTTGGTGAGTCTGGGTGCCAGGGAGGTTAGCGTACATTATGCAGCAGAAGCAAACACGAGGCCATTCTGTCAAGGGGGAGTTTTCTTCAAAAACTATCAGATGTGAGAGAATATATTTCCAGCAGTAATTCTTTTCACACATGAACTGTCTGGGTTCTGATACAGTGACACAGATCAATTATAATTGCTTTGTGAAGAAAGAGACTCTTCCTGGTAAGTCAGTTTCCTAGAAGGTTCGGGTTTTTTTGAGGATAGCTGATGAAGGTGTAGTGAGAGAGGTACCATCAGCTTCACAACTCAGACACAGATCTCTGGTGCACTGGTTGCCTGCTGTGCTGTTGTCCTCTCAAGAACACACGTGTGAAATTGAATGAAAAAAAATTACTTTTAGTATTTTCAATTGCATTAATGGTGCTATCCCTATGTCTCTTTTTGTGTTTCTGTGAACTGCTTTCCCTCAAAAATGCACTTACCAAGGAAGTGCATGTCAACAGTAGTAGAAATTTGTATTCCACTCCTGCAAGTAAGTACATGTATTGAGAGGAGGTTGAGAACATATTTTCAGTTGTGCCCTGTTAATGACCTTGCTGGAGATTGCTTGTGCAATCCTACACACTAGGAGCTGCCAAGTAGGTGTTCCACCCAACTGGCCATTGCCAAGAAGGCGGAGTGGTCTCATGTTTTGACAGGCAAGAAGCTGAAATTTTAGGAAAATAAGCTCTTTTTAATTATTATTTAAGATAGAGTTAAGTATCCCTTAGTAAAAATCTTTAGTCATCAACTTTTTACAAATTTTTTGGGTAGTCTATTTTTATGAACTACATCCAGGTCACGTGGTTATCACCATACTCAAGAGTAGTCTGACTTCATGAATGCTGTACATGTGTTAGCCAGTCTGACACCTCTCTTGGATACTTCACCACCCTCACTGGGGGGGTGGATGACAACTCCCAGGCAACTGGGTGAAAAATGAGTTCCTTCATTATGTTTTAATCAGATTAGTAAGGTGAAAACTAGAACTAGATGCTCAAACTTCTAAACAATGACAATTGAGCAACTGTGAAATAAAGATACTATTTCTTTTCTTACATGCTATGCAGTCAGGGAATACTGAAATGCAGTAACAAATTGTCCTTTTCCCATGATTATTATGATAATTGCTTTTACTGAAAGTTTGAAGAAGCTCTGGACTACCAGAATTGGAACACTTCCCTCCTGGTGAAACCATGACATTGAGTAGGAACAGTAATTCTTCCAATGGAACTTCTCACAGAATGACTAATCAAAAATTAAAATGAAGGCAGGAAGAGAAAAAGCAAACAAACCAAAGATCCAACTCAAATCACCACTCTTCTACTTCACAGGATTCTAAAATTCAATGATGGCTACTAGGGAAATTGCCTGGAGCCCAGTGTAGACAATACTGAAAACATGTGCTTGGCTGAACATACCATGTAGCTATAAATAAAACCAAACAAGATGCCAGGGTACATGTGGAATGGGATGAGGAGTAATACAGAAAATGAAACCAAGATGTGTCAGCTGGGTGGTGCTTTCTCTTAACATGCATCATGCATGTCACACATCCCTCCCAGAAAACAAACTCCAAACGTGAATGAGCTCTAAGGAAAGTTGCCACGAATTTTGTGGTATATGGAAAAATGCCCCCCTTAAAATATGATATTAAAATATCCTATCCTTTTCTCCTAGTATCACTCTTAGAGCAGCACCTTTCATCCACCCAACACGATGGTCCTGAAAGTCTTGTTACACATGATACAGGATGAAAGGCAGTGATGATACAGCTCATCCAAAACTGTTTGATGTTTAAATTGCAGGCATCAAAGTCATGAATGGGCATAAGGCCATCATTAAAACATTTCTGAAGTAAGTGGGACAAGAAGCTGGGTATAATCAATTAATTCTCTGGCCATTATTTGATTGTGAGGTAAATGGGGCTCGTTTCTCCTTGGGAAAGAGAGGAAATGCAGAAAAGCAGTGGTTTTATCTGGCTCTGAAACCTTCACACTTCCACTGTATGGAAACCATAGTCAAGAGAACAAATAAATAAAAGCAACCGCATAATTACAGTTTTGTGCGTGCATACAAGTAAAAAACCTCCACACTAAGCATGGTTTTCTTTAGAGTATCATGTATCAAAGCATGCATCAATCTTTATTCTTCTAATTTTATATATTACCCTGAACTAAATGCATTTTTCTTCTGTCTTTCCCTACTTTGCCAAAATCACAGAGACGAAATAACCTATCTGCCCATGTAGTTTTGAATTAAGTATACCTTCCAAGTTTATCTGCAGAGGTTTGTCATAGATTCATGAATTCCTGAACTAGCAAAGGAAAACAAACATCCCTAACCTGTGCCATAATGAAAACCAGGTTTTTAGGAAACAAAGCAAGTGATTCCATTTTTACAGATAATTTCTACAGAGTGCTGTCTCATTAAAAATGATAGTGTGACAAACTAATGCTAATTATTTTGGTTGCTCCTTGTCTCACAATGGTATCTACTTAAAAGTAACAGCTGAACAGGAAAAGTACGTTATCATTAATATTTTTAAATATATTTAGACACATTAATAAATGTGGGTTTGCATATATATACATCCTCTTTATATACATATATATGTATATATATAAAATACTGGGCTATACTGAGAATAAAATGAAGCCATGCGTGTCTTCTGATGTTTTTGCAGAAATTGTTTTCTCCAGTAGTTAACTTTAATATATACAAAGAAAATATAGCAAGACATTAATTGACTGTTACTTGCCATTTTGTTTAAAAAAACTGGAATGATGATCTAACAATCACCCCACCCCACCCCTCGAGAGACCGCAAATGTTTCAAACAAAGGAAAAATAGCATTGAAAATGAGTATTTGGAAGAAAAATCTACTAATGGGTAACAGTATTTAGGGCTAGGCTACTGCACTGTTGTTACAGATATATCAGTCAGCACTTACTGAGACAGAGTATCAGGCTAGACAATTAATCTTCTAAACTCCAGCTGTATTGAAACCCAGACCATTATCAAGGTGGTTCTTCACACTGGAACAGTACAACACTCCAGACACAGCCCATGGACCGAGGGCCCAATGTGGCTGCTACTGCTTGGCAGAGCACTTTGTTCCTTTCTATGAAATAGCTATTGCAAAGTAAAGGTCAATAATGTGTGAGGGGCCGACAGTTCAAGGGTGCATCTCACAGTCTGGTGACAGGCTCCTGCACATGCGGTTATTCTTTAAATGCATGAGGTTAAAATCAACGTCCTGCGCTACAGTACTACATACACCACCCCACCAAGCAAACACCAAGATCACCAAACTGCAAGGAAGGAAAAAAATACTGAAGAAACAAACTAAAAAAATCCAAAGTTTACTAAAACAATGCAGGTTAACTGTAAAAAGAGAACAGCTGTAAGTGATTGAATGAAAATGTAAGGGAACTTTTTACTACACTTTTCTTATTCCAGGATTTTACAATCTTTCCTCTTCCTCATCCTCCAAAAAATTACTAAATAAAAAAATTCCATATAGGTATTAACTTAAGCCAACTGGACTAGTAATTTAATAGCTGAAGAGGATTCTTCAGTGCACAGAAGATCTGGAGATGTTGGCATCTCAGGAGAAAGCTGTATCACCATTCTAAGCTAACCTGCATGATTTCTGGGTAATCTTTTCTCTGTTTCTAAAAGGTTAATTCCAAAATTTGCAAGTTCAGCTTCCTCCAAGAAAACTTGTTAACAATCTTTTTGATTGTTTGTTTGCTTCTCCTCAATGTTTTAAACAACTGCACTTTCTGTCACATTGTATCCACAGGATGGCGATTTACATTTATTCTTGGTTTCTTTTCATTTTGTCATTGATTTCATACTGTTGTGTTGCTGGATTTTAGCATCTGCACCATCCCAGTCCTTGGAATGATGCTATTAAGAAAACACCAGCACGCTTGCTTATATATATACATGTATATATACTATTATGACACATTTGGGCTACAGAGACATACAATATTGACAAAGAATGTGAAGAAGTCTACCTGTGTTCATCTCACGTGACAAGTGGAATGCAGACACTTCCCTTCTTTCCACGTAGAATAAGAACTGCTAGGCACTTGTAGCACCTGCCTAAATGAAAAGCATAGAGCAGGCCTGAAAACTGCAGAATTACACAAAATTTACTTCAGTTTTACAGGTTAAAACCAGATATGTATATTGGAAAATATTAATATGATATTTGATAAGAGACTTTAAATATCAGAGTTCTAGTCAGATTCAGCCTTGCTACATTATTGCCTGTTTAAATGTAAATTCAAATAGTGGGTTGGTTTATTTTTTTTCATAGACATGCTTTTCATGGAACTTGGAAAACAAAGGTTTTATATGTAGGAACCATCTTTCATGAGAGATGAAACCACTATATAGGTTATGCTTACATGAAATCAAACATGAGGCTTCATGTGTAAACTCCATGCAAATAAGGTAATAATACATCTGAAAACACTAAGAATGATCAGACTTATTTTTAAGAAAGTGGACATTTGGAGCACTGAAGATTGGCATTTGGAGATTTTGAACTCTTAGTCATCCAGGGAAGGCTTGCCACTCTCAGAATAGAACTGCCCATCTTTTTAGAAGGTGTTGTGTCAAACTGTACAGGACACAGATCCTAATATCTCTAGCTTAAATCTATAAGCAGTTGAATTTGTCAAGAGTAACCATTAAGCTGTGAATAGTCTGATTTTTATGAGTGTAACATATTTAACTTTTGTGGTCTTTAATTAATCCTAGATATAAAAAGCTTCTTAAGTACCTCTTATTTACCATGATGTATCTCACATCTGTTTACTAAGTGAAAAACACTATAAAAATACAAATTCTGCATAAAATGGTTTGTAGTTGAGAAAGTGCATGGCAATAAACTAATTTGAGAAGCCAAATATATGCAGGTTTAAAACAATTCCTTTTGTATACTGAGAAATACAGGAGAGCTTTCTGTCCAAGTTGCTAATGGAGACAATTTTAAATAGACCTTTCTTGCAGTAACAGCAGTTAAAACTACTTAGCTCTTTTCAATTCCCACGGGATGAATATTGACTGAGTAATTACAGCTATAATCTTTTTCAGTCTCTTTACAAAAGTTTTCTGCAGAATTATGTCATTAAGACAGAGCCTACTGTATGTAACATGGCTATAATTCAATTGTGCTTAATGGCTCCAACCTACTTAATTTTACCCATTTTCCTTTGTATTTGGAATTTCATGAATGTTTTGTCACAGAAGTTTATGAAATAGATGACAAATAGAACATCAAATTTTCATTTATATATATGAGGATACTGATTTAATGGTAAAACTACAGGAAACATCTAGATGCCTATGAAGAATCAAAAATCTTTTAGAGAAAACCCCCTATTTTTTAATTTAAATTCCACGTCTTAAGCACTGTGACAATGTATATTTTTGAAATCTGTGTAAGTCTGAAGTATGCTTGCCTCTCACTCTGCCCTCCTTCCAAATAAAAGAGACAGTTTTATACATATCTACAGTATTTAATAAAGGTGTCCAAACCAGCAAAAGTTTTTACATAAATGTTTCAGCACTTAAAGAGGAACATTTAATTTGCTCTCAGCTCAGACAGCAAAATTAAATGGAAACATAACAGCCTTCTGCAGAGAGAATGCATTAAACTATTTCTCTCTGTGGGGAAAGGCAATATCTTAATATGAGGATTTAACAAAAACAAATTTAATTCAAGCAGTTAATAATTCTATTCTTATTTAAATGCTTAAATGTTTGCCACCTGACTGAAAAATAATCAGCTTCTTTTGGAGTCTGCATTAGTATTTTTTAACAAATCATTGAAAGTTATTCAATAGAGTTTTCTACAAATTGATTGGCTACATACATTAGGAAGTTAAATACACATGAAAGCTACCAGCTACAAGTACCTCAAAAATAGTACACATTTACAGATTATACAGGGATCAGAGTGCAAATGTCAAGAGAGAATTGTTTTCAAGGACTAAGTTACTTACAACACCCATTTTTACATCCTAAACAGAAGGCTGTAGACAAAAAAAAATTTGATTCTTATATTTAGAAATCTCTTTGAAGAGCTTCTTGACCACCTAAAAACGTGAACTGTTGCTTCATGTATTAATGTTATCACTTTTAATTATGGCATATAACTTGCAGTGTCTGCCTCCTCTTTTTTTCTTTTGAAGAATATAGAAGTTCAGAAACTGCTCATATAAAGAACAGAAATACTAGTTGTATTCCCATATGGAATTATAATGATTTTAGATTCTTTTATGTCTTTTGAAGATATTTCTGTAAGCAAAATATGAAAGCAGAAATCCATGTCAGTCTTCAGAAAAAGCTTTGGGTTATAGTAATTTGGTGAAAATGTTTAATTTTCTTCTTGCAGCATTTCTTCTATTTCTTTATCCCAGTTTTCATCACGCTTTTCCGATTCTGTCACCACCTCATACTCTTGAAGCTCTTGTTGTAATTCCTTTTCCCAATCAGCAGTTTCTTCTACAAGAGATAATGTGTAAGAATTTAATTGATAACGTATAATGTTGCTTATTATTATAAAAGCAGATGAATTTGCAGTGCACCTCTCTTGTATTTCCTAAACTTTATTGACAATTCTCCTTAAAAACTAAAGAAACTTCAAGATCAGAAATTTCACCTTCTTATTCCTACAAGTAGGAATTAAGTAATATATAAGTCTATATTCCTATGTGCATACTATAATAAAGATCTAAAAAGCAAATACATAGCTAAGTTGTTATAAGCATCCCTTTGCAACATCATTTCCTACAGTCTTTCAGTCTGCTATCAACTGAATCAAGTTTACACTTTTAAATCTCCATAAAATATGAAGTTCATAAATGTGTTTATATACTGTTATGAAAAAAAAATAGGACCAAATGCTGTGCCTAATTTAAAACAAAGAAGCAGGTATTCTCCTCACTGGCATTTGTAGCTAGGCAAGCTCATTTAATCAGGGTTAAAGGTAATCATATTTCATACTTCAGGGCAAAAAATGAGTCAGAAGGCATTACAGTGTTATTAATCTCTGTTTTAATTAGCTCTACCTATCATAGGCAAGAGTGTGGGGGAGGAGATGGGTGTTTGATGTTGGTTAGTACTTCAGCCTAGATACAAAGGTACGCAATTCCATAGTCCAAGTCAGTAAGGCCAGCTGAGATTTCTCTGAACAAATAACAAATTAATAACTTACTGAAACACTTTCATCAAAGAAATAGATGCAAGAATCTGATTTTACTCATAACAATTCCTCAAACTTGGCTACATATTGGAAAAAAAGAATTCAGAAAACAATGATTCAGAAACATCCAAAGCACATTGTAAGATGAATTCTGAAAGTTGTGGTGAATTACCTCTTAAGCACCTACATATACAAGCGTCTTCATAGTAAATTGTTCATTGTGTATGGCCAGAGTTCGATCATCACAGACTGTTTTTCATGCTCTTTACACTAATATTAGTTCTTCTGAATTATTTTAAGTATAAGCTCCACCTAATTTCTTTTTATCATTCTCAGAACTATTTGTTAAATTTTAAGTGTTCCAAATGCCTCTAAACCTTTTAGAGCAGAGGCCTCTGCAAGCTCATAGTCTGGTGCAAATACTGCCTTTTTAGCTGGTGCCACAAGAAGAAAACAGAGCCTGACTACCAAATACTGTACTGTACCTACAAGGATGTCAATTTAAAGGAAACAAAAAACTGTACACATAAGAACCAATGAAAGAGAAGGCAGGGAAAGGAGGAGATACACAGGAAAAATGCCCCATACTCACTTTCATGGAAGAGTGACCTAAAATTTCTTAGGTGCTTTGGATTTAAACCCCTCATAGCTAACATTCTGTGTAAGACGTGGTTTGATTGTGGTGAAAATTATAATTAATTTCTGCAATCTCTCATTGTGTACACTTTGAAAAATTTGCTAAATTCTCATTTCATACACTTTGAAAAAACTGTCACAAATCTACTTCTCTAAATTGAATTACAACTTTTTTTTTTTTTAAATCAGCCTTTCCTAGAATTGCTCTACTTAAGACACAGAGGTAATAATAGCTTTACCTTCTACTGCTGAAGTCTCTTCTTTCTTTTTGTCTAGCACTAGTTGTTCCATTTCTTTTCTTAGGTCTTCCTGATTCAGATTACACGTATCAAAAGCATCACTCACAAATTCTGATACTCCTGGACTTGTGGAAATCTCTTCCTCATCCTGCAGCAAGACAGTTTAGTATAAACTTATCCAGACAGGGGAAGAAATGTCACCAACACGTATTTCCACTCATGTGACTGCTTTTAAATAGAGTCAGCAAAAACCAAACCAAATGCGTTTTTCTGACAACTGTTTTTCTTTATGGGATACTTTTCTTTAAGAGTATTTTTGTACAGACAAAAACGTTAGATAGTTGTACTGAAAATTATCTGCTTTGCATCCTAGGCTGCCTTTTTGGGTTCGCTTAACAACTTTAATTCTGTTTTTGTAATCTTCAGAAACAGTAATAAACTCATAAGCAGTTTACAACAGGACCTAAGATTAACACTAAAAATTTGGCCACACTTCAGTAACAGTTTTCTATACAGGAATAAGATTAAGAGAGGACTGTTCTTTGAAATCTTTGTAGCTTAATTTAGTCCCCTGCATATTATTGGCAAGTGGATGCACAGCTCTGCTTCTGCCAAGAGTGTTCTCTGGCACCGATTTTACAATCCAGAAATGAACAAGGGTCATTACATGCCTATGGTACAGGTTTCTGCAGTATCAAGTAAAAGTGCAATAAAACAATGATGATGCAATGCATCATTTAGATTTCCTATACTCCAGCCTGACCACCGCTGAAGAGCTGGACAGAACATGGCACATAAGTACATTTTTATGAAGGTACTCCTCATGTCTAAATACAATGCTAACCTTCTACTCCAAACATTTTCGAAATGTCACTCTTGGGAGGAAAAACATATCTTATTATAACGTGCAAGATACTAATGAAAGCATTCTTCAGATAAATTACTGTTTCTTCTAATGAAAATCAGTTTCAAGATTATATGCTAAAAATTATCACAGCAAAAGAGCAGCAGGTTAGGACTGTCAGATACTATATTATTATGGTTTCACAGCAAAACTTACTCAAAAGGATGCATAATTACCTACTAAGGAACAGCTTCACATATTAAATACCAGATAAAATATACCAGCATTTTTACCTCTTGAGATTTTATTTGAGGCTTTATTGTAACAGGTGGTGTTTTCGGTCGTACTGTTTCTATCAAGGGGGAGAGAAAAAAAGGTGGATTACATTTAAATATGTAAAAATATCATTTAATCTGTGTGTCTATTAAATACACAGGGAAATATTCCATTTTAAGATTTGAGGAATCCTGGTGGTTAAAGGCTGAATTCAACCATAGGTGAAGCATTTCAAACAACAAAATGGAAGAGAAGCAATTTACTATTCTTAATTAAGGCAAATTTAGCAAACCATTTCCTCAATATGACTCCAAAGTTAAAAGACAGGAACACCTCTGACACTCAAAAGGATCCAAAAAACCATGCAGATAGGAGCAGTTGGGAATCTGAGAGAATGTCTTCTATAAAACACTTACAGATGGCACAACATGCCACAAGATCTTTCAAGTTACAAATAAGTAGACTTGGTCATGAAATTCAGTTAATGTCTACCACAGAAGTTCCCAAACTCCCCTGGCTGGGTACTACTACTACTGACATGGCAAAGGAAGTCATTGAAAAACATAAACCATAGAAGCTGGTTCAAATTTCCTAAGAAAATTTGCTGTGCATTCTGTATTTAGTAGCATGGTGCTAGAAGACAACGACTGTTTACAAGCAAGGATACATCTTCTTCCTAGCAGGTAAAAGAACATCCCAACTTTCTTCCTTGTGCAACTATCAGGGTAGAGTTACAAAACAGAGCCAGGTGGCTGCAAGAACAATTAACATACAGGGCAAGTTATGGTAGCAATGGGCTGCTTGCTTAGCAGTTCTGCTTGTTTAAATATGCAAAGCAGCTCTGAGCTCACAGCTCTGCTTCCTGCCGTGTGCCCAGGGGGACCCCTCCTGCTAACTCAGCAATTTCAGAACAGGGAATTTCTTTATGTTTAGTTTTTAAAATTAAGATCAGTTTTAATTAAAATAATTTCCTAATTGGTAGCTATCACTGCTTTTACAGCTTATCTACTCAATGCCCACTGCTCTGTCCCATCCTCTCTCTTACACTAGAATGTGGAACATCTTCCATTTGTATCTTCTTTTTTCCTTTCACATCAACCATGCCAATTTAACTTTCTGAAAAGAGCAGCCAAGGAGGAGGCAGAGCGACATAAAAATGGAAGGCTAACAATTCTATTTTATAGACAGTCAGCTTTAAGAAGAAACTCTGAACATTACGAAGAATTACCAACAGGCAATTACTTCCAGTTTTAGCCTCTGATTAGGGAATCCAACCTTCAAAAATGTTACTTAAGCCAAAAATAACATGGATGATTCAGAGCTTCCCAAATCTATGCAATTTCTGAATGAAACAAAACATGTATTTACTGCAGTCTAGTATATGTATCTTTTCCATTACAGAATGTAGAGTCATTATGACAGTAAATCTATTTGCATGTCCTACACTGTATGGTGGTCTAAACTGTATGAGAGCCACAACAGGCCAAAAGACAGTGGTTTGGTTTTTTTTAAACTCAAGATATGTTTTGGTTCAGTCACAATGGAAATTTTACTAGAATCTAGCAACTTTGACTGGCAATTTCTAAGGGTTTGGATGACTCAAACATTACATTTTTGTTGTTCAACAGGGTCAGATACCATCTCTCCTGTAGAGTTGAGACACTTCAATTAAAACACCCATAGTTTTGGACAGCAGACCACTGTCTTGAATAAAAGAAGTGGGAATTGGTGCCTCTTGGTTTGCAGTAGATGCTGGAATAGCCTGTCTTGTCAGTGCTCTTGGATATTAACTCAGAGAAAACTACTTTTTTTCACTCTAGATGGGGACCTTGCCTAGGCTGACACAGGCACACTCCAAACAGAACCTATGAGAAACAGAATGAGAAAAACTGACAACAAAGGCGCACACACACACACAAAAGCTTGAGGAAGCCACTACAGTCCTTTTCAAAAAGGTATCTTCCATGCAATATACAAGACCAGCTCTGAAATCCCATTTGTAACCTCCCCTTCATCCCAAGGTGCAGCTGCCAGTGTCCAAGGAGCCAAGGCCCAGCTGACTAATCCTAGCTCAAACAATGCAGAAAATTAGTAAGCTGTGCAAAAGACCTGTGAGAAAGCCTGTAAAAAAAATAAGGAAGGAGACATTAGAAACTGAGGTAGGAGTAGAAAGATGGGACCATTGGCAGTGCAAGGACTCAAGAGGAAAAATACTAAGAAAGCTATTGTATTTGAAAGGGGAGAAAAAGAAGTCAACTTGGCAGTGATCAGCTGGCTGTCAGTCAGGCCAGCATGTCCACATGACAGGACATAAGTATTAATGGATTTCATGGATGACAACAATTTATTCATATTGGGGATATGAGAATCTGTTCAAGGGTGCAGCAAAAGCTTTCTCCTGCCCAATTTCTGCCCAGCCTGCCAAGAATCTTCAAGTGTCTTACCAGAGGTGGTGAGCCCACCTTAACTTAAGCTAAGATTTAATGAACTACTGGTTATCTTTTGCATCTTTGCCACTAACTGCTTTCTACTCTTTAAGCTGCTTATATTCCTGCTCGCAGAACTTGTTTGCATGCAGATAAAGAGGCACAGTGGTTCATAAGAGGGTCAGTAAGAATCATCAGTATAAAATGAGCAATGTAACTAAAGACATCTATGTTGAAGTGGCTTTTTCATCTCAAGACTGAATCCCAAGTAACCTCCTGGTCCCCATTTTTTCCCATTTCTATAATACATTGTGGGCCTTTCCACACCCTGCACGTCTCTGCCTCCACCACCACCGAAATTCTACCTCTGTATCGCCCGCTAATTTGTTTGGTCTGAGGGATAAGCAAAAGCCAAGAGCAAACTATATGCCAGCTGGCTGGGTTGGCTAGTTGTCTGACCAAGTGAATCAAGTCAAAAAAAGTACACCTGAGACCACTAGTGGTCATGAGCTGTTATCAGCCAAGTACAGCGTTTCTCCTCTTGAGATTTCCATTCCTCTGACACAGTTAGCTGAAGCTGGAAAACAGTTTGAAATCACTAGGAGCCTCTTCTTCCCCATGCTACACAAACACACCAAGTATGGTGAGAGAAGCCCTGATTTAATAGGAAATCCAGGATAAAAATTTGATGGCATCTGATGTATTCAGTGAGCACGCATGACAGTAAGTTAATGAGCTTGCTAAAACAAATGTTTCCAGTACCTTTCAGTTCACTATCCTCTTCTCTGCCTTTGCTCTCTTCTTTTCCTACTGCTTGCTGTTGAGCTGCAAGTGCAGTGAGTTGTGCAGACTGTTTAATTAAGGACACCCTGTAGAAATAATTTCTCCAAAACACCTCCTCCTTTACGCTAGAGAGAAGAAATAGATTTTGATTACTACACTTGGAAGTATGGTTCCTTTTACCATCTAGCAGTGAAATAAAACGAAATATGCAGAGAGAAGGAGTAGACATAGCTGCTATTTAAGTAAAAACTTAAAAAAGGAATTTGTGATATTAACACATTTTAAAAAATCCATCATTGTAGAATTTCTTGATCCCTTACAAGGGAGTTGCAACGGACTTGAACATATAATAATAATAATGTTACAACTTTAGAAAAAACTTAACAGCATGCAGCAACACATAGTATGAAAAAATGTTGTGCTATTCCATCTCTCTCGACAAATTATGTAAACTAACCCAACAAGCCAAACAACCCTGTTCTCTTTATTTCCTCTCTAAACTCAACATTCTGTTGTTGTCAAACTATATTCATCTACATCTTCCCTAGACATCAGGTGGAACTGGAACACCTTTGATAGCAGAACTATTTCACTTAGCTGTACGTCTTTCAGTAACCTTTAGTAACTAGAAACTGACATCCCAGAAATGACCAGCTTTGATAAGTGGGAAACTATCCCATATTTCAGGTAACATTTCCCTCTGAAATCCCTCCAGCAAGAAAGAAAAGACCCAGCTTTAACCCAGAGGCAAGAAAAGGCAGAAATGGTATGACCTGTGGGGAGGAAAGTATGTAGGTTAAGAGAGAAAGAGAGAGAGGAAGAGAGAGAGGAAGAGAGAGAGGAAGAGAGAGAGGAAGAGAGAGAGGAAGAGAGAAAGAGAGAGAAAGAGAGAGAAAGAGAGAGAAAGAGAGAGAAAGAGAAATGACCACTGAGACTAAGAACAGGGGGGAAAAAAACTATTAAGCAATGTGGTAGAACAGGCAAGGACAGCATGACCAGAGGCTGGAGACAGAGCATCAGAGACAGATCTGATGAACATCTAGAATATGGGCAGATCTTCAGGACTGAAAGCATGGAAAAGGTAAATAGAAGGCGGAGCTAGGGTGGTTTATAAAAGGTGGAAATTTAAAACAGAAAAGGTCACAAAGAAAGATGTTTTCTGTTTTCATCCTTAGACAAGGAGACTAGTGTTGAGAACTCCCACTTCAAAATAATGTTGACTTTTGAAACGAGCTTTAGGAGCAGAGTCTGGGACTAGACAAGGAAGAACAGTTAGGGAATAAAGCTGTGACCAAGAAGGCCGTAACTGCTCGGACAAAGACCTTTGGATCTTTTAGTTAGGTCCACTAGAAGGAAGGCAGTTCAACGCAGAGCTTTTCCCATTGCCTATTCAAACCCAGCTTTTCTTGCTTGCACTGCTGCTGCTTTGTGAAATATTCTTTTACCATTTCTCCAGTGGGGTCTCTGACTATCTGTAACCACCTTTTTGGGGTGTCAGTTACACCAACAGATCTGAACATTTTTGTTGTTGCATTTACCTTTGTTTGGGGGGAAAAAAATAATTTTAATTTAGCCATCGGACATGGAAAAATTGAAGGCCTTTCCCATACTTAAGTTAACAGGTCCTTACTGGTTCTTACTGAAGGTGTAATAGATGTACTTCCGTTCTTTCCTCCAACTGCTAAACTTCCATGCACATGCAGTATTCCACACATTTGACATTAGCAGATAAAAAACATACATCGGAAGAACACAAAGAATTGAAGGAAGTGAAAAGAACAAAGAGTAATTTATGGGTATTTACAGAAACATTAAAAGTACGATGATACATAGTTACCAGCAGAAATTACTTACTGCTTGGGAACGAGATCAAACCTCATCCTATTGAGAAGTTCATCTTCTTGTAACATCACCAGTGCAACAGGGTACATTTGATCAAAGTCAAAATTAAACTGCACACCTGCTGGGGGATCCCGCAGAAAGTTCCGTTTGTCCTTTGAAGAACATATTTATGGTCATTAACTGATATTGGACAAAGGACACCGTATTTCACATGCAAGATCAGAAAAGCAGTATGTGAAACCTTTACAAAAATAAAAATTATACCGAGGATCTGCTGTGGCTCAAGTTGAAACCGACAGAACTATTTACTATTGCACATGATCAGCACAGTCACACGCATATATTAGAAGTATATTGAAAATACACAATTTAATGGCAACCAAACTCACTTAAAAAAAAAAAAGAGAAGCTTTAATCTCTCGAAGAGAGGATTTCAAATCTTACAGGAAATTAAATACTTACTGCTGATAAGGCCAATATTTGTTGTTGAATTGTTTCTTCTTCATTGCTGTCTACCCAGGGAGGCACTGCGGCTTCTGTTATTAAGAGGAGGAAGATAATTCCATGAGTATTACTTGAAAAAAAAAAACCCAAACAACAAAACAGACCTTACATAAAGTAACATATAGTGTCATAAAAATAAGCAGAGTTATACCATTAGTCCTATTCATAGTTCCTTTTTCTTAAATTAAGTTTATAGCATGAGAGAGAAGCTGTAGAAATGGATCCTTACTTATCAGAGGTAAAAAATAATAATTAAATAGTTGCTGATTTCTGTTGTTGTAAAAATAAAACTGTGGGGATTTCTTTGCACCAATCAGAACTTGGTGCCTCTTAGTTTAGTTACTGAAGTAGTGCTGTATGACCGGCTAAGTTGTCTGCAAATAGCATTTCTTGATTCACTCTGAATGTGTAAACTTTGTCTAAATTAAGTTTGCAAAATAATTTACACACAGAAGACACCAATTTTTTAACAATGGAGAAAAAGATTATAAATTTGTTATAAATTACATCATGTTATACACTGAATAAGCCCACTCAAGTTCAGCTGATTTACATATTTAGGTAGATACTTCCAAAATAGTTCTATAGGCTGTATAGAGAGGAAAATAAACTATTGTAGATGTATAGTTATTTATTCATCTTTTTACTGTCAATGCAAATTCAGTCTACAGAGACAACAGGATGCACCTGTAACAGTTAACTTATTACTCTTGTGCCCTTAAACTAACAATGTTTCTTTGCCTGTGCACCTGATATCAGCAAGATCTTTCACCCACATGGATTCCCTTCTGATGCTAATGCTTCTTGCAGTCAGGTCATCTGTTACTCCTTCTTTGGCCAATCTAACTACCTATTTTCATAAAGCTTTTACAAATATATTAAGAGATGCCAAAGTTTACTAACAGAGACAAAAAGAATTACAGACAACAAGATCACATAAGCAATCTTGCAAGAAGAAACCAGACCAACATACTAACTATAAACACCACGAAAAGTTTTATCACAATCCATTTAAAACAGCTCATTTTAAAGATTAACAACAGAGTCACTAATTACTGAAACTGTCAGAAATTACCGCAATCAGGTAAGACATTAAAATAGATAAAAGTCAATGATGAAACTCAACGTGAAAAAACAAGTGTTCTTATTTTAAAGTCTTGAATAGATCCACTGATGTTAATAGTATATGGGTGGATAACTTAAAGAATTTAGATCACAGATAATTACAGAGCAAATGATTTATGGGAAAGCAAAAGAGCAATTATGTCTTTAATGTAAGCAGAGTAACTCCTAAAGCAAAACTAATTAAATACTATAGTGCAAACCCTAACCTATGTTTTTAATTTCATTATGAAAATGTGACATTATTGCTAAAGCTCAGAAGAAATCAGCATGCCAGTTTTCAATAAATACACAGGTTTAAGACTCAAAACAGCAGCAAGAGATCAGCTCTGCATTAGCACAGTGATCTTTGAGGTAATTTCATAAAGCTGAATTTGGTTAAAAAAGCAAGATAATGTAATACTAACCTCACTTAAAAACATCATCTTCCTATTGCACAATATGCATTAAGTTGTGCCATAACGTGTTTCATTAAACAGAGCTTTGATAGATTAGTTTTAGATGTACCTCAACTACACAGCTTCCACCAGGTTTTCACATATGTGATGTTAGGCACTAAGAAAAAAAGCATACATTACCTGATTTTTTGGTTTGCTGCTCTTGGACAAATTTTTTCTGTTCCTTCTGAAAATCTCCAATAATTGTCTAAAAAGAAATTAGGGAACCACAATTAAAAAAAAATTCACTCCCCTTGTTTCATGTTCACTCAGCAAGTGCTTTCAAATACAGTGCAGAACCGTATTCTTATATCTGTGGGAGCCCTTTTTGTAAGTTGAAGGTGTTTCATGTCAATCATACATTTCCCTTTACTGAAACATTTGATTTTGCATTTAAGAAGTTATCACTATTGTGTATGCTTTCAAAATTATAGTTTCATCAAATTAGGAGGACAAGGAAAAAAGACTAGCTGATAATTTGAACACTGGCATACTATGCATATCCACTTACTGCCTTATCATATCAAATATGGACAACACAGACTGTTTAGACTTATTTAAGCATGTTTTAAAGCATTAAACACCTAAAGATACCCTTGGCCTTACAGTAAGTTTCAAGAGTTGCCTAAGAAATACATCCATTGCAGTAAATTGGACTTGCAAAATTGTAAAGCAGAATTTTCAGAATGTCTTCTTAGCTGAAATAACTTCTCCATTTATGTTGTTGACGAATTTTCATTTAAAAAATTACATTCAGAAATATCCTATATTGAATTTAGAATTAAAAATTGGAGAATGGTCTCAGAATATGGCATGCCATAATCTAGAAGTAACAATGCAGATGTGCTGTAGTTGAAAGCAGAGGCAAAAAACCATAAAGCTAGAAACGAATATTTAAACCACTCGCAAAATACAAATTTTATGCAGTGAGATCTATGGCTTAAAAAGCTCCCAAAAAGCACACAAGTCTTCAAGCTAAATCCTGATAAATTCCTATAATTCTTTTTCCTTCAGCAACACCGTATTAAATTAACAGATAACCTTATTACTTGATTTTTTCTTTATTATGTGGATCAAAAGTACATTAACTCTAAAATACTGTACACTGTAGTCAACGAAATCTGAAAACAAAATGTGATCATAATAGAAATTCAGAAGTGTCATTTGATGATTTATTTGGAAGACAACATGAACACTAATTACATCAAGAAATTGAATTTCATAGTATTAAAAAAATTAAAAAAAAGGCAACATTGTAATTCCCCTGAAGGGCTGTCAGGGACAGGAGCAGGAAGAGGGATCTGGCTGCATCTCCCCTCAGACACTCGTGGAGGCACAGTCCTACTGCAGCTGCATTGGTCTTGGCCAGTTACCTTTCCCTTCCCCTTTCCAAGCTACCCTCAGTAACAAACACAGAACACTACATAGCACTTATTGCCTTTTTTTTCCCCTTTTGCCAAGTTTGTGACTTAAAGCACTGGAAGAACACTCGCTGGCAGAAGTTAACTGGAGCTGGCAGCCAGGAACACAGAGGGCAAGAGATAAGTGGCAGGGTCAGGGTGGGTAAAAGAACAGGACAACAGGAAGGTGTTTCATGAGCTCACTGGCTCTTCTGAAACTGTACCTGTATAGCTCTCGGGTTTTAGGATTTAATAGCCACTGAGCTAATTCTGACTCTTGCCTCAGAGATGCACTTAAGATGCAAGCTACAGCATTTCTTCTTCCAACTAAATAAACTGGGGGAAAAAAAACTCAGCCTACACATCTCTAGACAGACATTCCCCCAACTGCTTGTCTCAAATTCTTCCAGCCCTTCCTCCTACATGTCATGCAGGAATATGCACAGTCAGCATTTTCCATATTTTCTTTTGGTGTGTCTCCAGCGTATGAACATCCTGAAGGAATGGAACACAGGTGCAGTACTGAGTAAAGCAGGGTGACCATTTTTTGGCAGGTCTACCATGACTAAACATTTCAATCACATCATTCATCATGACAGGAGATGCACAGTATCTCTTGAAATACATAATATCTTAAGACAGCTTACAGAAAGGTTATCACATGCCAGATTTGCCACATGTTATAACAACAGTAAGCAAACAGATTTTTCAGAAAGGTATCTAGAAATAAAATACCTTATCAATGATACTGTCAATTTTTCCTTCTTCTACAGACTTCTTTATTGTCTGTGCTGTTTCGGCAACGGATTCAGATATCTTTTTTGTAGCAGCAGTGGCAAAATTGAAGAGGTAACCTTTCACAGAGAAAAAAAAGAAAGACCTGAGAAAAGATCTCTTTACATCCAGTTCTTTTACTAGATTTATTTTTCCTTCTCTTTAGACATTTGCATACCTACTTAAAAGTTTCTTTCAAAATAACTTAACCCAGCTTCTGGCCTACAAAGAACTCCTAAAATTCTATTTATCCTTTTCTAATATATATTCTTTAATGACGATGATCAAACTCTATGCTCGATCACAACATTCTGTAAATCAAACTTTCATACGTGAACCTTGTTTACTAAATCAAACATTCCTACTGGTCCTTGAAATACTGTTTTCCAATGAGTTTTTTTAAGCAATGGGTCTTTCCTGATTTCATATAAGCATTTCAGAGACATGAAGCAATAAATTAACTTAGCCACACCACAGTATTAAAACATTATATATTATTGTACATAATAATAATTTTATAATACATAACTTTATATTAATAATTATATATATTAAAAAGAAAACAAAAATGCACAATAAAATCTCATAAAGTGAAGCAGAAAATCCATGAAAAATTTCATGCAAGTAACACTTGATATTCCTTCAAAAATCCTAACATACAAGCTTGCTCTTGATGTTTGCCCTTACCTATTTTGCATTGTTTTCCTCTCTTTATCTCTATGGAAAGCACCATGGCCCTATTCACTTATTTTTTTGAATATATTCAGTGTCAAAACAGCAGTGACAAATATTCCCAAAGACTCATATTTTTTGTATTAGCTGAAGTGAAGAGAGGTGGCAGGGAAAGAACTATGTAGTGTGGGCATCTGCACTGTATTATTGTTTTTTAATTAAGGAGAACAAACTTGCAAGCAGCAAGATGTATTTCATAAACATTCAGAAACAGAACAACCTTCCTTCTCAAGACCTCTCAAAACATCCAGTTTCCTTATGGGTTAGAAATGTAAGAAATAGTCTTACCATGCAAAAAAAAAATGTGAGTTCCTTTAACACACGGTTGTTAGTCACTGGTAGAATGAGTTACTTTGGAACACTGATGTCACCTTTTTGAAAGCTGACTGTTTTTGTGGTGTAGAAAATATTGTCTTTGCTATGATATCACCAAATCAATACTGAAATATGCAGAGGTCTAGCCAGCCTTTAAGCAAGCCAGGTTTTTATATGTAACTTCTGTTTATAGGCCACAGAATGGTGGCAACCAAACATCCTTGAAGTACTCGCCAGCATCTTTCATATCTGTTATATGGCTCTACAACTCATCACATGCTTCACATACAAAAAGATGCTTAACTTCTACACTTTAGATATAAATACATATACTATTCCCTTTACAAGAGTAGAGGAAGCAGCAGCCTACTGGATTGCTTACTCCGTACCAGCTTTTATTGGTTGTTTCATGTATCCCTGAAAACTTTCTCATATGCAATTGTGTTAGGTGCAAAAGGTGCTCAGACATTTGCTTTCTGGTGACATTCTGGTGTTGTTGGACAAAGTAGTTCTGGCCAGTCCTGGAAACGGGCTGAAGAGCAAAATACTTTTTATTTTCATTAAGGGCAAAGATATTTTTGAAGTAAGGTACTTCTAAAACCTCACTGTGAGGTGGCACTTAGCCTTAGAAAAATAGAATTCGTGGTGGAAAACAACACTTCCACTTTCAAATGACAAAAAAAGTTACCCTCCATCTTATAAATCTGTGCCTGTATTAAGAACATGTATGTAGCAATAATGCTATTATTAGTTCACACTGGCAAAACTTTCATAACCTTTATAATGCCGTGATAATGAGCAAAAAATAACATCTGTAAGGCTTTGGTTTTACCAGTAAAATGCTTTATGTGCCAGGGAAATTCTTTATGTGCCATCTTTTCTACATAGCTACCCTGTTTGTTAGCCGTGCAGATGCTTCTAGAGTCTTAAAACAGCCATATCCAAATATCTATAAAAAAGCTTTTCTACCACAACCTACCCTGGTGTCACGGACAATGAACCCATGGATCACTAAACCAAATTTTCACTTCCAGAGCAAATTATGGGATGGACTTTAATATTGGTAACAGTCAACACTTATTCTTCCCCTTAAATTCAAAGTACTTTTTTCTTCCTGAACAACCAGAGCAATTAGCAGATTCGAATCAATTTACCACAATGAGACAGGACTAGTATTTGATCAATCTCCACAGGCAAAACTGCTGCAGTTCAGATTGCCTGAGACAAAGCACAGTCAAGAACCATCTCAGATTGACCTCTCAGATTATACTGATCCAGCATTTCAGAGCATCAATTTAAAAAAACCCTTCGGTAACAAGTATAGATCTGTACTTTGGATTAATTTTATCTATGAATCTGTAGTAAAGCAGGGATCTTATAGCAAATTACAGCTTTGCCCCATCCCTGGCAGTGTTCAGGGCCAGTCTGGACAGGGCTTTGAGCAACCTGATGTAGTGGAAGGTGTCCTTGCCCATGGCAGGAGGCATGGAATGAGATGATCTTTAAGGTCCCTTCCAACCCAAATCATTCTATGATTCTATGACAGACAAGTTCAACAAGATCATCAAACCTCATTATTTTCTTATGAAACCCCCCACCACCAATTCATGAAGTGCATTGATTCTATACAGACAGACTTATTCTATCTGTACAGAGCCCGCTTCCCACAGTGCCAACAGAACAGATACTTAAGGAAACGCTGCCGCTTTAATAACAACTCCGAAAGAAATGGCAACCGAAAGGCACGTTCGCAGCCGTTCACTCTGTTCACACGTCAGAGCAGCACCGGACACTCACTGCCGAGCCCCTTGGCCTGGCTGAGCAGCGCCTCCGAGTCCTCCTGCAGCTCCCCCTGCTCCTGCGGGGCCGGACCCGCCTCCTCCTCCTCTTCCTCAGAACTGCTCCTCTTCCCGGCGGGCAGCAGCTGCTCCTCCCCGGCCCGCTCCAGCCCCAGCCAGCTGCCCAGGCCGCGCAACATCTCTGGGTGCGGTGGCTGCCGCGCTCGGGGGTCCCGGCGCTGCTCTGCGGAAACCGGGGCGGCCGCTCCGCGCTCCTTCCGCGTGCGCCACTTCCGCCGGGAGCGGCAGCGGGAGCGGGGAAAGGGGCGGGAGCGGGCGGGGTGGAGCGGAGGCGCGCGGGGCGGGAGCGCGCCGCACCTGTCGCGCGTGTCGCGGCTGTCGCGCGGGGAGCCCCGCGGGAGCCCCGCGGCGCCGAGCGCTGGGCGCTGCCCGTCCCGCCCCGGCGGCGCTCGGAGGCGCTTCACCGGCGGCTCCCGCGGGGCGCCACCGCCTCCCCCGGCGGTTCGCTGCGGGCCCCGGTCGGAGCACCCGCCTGTGGCACCCACGTAAGTCGGAGGCTTCTCCCCGCTCGGCCGCGGAGCCCCGAGCGCTCAGCGCGGGGCGGCTCCTCCGGGATGCAGCGCCCGCAAATCCCGGCTGGAGGCGGCGGCTCCCGGGGATAAGGCTGGACGGAGTAACTCATGTGCCAGTTCCCGGCGAAATGATCTCTTACTGTGTACGCTTTCCGCTCGCCCTCCCCCACTTCCCACTCCTTTTACAAGTGACTTCCGAAACCACGCGTAGTTCTCTGTTTCTCTTGCGAGTAAACATCGCGTTTCCTGAGGCTGCTGGGAAATCGCGGATTTTTTTCCTAGAATCACAGCGAGCTTTTAATTTTGGTTCCTGTAAGCAAGGTTTTAGAGTTCTGAATTGGCACGTAGTCAAGATTTATACTTGTTATTAAAACTATCCCCCCTCTTCCTGAAAAGAGCTTTGAAAATGGCTTAGATGTTCATGAAATGTGACAAGGGCATTAGCTGAGTTGTGAAGGAATAGTGTGAAAGAAGTAGTAGGCTCCAAATCGTAAAATCTGTGCTATTAGAAAAATTACAAATTAAAATTAAATGGCAAGAGAAAATTAATTCCTGATCATCCTTTTCTCCTGAGTTAAATACTTTTAATGGTTGGGGTCTTCCTTTTGTCCATATTGAAAAGCAAATAGTACTTTATTTATTCCCATTACCATAAATGAAAGAGGATTGAAAACAAACATTGATACATTCTTGAACTCAGTCTCCTGAAGATCCAGGCCTTATTTATGCTATTTCAGTATAGTAAAAGGAAGAAATACAATGTTTATTCACTGACTGCTTCTTACTACCATCTGATGAAGAACTGTACTGCTTTGATTTATACTGAGTGCCATTAGGTCCTATGCGGTTTTGTGCTGTTTTGGATGAACTGGGTCCTTAAGTAAGGAAAGATTTTCCTGACCCTAGAGTTTTTGCTCTTTGGTGAGCCATGCTGTCATTGCTCAAAAATTGTTCCAGTGATTAGCCTCCACAGCTGCCTGAATGGAATATGAATTCAATTGTGGAAGAGATACACACATCATCCTGTTTCAGATGGGTAGAGAAATGTAACTTGTAGACAATGAACATTAGTGGTTTCGTTTGCTAAAAAGTATAAATTGTGAATTGGTAATGGTCCTGTTGGCTTTGAGGATTTGCCACTCAGCACCCCTTTCTGCACAGAACTGGAAATAAATAAAATACAGCGACTCTGCATGTGGATCAGCCTCTTGTGCACTGGGTGAAAGAACCTGTTTTGGGACAGCATAGATGCTTAGCTTATGTATTGGTGTATAGGCTGGGAGAGATGAATCCTGCTCCCAGATTCCAAAATGGTCATAGGTCATTTCAACTTTGATTCTTTGTAGACTGAGTCTGTGTTCTTCCCTGGCATGAAATTGCATTCATCATAGGTACATCTTTGTTTTAGGTTTCCAGGTCAAGATCTTTGTGTGTGTGTGCTGATTTTCCGATGAAGTACATCCTGGTGACTGGTGGTGTCATCTCAGGCATTGGCAAAGGGATCATTGCAAGCAGCATTGGCACCATTCTGAAATCATGTGGTCTACGTGTCACTGCAATCAAAATTGATCCTTACATAAACATAGATGCTGGAACCTTTTCGCCATACGAACATGGTATGAAGACTGGTGCTGCTCCCTTTTGCATGAATATATGTATTCACAGTAATGTGTTTTGGTTTTGTTTTTTAAAAGCCAGTAGTATGGTACTTATTAGTCATTTTAGAATTGTTTTGCAAGTTTATTGCTTACTATATGTTCTGAAGCTCATTGTCTGCTCTAAGTAAAGAGACAGAAGCCTGTTTGTTGAAGGTACTGTTATGAGCAGATGCTTCCTTTCTATAAAATACTACCTTAATGGGAAAATCCTAGCTGAAAGCCTTGTTCAGTTAATGCTATGTTCAGCTCAACTTGATTAAAAAAAATTTAAATAGTGATATAAAACTTATTTGAAACTTAAGTCCTCAACAGTTAGTTGTGAATGATGTTCTCTGGATGTCAGTGCCTTCTAGCGTAAGTACCTTCATAAGAATTAGCCTAAGTTCTCATTTTAGTCAGAGAGGATCTAGTCAAAAACATCAGTGAAGCTTAGAGAGCCAGGTAATGATAGAATTTTCAAGTAGATGCTTAGTTTGGTTGGTTAGCTGTTTAAGCTACCTTGGTTGTATTGACTGTGTTGCTGATGAGCTACAAGACAGTCTGACATGCATTTAAAATGTTGAATGTTCCTTCGGCTGTGTGGCTTTTTACTTGTACATTTATTAAAAGCAATGGTTTTCGAAGTACCTTCAGCCAATAGACATTTCTAATTATTGTTATTTTTTGAACTTTATTTGCTTACTTTTTAGTCCAGACCAAAATTTTTAAAACTGAAGATAAATGTGTATATCTCCTGAAATGAAAAAAGACCACTTTGCTTTTTAAGTGGAGGAAAAGCACAGCTTGTCAGACTTCTCTCAAAAAGCAAAATTTAACTAATGCAGTAGTTCTGCACTTTCAGGAGCACATCTGGTGTTACTTAGGCAGTTGAGCAGGTGTTAAAACTCCTGCGATGACTTGAGATTGTGAGGATGTATGTATTCCTTCCTTGGATCAGGTACAGAGGAGAGGGGACACTATGGAATATAATTCCTTTCTTCACTTAAGAGTTTCTTACTGCTCATGAAGAAAAACTGGCTTGCTGGGTAGTACATGGAAATTCACACACACCAGAATGGGGATCCTCTTCTGTTAACATTTTGACAGAAATATGATTGAGTCAAAGAATTTCAATTTAGTGATTTCCAGTTATTTAAAGAGTTTTTTTTTAACAATGTGTTTTTTTTATTCTTCCAAGACCTGCATAAGAGAAATGTTGGTTCCGCTCTACATCTGTTGGCTCAAATCATTTGTTGGCTGAAATTATGACTTAATATGGAGGAGATACTAAGTGCCTCATAGAATCAGGCATAAATCTTCCACTCTGTTGTATGCATTGGGATGATTTGTTAGGCTGTTCATTGAAGTTTAGTGTTGTACCTTGGTGGAATATATATTTCTGTAGTCCACATTATACCTTCATGGGAACTGAGGGGTTTTGTTGTTGTTTTGGTTTATTTTGGATGGGTGGTTGGTTAGTTGGGGTTTTTTTTTGGGGGGGGGGGGGGTGTGCATTAGTCCTGTAACTTCCTTGGCCATTGCTTCATTGGGCAAAATATTTTACAGTTTTTCTGAAGATCTTTCCAGCCTTACCTCAAGATCTAGCACCTTTAGTTCCTTCAGAATTTGACTAGATTCAGAATTTAGAGACTCTTTAGAGGCCTAAGGAAAGTCTGAACCTTAAAGATACTTTAGTTTTTTCAGTGTCAGAAATAACTCTCGCTGTGGACACAGTGAACCAAATACACAGGATGGAGCAACTGAATAAGAAACAGCGATCATGTTTGAAGAAACATATTCATCATAACTTTACTCCTGATCCATGCATTAATCACTAGAATAGATCCAAAAACCAAGAATTTATGGTGAAACACTTTGAATGTATATAATTCTTGCTTATAAAAACACAGGTTTTGTCTCCTACAAGTAAATTGATATTTTGTTGCTGATTTATGATTCTTGGAGATTGTTTCTTTCTGATGATGGATTGTAGTGCTGTTGAAATGCTGGTTAAATATTTATAAGTCACTTAAATATTTTGGCAATACAATTTTTATTTATTTGCAAAACTGTACGTGTCTGAGGGACAGACATTGGATGTAAAACTAATGACTTGGATATTAAGTCACACAGAATGGCAATATAGATTGGGTTGCAGTATGTGCTTTATTGATGTGTTGTTCTGTCATTTAAAAGAAAAATTCTTCTGTTTTAAGACATTCATGGTATTCCTGCTGGGTGTTTAATAATTTCTGATTTTTTTATTGTTTTTCTGTATGTTTTCACTTTCTTTTTTCAGGTGAGGTTTTTGTATTGAATGATGGTGGAGAAGTTGACTTGGATTTGGGAAATTATGAGAGATTTTTGGACATCAATCTCTATAAAGATAACAATATCACCACTGGAAAGATATATCAGCATGTCATTAATAAAGAAAGACATGGTGATTACCTGGGGAAAACTGTTCAAGGTAATATTTTTAATTTTGTTGGATACTAGTCCATTCAGTCTTCACAAAAGAAGTGATCAGCTAGAACAGGCTGCTCCTTGCTGCACCACGTTACTTTCTCCCTTCCAAGAGAAATGGGCGTATTCCTGTAACATTTGGGTTCTGGGGTCAAGGAAAGGAGGAACAGAGAAAGGACCTAGCAGTTTCCTCTTGACTTGCTGTTCATTTTTCCCCCTTTGCATGCAAAAATTAAAGTAACCTACAGTAAGCTAGGCTTACCTTCTTTGATTTTGTCTTGTAGTTGTTCCACACATCACTGATGCAGTTCAGGAATGGGTAATGAATCAGGCAAAAGTTCCGGTGGATGATGACAGACAGGAGCCACAAATTTGTGTAATTGAGGCAAGTATGGAACTTTTTAGGTTATATATCTGCAGTGAACATAAAATACTAGCTTGCTTTCTCTTTGCTCCATATGCTGAAAAGGTCAGAATGAAGTTTTATGTAGAGCAGCAATGTAAAGACACATTTTATATTCTTTGGTTTGTTCTGAAAGTGATAGGTGTGGTCTTATCCCTACAACTTCCATTTGACTAAATCCATTTTAGAATACTGCTGAAACTGAGCTGCTTAAGAGTTCATTAACTTATGGAATTAAAGCAGACAGGTACTGTAATGTGAACTGCCTATTCCAAGATCCAGGCATTTGACTGAAGCTTTATACTGCTCACAGTATTGAGAAAACTTGTGTATTACTTGAAATCTCCTGTGGTCAATAGGAGTAACATTCTAGCTTTCCATAAGAATTCAAATGTCCATCTTGTTACTTGTGGTCATGTTTAAAGGCATAGATTTAAATAATATGTGAGTTGGTTTTCCACTTTCTGGTGTTATCTTTAAGACCTTTGGCAGCAACCTTTTTAATCACTTAACCTGCTGATGTTCTGCACAATGGAAACAACAAATTTCCCCCACCCATAGTAGGGCATTGAGAGGAGGAAAGACACTAATTGCTTGTATTACTACTACAGCAGACAATACCAGAAAAGATTATACTTGAGAATTTGACAGAAGAATATGTCAGACATTTAATACCAGAAGTGACCACCATAATCAATAGTGCAATAAACTTTATGACCTGGGCAGCAGAATTGCTCAGTATTTCTTAGGTAGAAGAATCTGTCTTGATTCAAATATACTCACCAGTATAACTATAGATCTTTTTTATGATGTGCACAGTGAGAGTCAAACATTTAATTTAAAACAAATATGAAAAAGGTAAATACAGAAGTTGCACAAGAACAGAAATGAGTGATGGTCTTATCAACGCTTTAACTTCAGTCTTAATTTTCTGTTTTCTCCAGATAAGGGGTTTATTTTCTTTTCTTGTTATACACTTGTACCTCCAACCTGATAAAAGTATTTTTTGTCAGTACTTTAAGAATAATTTTTCCATGGCAAAATCCTGAAGGAGTTAGACTGAACATGTGTATCATGTACAAATGTAATTATCACAAGTTTTTCTGATACTGGATGAACACAAATGTGCAATTCTGTCAAAAGCCACTTGGTGGCACAGAAAGATCATTCTGAAACACAACTGTTTTGTCAGACTTTTGTGTTAAACTGCGTTATTCAGCGCTTAGTCTACTGTAGCTCTATCTGTCCTTGAAAGACATCTAATTTCTGTCTTTATAAATAAGTTTTAGCATGGACTTAGTCTTGCATTTTGGTTTGGTAATAAATATTTGGTAAGAAACATTTATTGATGTTGGAAAGCCATGGTGATGGTGGGAAATGTCTGTATCTTGTTGATCACAACTGCTTCTTAATCTGACAGGAAAATAAAGGTCTTCTGCACAAAAACCTTCACATGAGCTTAACTGTTGATTAGTGGTTCACCCCTTTGATGGCAGTGTGAAAGCATGTATTATTCAGTAGCACCGAACATCTTCCCATGGAAGCTTATGTATTTGATGTAAAATGATTATAACAAAACTGGAAAGTTGTTTAATGTTTTCCACAAGAAACAAAATGCGCAGAGTAGATGAGGGTTCTTTTCAGAGTGTGCCTGCAAATTTCAATTGTCAGGATTTTTTAAGACAAAAATTTCAGAAAACATGTTGAAGTATATGAGAGACTTTTTTTTCTTTTGTTTTTTCTTTCTACCGCTGACATATCTAAGCTTTACTTTTCAGCTGGGTGGAACCATTGGAGATATTGAAGGAATGCCATTTGTTGAAGCATTTAGACAGTTTCAGTTCAAAGCAAAAAGAGAAAACTTCTGTAACATCCATGTTAGCCTAGTACCACAGGTAAGTTATGAGAATTAATAAAATAAATTTCACTCTGTATTGGGCTTTGTATTTGTTTATTTGTCCCATTAACCCTTTTATGCTGGAGTCAAGTCAAGACCACTACAACTCTTTGTACAGGGCTAAAAGTACTTTTTCATTTGAACTCTAAATTTTACTTCACGAGATGTAAGTATTCATAGAGGAGATTTTTGTAAGCAAAGGTTGGTAATGATGATGTGATTTCACTTGTACAGATAACAAGGTTCTTATTATTAGCTACAGCTATGGATTGATCAGCAGTTGGTAGGATTAATTCTGTGTATTTGAAAACAGAATTATTTGCTACATATGAATATTTTCAAAGACAGTCACTGGAGGTTTTGTGCTGTGTTCGACACTCTCCATTTATTAGCAAAATCCAATTTTTGGAACATTATTATTCTTCTACCCGAGTCAATTATATTGAAACTTTTCTCTGAAAGAAAAAAAGACAAAATAAACCTGACCTGAATTAGGGTCTTCAGAGTATTTGTTAGAAGTGTCACCACTGTTAATTACTTATATGTTTCTGGCATATTGTGGCTCTGTTTGGATATGTTTACGTCCTGAAAATATTACTTGCAATGAATTTTCTCTTTTAATCTGTAACTGTTTTCTTAGTAGAGGTTGGTTGCTTATTCAGGCTTTCAAAATGTGCCTTTCCAGCCTAATGCCACTGGTGAACAGAAGACAAAACCAACACAGAACAGTGTTCGAGCACTGAGGGGTCTAGGCTTGTCTCCAGATTTGGTGAGTCAGTAAATACAGATTTTTTTTTTTTATTGATGGTTCATGTAAAAATGTCCTTGCATAACCTGTGTTCAAAGAATAAGCCTTAGTCTCTGAGGAGAAACAAGAAGTGCAAAATATGTGCTGTATTGCTTCACTAAAGCCACAGGAAATCAAATTACTCAAGTTGACTCAAAGTTAACTTAATTGAACTAACTCCTTGCAATATCTTGGGACTGTAGCTATGTTCTTTTAAAGACATCTTTTTGCAAAAATAATTCTTCACTGCTAAAAATAATCTGAAATCTCAGTTTGCTTTGTGGGAAGAACTACAATGTTTCTGGCTCCTAACATTCTCACAAATTTCTTTTTATGCGTGATTAAGAAGAAGCAATGTGTATGTCCTCAAAAAGGAAAAATGATTCTTAAAAATATAGTCACACAATTAAATTCTGTGTTGTACTTCTCTCTGATTTTTTTGAGCTCTTGCATTTTACACGTATGAATGAGTGTTTTTATAACTACAAAACCAATGGATTTATAAACAGGATATACGACGGATGTGTTTAACTTCCAGTTGTTGTGACTTGGTGATTGTAATTGTCTTGTGGAGGGAAGGACTTTTATTAATGCAATGCAGTATTTGAAGCTTCAGAGCCTAAACTTCAAGATCCCTCTTGAGGTGCTAATTGCATAGGGAAAGTTGCATGTCATTTTTGAAGGCCGTTATGATAATTGCCAGTGCCTGACTTCTCCCTCCCCCTACCCACCCAGAAAATAAAAATTTTTAAAAAGCCTTTTAAGTGAATATGTGTAATAAAAAGAAAAGAGACAAATGTAGTCACTTTCTCACATCTTGAGTTCTTGCCTGGGGCAGTTCTGGCACTGCCAGAAGCACAGTATCTTTTTTTTTTATTTTTTGTGACTGCTGCTATTGACTGCTAAAGCAGCAAGAGATTACAGTCAGAGTGTAGCCTCCTGGCGCCCTTATAAAGTTCCTTGGGTGCTGCTTCAAGACAATGTTTAAATGGTAACTCTCTTGGGCAGAGGCCCAAGGCTGAGACAGCGCACGGGGAAGCTCCTCCTGCAGCAGTCAGGAGGGCTTCCTCCATGAGCTATGCTGCCAGGCTGCCTGATCTGAACTTGGCTTGTCCTGTTCTGAATGCCTGCTGCCTCCCTGCCTGCTCCCAGGCTTCTTGAGGTGGCACGCTGGGATGGTCTCAGCTGTGTGTGCAAGAGCCTTTGTGTTCTCTATGGGGTGTCCAAAGTGCCTAACGAACACGCTACAGCTGCAGGTATCATGTACTCTGCTACAGCAGAAAACTTGAGTATATGCTTGTCAGTGCTGCCCTGTTCAATTGAATTGTTCTCATCTTCTGTGTGTTATGTTTCTTTGAGATGCATCTCTGCCACTGTTATTATTGTAGTTTCTTTATTTTCATGCTGATTCTGATGTTTTTGATTTCTCTGTCTGCATTAACTTTAAATTTGCCTCAGCAAAATGGATTATAGTTTTCAAAATTAATTTAGTCATGTGCTCTTACTATCAAGGTTTATGAATTATACCTTCACCTTCAAACTGTACCGAATTTTTAAGTATGAGTTGTGCTTACTTGAATAGAATGTGCAGATTGTTTCCTGGTGCTTTTTTTACTTGAACGTGCACTAAGTAAGGGAAGTTAATTAGACTTCATCAATATCAGTGTAGTTAAACTGCATTAGCAAGGTGATCAAAGGTCAGCTACAAGTTTCTGAACAAAGGGGCTTAATGCATTAAGTAGATGCATTTGCTAGAAAGATGGGGAAAATAATGAATTAATCTTGTAACAGGATCATCCTACTTTCTGTTACACTTTGAGGTTTCAAAATAACTTAAGGTAGTAGACAAAGTAATCAACAGACACATTGATAGACCAGTTCTGCATTTTGAGCTAGGTGCCTGGAGTTACATGATGCAAAACCAAGACCTCTTTCAACAAACACCAAACATACAGTAATTTTCTTCATTGTTTAAAAATGATCAATATTTCCTAAAATTACTGAGTTTTGAATGTATCAGCAAAATACTAGCAGAATAATTGCAGCAGTAAAAAACCCCAGACAATTTTGAAATAGTTTTCTCATCTTTGTCCTCGTTCTTTTTGTCATGATGTCCAAATTAAAAATTACAAGAAGATGCTAAACTACTGAAATACTAGAAATATGCATGTAAGCTAAGTATTAATGCTCTAAATTTAAATCTGATCTTACTGATAAGATTACAGTATTCCTTTTGATTCATCATATTATTCATCCTTACAGAGCTGCTAGACTTTAGACAGACTATTACAGTAGTAGCTGCAAGAAAGGAGAACATGACAAAGCAGTATTGCAGAGTGTCAATGAAAGATAAATAAAAATTCGTCACTATGGGTAGGTGACTGGATTACTTCTGCCTTGCTAGTAGATTATTTGTGAGCTATGATATATTGTGGAACTCTAAAAGAGGGGAAAGAGTATAAAAGGCACATTTGTTTGTGCTCTGCTTCCAAAGGAGACGAATTTTTCTATGAAGTATTGAGGCTCTTCTATTGGTTTGC